>NW_027271148.1:0-410000 GCF_040938485.1 Diadema antillarum
TTCGTGTGTGATAACGATGGAATGATCTTGACCATATTGGTACTCATTAGAATAATAGCCTGGGTGCAAGTTTAGGAAATCATTGAATAATACAGTGGAGCATGATTTGTAACTCTCTTTTCAAAATTTTTAAAAAAAGATGACGTGTTAACCAAAAATTGATGACATGCTAAAAAGCTGAGGACGATACGTGCTTACCGCAGACATTTAAAGGCATAATTTACCATTTGCAGATGAAACAAAGCCCCAGTTTTAGTGCTTCAAAATAGTTCTAAAATGTGAGTCACAGATAGAAATAGCCTATGCAAAAATTTGAATCAGTGTTAAGTATTATTAAATACACAAAATGTGAACGATGGTTATGATAAAAATGTTTCTAGACTAAAACCGTCTACAGGTATGGCTTAGTGAGAAAATTAATGATATCTCCTTATATTTTAGGGTTAATTGCGAAATGTTTATATTGTAGGATGTTTTGTGACACACCTGACCTACACATTGGCATAAAATGTGATATCTCGATTTTTTTTTAAATCACTGTTCCCAATGGTAAACAGTACCTTTAATGCAAATACAACATTTTGAATAACTAGCAAATGAGTGTTTATTGCACAACTTATCAAAATCCTTCAGTGTGAAAGGGTATTATATCAAACACTTTATAGGTATCAGGTCATCAGTACAAAAGTACTGTGTTAAGAAAAATGATGTCATAATTGTGAATATTACAAATTATAGCGTTGATATGAAACTAAGAGTCCAGCGGTCAATGTGGCTGAGGTATGCTGGCATAAGAATACGGCCGCTGCAGTTGAAGGGGATAAAAGTGCAAAGTACATTCAGGACTCTAGGTATAGTTGGAACAGCGCAGTGACTGGTTCGAATGACAAATTCGCCGTCTTTTGGCACACCAGTTCTCGGAACTCTCAGAGAATGTTTTCATTCAATTCCTACCCCTGGCCGGCCGGGATAGTGGCAAGGCCGAGTCGCTACTGTAACGTGTTTGTCCCGAGTACAAAGAACAGTTCAAGTACAAAAGGTTAAAAGCTCAAAAGTACAAGACCAAAGTTAACAAAAAAACTGATCCCTTTTATCTACAATATGATTGTACTTTTCGCGAACTTTGACTTTCCCGCGCTTTGTTTCTTTTCACGCCGGTATGATGGAGTGTCGTTTTTCTTGTCCCCCTTTCCAACCTCTGAGGAGATCTGGACGAGGGGGGAACAATTACCCAACAAAGGCTTCCAATCCATTATCATGTAACTTGTTGGATGTCTACGCTGACGTGGGGGAAAAATCTCAAGGTGGAAAATATCTCCGCCAAGAGTTGTACTTTTGGGGGAACGTTTTTTAGCCAGCGCTCCAGGCGCTGAGACTGGTTAAGATTTTTTTCCAGCTTTTTTTTCTTTTCTGTTTTTTTTTTCTCTCTCTCGATGTTGGAGCGACACGGCTAGCTAGCATTCGCGTGGTTTATGTTTGTGATACGTCCTTTTCGCCACTGTACTTTTCTTCGCCTGACATCTTTTCTGGCCCGCGAAAAAGTACACATGACCCAAATTGTAGTCTCGTCGTCAGAAGATTACCTGTTCAGTATGCATTTTTCTTTCTTCTTTCTTTCTTCTTCTTTTTTTTTTTTTTTTTTTGGGGGGGGGGGGGGGACTGTTCGACCCCTAGGTCTAAAAACTCCCCGTTTAACAAAATAGTGTGGTGCTGATGTAGATACTCTAATAATGGATAGGATGTTAAGCATATTAACTTAACAACTGAAACATTAATTTAGCAGATTTTATGGGAATGTTTATTAATCACAGGGAGAAATCGCCAACAAGAAGAAAATCTTCAAAGAAGCATCATTTATTTTAATACAGCACTGTCAAGTTTTCAACAATGCTGGCTCAAATATGTAGTCTCAAAACAAAGTAAGACAACAAACCTTCACTGTTATGAGTGACTTCTATTTACCAGTAGGTTTAGAATTACCGGTACCTTATCTTTAAAGAATGACAAGTCGTAATGCAATCTCGTTATCGAACAACAACAAAAATAAAGCCATTCATTGTCCGCCAATAGGGAAAGTGATATCGGTTAGCTAAAACTAAAACATTCTTACAAACTGATAGCATATAGGTTTATAGAATTACTCGGCATTTAAATACAATATGAGTCCACGAATCGACGTAATGTGGTGGTGAACACAATGATACGCTAATCATAATTTTATATTTGTAATCATAATATCACAGTAAGATGCCACAAAGGAGGGGGCGGGGGAAGGGTTGTTGGTGGTGCCCTTGACCCTCATGAAATCTCGCAGTATACCATACCATTCTGCAGAACACTGCAAATACTGCGGTCGTGGTTCGATTCTAAAATAATTTCTTGAAATGGCAACAAAGCCTATCCACTGTTTGCACATTTCTTTCCGGAAGTGACGTACAATCTGATCATGAAGTCATGGATTTAAAGTGAATCTCTATAAAGATTAGACAAAAAAAAAAGACTGCACTTATTCACTAGGATCTAAAGATAAGTCTTCTTAAAGCAGCGTAACTGTCTGAAGAAAGCGTGTGTGTATGCGTGACAAACGATTCCTGCGATGTTATTTGATATCCGTTAAGATAATCCGCAGCTCTCTGTGGAATAGCGCCATCATAACGGTATAACGTTGCAGGGCAATCTTGCCGTAAAACGCATTTTTTTTTTGTCCTCCAATATTTTGAAAAGGTGCACTTTCGCATCTATATTGTGTTCCACTCTGTGCAATATAGACTTGAAATAAATCAGCTAATCACTCCACCAATAACCAAATATCGATCACACCAATAATGATCCGCTAACTCTTTCTCTGCCAGGGAAAGTGGGCAATGTGCATAATGCTATGGGGGTTATCTGCGCCGATATCGGCACACACAGGGAGTTAATCAGCCGATCAATCAAGCAAGCAATAATCTACCACGTCGCTCAAAAACAAAACGTATATAGCAAGAGAGCTCCCCCTACCTGGGATAGACCGAGGTGAACAGACGCCGTCTCAGAAATGTAGATGATCTTTCCATCCGGGGCAACAACGAAAATAAAGCCGTCCAGTGTCTGTCGACAAGTGAAATGATATTTATCGGTTGACGAATAATGTCTTTACATACAGATAACGCATCGCATTATGTCGAGTATAACATAAAACAAACAAGCAAACAAACAAAACAAACAAAATAAAACAGCAACAAGCAAACAAACAAACAATCAAACAAACACACAAAATCAAACGATTAAAAACAGCAACAAACAAGCACGCAAAAAGGAAAGCACACACAAAAAAGTCGCACTGCTGAGACGTGCGCATGACTTATAGATGGAGAAGGAAACTTCATTATAATTAAATAATTTTTTTTTCTATAATAATATTCTCTTTTCCCTTATAGAACCCTGTATATCATGCAACTATACCCCAGAGGTAGGTGTGTATTTATTTACGTTGAAACAACATTGTTCAGCACGTTTAAACCCAGTCTCAAGCGCGCTTGTGCCTGCAGTCCGTGTTAATAAAACAATCATACGTCTGTATCTTCTGACAATAATGCTGATGATTTTAGAAAAGAATCTGTTACATTCATTGGCCCGAATGCACGAAGGTGGTACAAATGAAACCATGGTTTAAACCATGGACAAAACCATGGAGCGCCAAGTGTCGCACGGAATATTTCATTACAAAATTGGTCTTTCCGTCGACAAAATGACCGTTTCGTTGACGAAATTATCATGTCGTGGACGAAATGTTCATTTAGTTACAAACTGTTGTCATTTCGTTACAAAATAATCATGTCATCGACGAAATGACTGAATTCGTAACGAAATATTCCATGCGACACTTGGCGCTCCATGGTTTTTGTCCATGGTTTAAACCATGGTTTCATTATTTTGTACCACCTTCGTGAATTCGGGTCATAGAGACTACATCTCGCCTTCTCACCTGTAAAAGATGCGCTCCGAGTTCTTTAGTCATAGCATCCAAAGCAGAGATATTCCTGCTACCCCACGAGTCACCGAGACCTGCAGAAAACAGACAAAAACGAGAAGAGGTATAGATTATACTGTATTCATTAAAACATTCTCCATGAGGCACGCAATATCATTCTTTCCTCTTTTGTTTTGGGAGGGAAGAGAAATATGAATTTGGGAAAGCTGCTCTAGAATCAGCCAGTAAGTCTATCATGTCATGTGAACTTTTATAAATTTGTAAATGAGTACCAGTATAATATATATTTGAGGCGTAAAGGTACAAGATGTGATATCGAATGGTAAATATATATAACATACTTTATTTCAATTGCAAATTAAAGTATGAATCGTAACAGACGGTGTAGATAACAAAAAATAGGGGAATCATGTAGTTGTAGGTATGACGCATCTCAGTTCAGTTCAGGTCAATTCAATTAGATTCTTCTTTATTTCCATCAATAAAAGGAAATGCATAATACAAGGTGATACATTTATCAATTTCAACAATTTGGGAGGACAAATCATTGAATATGATACAAGATTATGTAAGAGTGGTATTGTAGCGGGGGAAAAAAGCACATTTTGCCGTCGTAACAAAAACAAGTAAATATGGCAATGGAAAAGAGCGTCCGAATGAAAAGCAAAAAGGGTTTAAGTTATAACACGGTGTAAGCTATGACAAGGTGTAAACTATAACGGGTATATAACACTAATACCATGAACACGTTAGAGACGAAAGACGAGTGTACGTGCAATTTATCGTCTCTTGGACTCGTTTTGGAAAGCAGGGTTGATCGCGAGATTTAATTCTTCCATATTATTTAAAAAACATCTAAATGACAACGAACAGACTTTGTTCTCAGTATTACGTCAAAATTACGGGTAGCTTTTTCAATTCAATTCAATAATTCAGTATTTTATTTATTTCCATCAATGAAGAAAAAGAAAACATGATTCAGAGATGACAGCAATGTTTCAATTATTGTTCTCGTGTAGTGACGAAAAGGCGCTTATGCGCCAAAATGTCTCACGAATTAATCTTGAATTATGTTGCCTAGCTCTGTCTTTATGTTTCAAGCAAGTTTGTACTTATAGTTTTTGTCTGCTGAAGTACAGCACCTTCTCTTGAACCTTTACTTTCTGTAAGAAGATCAAATTACAACCGTTATTTTTTTTCTAACTCTGTCCTAAAACTACCAGGATAAACGCCATAACAATGACGAAAGATGCAATAAAGTTTCAGCAGTTGATGAGATATTGCTCAAAAATACTAATGCGAGGGAAAAATGAAAATGAAAGAATATAATGTATATAAATCTTGTCAGTCAAAATGGAAGAGCAAGAGCGGGCAAAAAAGAAGAGAAAAAAAGAAGAAAAATCGATTCGAATGCAAGAAACGGTCGTATTCCCCCCGGGCTTCGGAAGTTAAACAAGCTTGCGAACGAAAACGTTTACCCAGATTGGCCATTCATAAATTCTACTCTTTACCAACACTCGGGGATCGCATTACAATAAACCCGGGCACCTAACAACGCGATGTTAATGAAATCGCATCGGGAATGTGTCTCTCGCAATATCCGATCTAGCCGTTCTATTTCTTTCTTTCTATGTTATAAGAAAGGGGAGGGGAAAAAGAGAAGGAGCGAGGAATAGAGAAGGATCCATATTTGAATTTCATTCCGATCCACAATAAAACAAGAAAATGACAGCTAGTCCTTAAAATCCATTCATCACCATTATTTGAATAGATGAAGGTATAAAAGAAAAAAAATGACGAGAAAGTAAAACCAAGAGCAGAAGTCCCCCCCCCCCCCCCCCCCACCACCACCACCCCCTCCCCGTTTGAGGACATATAGCACAGGGGAAACAAACGACGCTGCTACGAAGTTTACCCGAGCCCATGCACCGCATTATTCGGACGGCTATTGATTTTATACTGGCCGGGAAGGCATCGGCGGAAGAACCGCGTACTCAGAGCCCCTTACAATCCAGACATCGGTAAACTGGAACTTCGTAAAGGGACGCAAACTATTCATTTCTGTGCAAATTTTGACGGGAAAGTAAAGGCATTGTTAGCGGGACCGGTGTGGGGTAAAGGAAAGAGAAGGACACGATACCCAAACACCGACTCATGATATATATAGTGCGCGGGTAATGAAATTCTCCACGCATTTTTGTTCAGGTTTTGAGTCTCCCTTTTTTCTGACGTGCGAACATTACGCTACCAATTTCGCGGGATCCAACACCGGGAATTCTTTATTGGGGGTATTTAACAATGCATGGGCAGTGAGCCTGTCGAAAGCAACGGAAGTTGTGTCTTTAAAACCAGAGGTACGCGATGGGAAAGACAAGTAAAGTTTGCCCGGTGATATTTGTCGGAACCTCACCCTTGGTTATTGATAGCATTTTCGTGCTTGCTTCTTTTTTTTTTTCCTTTTCACTCCGTGCTCTTTAATTTAGCAGAATTTCCAGAGATTTGACGGGTGCAAAGACGTTCCCTTAAAAAGAAGGGGGAAGGAGAATGAGGGGGGGGGGGTTGCTTGTGTGTTTCCTTTTGGAAGCAAATATTAGCTCAGAACAATACCGTGGACGTCAGGAAGCCACACTGCCACCGAAATTTTCTCAAACAAAATCTCCTCGCGGAGTCCCCGATATAAGCAATGAAGAGATTGAGGGCGAGCAATATCTCGTCTCTGTACGGTTTATGAATCGAGTCCGGCTGTGTGTGTTGATTCATCGCAAATGACTATATTTCCACCGTCAATGCATCCATTTTCCCCTCTCTCTCTCTCTTTCTCTCTCTTTTCCCGCCAAAAGTGGATCATAACTTATTAAACTTAATGAATGCAGACCATAGACACACACAATGGCTCCCTAGCCTCATACTTGGTGAGCAAACTTAAACAAACGGTATGCGACAGTGATATAAAAATCGAGATTGGCAAAGAGTCCGGGGAAAAGATAATAAGAAAAGGAAAGAAAGGGAGGGGGAAACACAGGACGAAATTTCTGTGGACATTGCGGACTTATATGATCAGAAGAATAAAATATATGACAGGCCGAGAATCGCTGTGATTTACCTTTATGAAAAGTCCCCTTTAGATTTTGCCATCACCATCAACCTTTTTACTTTTGCAAAAATGCATGTCTTTCCATGTCAAATTTGACATTTCGCACATTTATTTTTCTAATGACATATAATTCGTCAGTGCTGACAAGTATTGTCCTAATTCCTTGACAGAAACTACTTTCTGATGAAAATGTGTGAGCTATGGTCTGTTATTACGATGTTTTATTTTATTTTCTCATAGCGCAGAAACAAAATAACCTTTTCGTTTCATCGACTCCTTCATTACATCTTTGTCTGTCATTCTGTACGGTTCAATATTCTCCATCCGTTTTCATAACCATTTTGATGGCTGTACACACAATGAAGACACAGAGAGACAGACAAACAGACACAGACACACACACACACCACAACAGTATGATTCTATCTATATCAATCGATCAATCTATCTATCTATAAAGTATATATATATATATATGTTATATAGATAGGTAAATAGATAGATAGATAGATAGATAGATAGATAGATAGATAGATAGATAGATGGATTGATAGATTTTTAGATAGATAGATAGATAGATAGATAGACAGTTACAGGTAGATAGACAGGTAGGGAGAACGAAACAAGTAATGACTATATTAATTGACTTACATGTGCGTAGTGACTGTCAAAATCTCGAAAACTATAAGGTCGTTAAAAAAGTCTGTTCTCACACTCACATACATGCACCCACATACTAATACACTCACGCAATTAAATATTAGAACTACCAGTAGTGTATATAGCAGCTGCTTCATACTGCTCGCAATTTGATGACGACATGTTGCTTGTTGGTTGAAATTGCAGGTTCACTGTGATTAGAGCCCTTAACATGGGCGGCGCCACGTTTTCAAAAGTGAGGGGGCCTACTACAGACTTCTGGTGCCACTTCTGGGTTTCATTAGCTAACAAGCAAAAAACAAGAAAAAAACAAAACAATCCCCCCCCCCCCAAAAAAAAAGGGGGGGGGAGGGAGTCTTCTGTGTTCTGTTGGGTGCCACTTCCGGATTTCTTCAGCTGACAAGCAAAAAGGTCTCCAGCGCAAAAACAAAGGCCTTACCGCGCTCACAAAGCACTTCAAGGTTTCTATCTATTTTTTTTTTTTAGTGCCACTTACGCACTTCCGGGGGAAAAAAAAGTGGGGAGGGGGGCCCAAAGTGGTGACACCTTATGTATTCCTTTGTATGGTGCAAAAAAGGGGCGAGCCCCTCCCCCCCCCCCCCCCCCCCCCGGCCCCCGGTTCCGCCGGCCCTGCTTAAACATTTCGTTTCTCCAAATTATCCATTCTGAGCTGCCCTACCAACATGACCAAGTATTTTCTAACTTGAAATTTACACGTTGCACAGCGCCAGCTGTGGTGGCCTACGACTTCTTCAGTTTTAAAATCGATATTTTATGATACTCTAGAGCGTAAATGTCGCGTTCTATAAGAAGGGTATTAATTACGATATATTCATTCTGAACTGCTGCTTAATTTGTTAACGCAAATATCTAATGATATTCCACTTCATTTTCTTTAAAGATTTTCATTCCAAAGAGAATTGCGAGGACATCTGCGTGACGATTGTTCATATTAGGCGTTCCTCTGTGTGGGTGTATATATTTGGAGAGGAGATGGGTCCATTTTTTTCTTTATCAGGCATATGTCATCACATGACAATGGTCAGGTTGCATTATTACACCCAATCATCTCACGTACATTAACGAACGAAATACCCACACTATGCTTTTCAAAAGTGAGTCTTATAGAAAAAGAATAAATTCGTAGTTCAACTTGTCAGTGATCCTGTTCCTGTGTGTACATGATAAGCATCAAACCATGCATCATTTAAACACACACAAATGCTCGTAATGGAACAAGAAACAAGTTGAGAACATTTATCGTGGGTTACTCGTGGCTTCTAAGCTCGTTTACCCAGTGATAAACAAACACTGCGTGGTAAAAAGCCAACACTAAAGACGTACATTAACCATGGTGCGCATTGAGAGGTAGTCATCCTCCCACCTCCGTGGTCACACCTCGCCAAAAGGAGCGGTTGATGGCTGATCCCCCGGCCCCCTACAACCCTCTCGCCTTTCTCTCATCCACAAGTGACGTTTGAATAAAGTTTCAGAGGAGCGGAGAGGTCAAGTGGGACACTGATCGCAAAAAGACGCAAGAAGGAGTGAAAGAGATGAGGGAGGGAGAGAGGAAGGGGGGGGGGGGAGAAGTCTTTGCTTATATTTCCCTGTATAGAGATCCCAGATTGGCTGTTAACCATCTCCTCCATTCAATGCGCTTCTTTGCCGGTCAACAAGTCTCAGGGATTAAACTACACATTCGAGGGTCGCAGATACACGTGAACTAAACTTCGCATCAAAATACATCACTGTGAGCTTAGGGAGATGTTAGTCCTATTATAGTGTAACGAAGTGTCTGATGAGGACATAAAGACGAGGAAAGATTGCATCTACAGCCGAGAAGAGAAGAAAAATATTTGAATAAATTACTGGAGAAGCAGGTGATAATTGAGACGCTGGCGGCGTCCGAAAAGGTACCCATCAGAATAAATGCAATTTTTGCACATGGGTAACTGATAATCTATTACTATCATCCACACTCTGCATGTAGCTTGCCTTCAGCTCTTATAATCGCAGGCCAACAATCCACTTCTAGTAAAGAAGAGGACTTGACACACTAGAACGGGACTCAACAACTTTACAACCATTTTCCACCCAGTATTGCGAAATGAAATCCTGCCTCACGAAAGTGCTCATAAATGATTACTCTCGGTAAGGGCTCTTTTTGCCGTCTCCATTTGTATACTAGACATGTCCAAGCGAGCATAAAAATGTCACTGCTAGACACAGCTGGCACAAAGTAGTAGTAAAGTTCAACTGGGAAGCTGTGAGTCAAATCATTCGCTCTCATTGAGCTCTGATCAAAATAGATCAAAGATATACATCTTGTATGCTGTGTTAATTTCGTGTTTACAAGATGCTTGAATAAAGAAAAACAATGAAAACAACAAAAAGCAGGTACATTCCGTTCCCCAATCCGAGATAGCTTAGTGGATTCGTGCAGTTAGTAACACATCAAAACTGGATGACGAGGAATGAGGATAATTATGTTCGAAGAAATGAACCTACAGAAGATGCAATGAGAATATGCACAGCCATAATTATAACGTGTTTAGACATATCCTTTCAATAGTTGAAAAGCAGACGGATCTTATGAGTGAATAAGGCATTAATAGAGGGAAAAAAATCACCGCATCAAATGGGAGGGGAAAGCTGTATAAACGCAGATGGGGAAAAGTAAAAAGAGGCTTTCGCTTAAGGAGGATGGACAGATACCAGAGGCGCTACGAACTAGAGGGAAGGGAAATGGCAAGTACAGTGGAGATAACGGATTTCAACACCAACATTGACCCAGGCTTGGATAGGCATTTGTGAAGTGTCGTTAAGAAGGCATCACCAAAGGAACATGAAACATAATGGAGCGATGGGAAGATACAGATATTGTGAGGACTTCACAATTGTGAGCACATTTTGTACAATGATCTTTTCGTTTTCTCCAGTGGTTCGGCATTTTACTCGTTTCCAAAGCGACATAATGCATTGTAAGCTTCCCGATGTAACAATTATTTTATGGAATTCATTTTTCAAGCAATGGAAGAAGTCTAGACTCTGTAGAATCATGAGAATGTTCCGTCAAAAAAAATCTTTATACGAAAGCATACAATAATTTCATTCTTTGCAATGCATGCATTAATAAACCTTTTCCTCTTAATATCCCCAATTACCAGGCTTTAATAAACACTTTGTTGCTATCAGGTAGATCTGCTGACAAACACCGTTTACAACGATTACGTGAACATGCCTGTAAGTACAAATGACCTTTTTTTCTGCGCATGCGCAAGGTGGAGTTTCGAACTGGTTTATCAGACTTTGATTTATCCTGCTACTGAAGAATATAATATATTGATGGTGTGTCCGGCATGGTTTTTGAAAATTGAACTTCTACATCTACGGCCTTGTTCCTGTTCTCCAGCAAGTATTGCTGTGCCGATCACGTAATCCCTCGATATAAGAGTCCGCCATCTCGTCAAGGTGTCGTCGCCAATTCTCCGCATCCATGACATCATCTGTTGGTAGCTACCACTTTCGCCACTTTCACCCAGCCCTAACCCACCCCCTCCCCTCCAGACAACACGAGAGATAATTCCTCCTGTTTGTCGACTTTCTTTTCGTTTCTCGAGTGACTTTATTCAGTGTTTCAAGGAAGCACAATTTTAACACAGAAATATCTGATGTATAAATGTAGGTGGGTTTTAGTATTCTTGTGCTCTGCATTTTATGCTTCTCCTCAAACTCTATTTGCACGTTTTAAGTTCACTCATATTAGCTATTTTACGGTACATACTAAAAACCTCGTTTTCTTCGCACTTCTTCTTCATTAATTCGCAGGAACAGATCGCATCCTGTCTCATCAATGGCTTTTTATTTGATGCCCACATCCCTTTGAACTGCTTAGCCCATGAATGATGTCAATCGCCTCTACTACTACTACCGCAGGAAACATTGAAATCGTTAAACCATCGAGAATGTCTTCAGTGCGAAGGCACTTCACACCGGCATAAAACTGTCTGCATTTTGAAGAAGCGGTTAGTCCTTCATAGCTCATTGTATTGTGTACATGTATGTGCGTGCCTTTGTCTGTTGAACTGGTTGATGTACTCTGATACGTCGGAATTTCAACCACAGTTTACTTGAATTATAAATATACATATCTTCATAATACACAACGCAATGATATAAAGAATGAGTTATTGATATGACAGAGATTATGCGTTTTTCATCTCTGCTATTCTTTCTCATATATCCATCTCTCGATTTCCCCAGCGTTTTCCAGGGGTGTTCTTTATTACCCTTTGTTTATAATCTGCAATACTCCCAAAGTAGATCATAAGCATTCTCGCTGTCTTCTTCATCATCTTCTTATCTCAATTCTATATCTTGGCGTCTTTTACCGGAGGTGTTTTCTGACCGTTCCACCAAAAAAGGAACAAATTCCTCGGAATATACCGAAATACGATCCGAAGCCATATTCTCGGCACATCCACAAGAGATCGAATGTTAGCGCAAATACACTCCAGAGACGGGCGAGAGGGGTAAAAAAGAAGTTGGGGAGCCGAGTCCCAAAGGAGATGTTTTTATACCTATTTCGGGGGGACAAAACCTCCAAGTGTGTGCCAACGTCAGGTGTGTTAACAGACCCCGAGAATCGTCGCTAAAATTTTGGCGTGTTTTCCGAGAGTACAGGTGTACTGGGGTGAATAAAAAAGAAATCCTTTTCTTTCTTTCTTTTCTCTGGAAGCATTTTCACTCTTTCTCGGATTCGTCTTTGATGATACTCTGTCAGCCCTCCACATTTTCACTCAAGCGTGACGTGTTGAGTGGCAAGACGGTGGATTGAAGAGCACTAGTAGTGATCCCACCCCACCCCACCCCCTCCCAGCACTCACATAAAGGCATAGCGATTGACAAAATAGAGAGAATGAATACAGAAATTATACAAAATGGGAAGAGAGTTAGGAAAAAAAAATAAGCGAAGTGTGCCGCTCTAGAGCTATGAAACTTTTTTCTTCAGAATAACCAGAAGTGGAAATAATAAACCCGATAAAGTGCATTTACGACGCTCGCGATTTGCCAAACACTTGAGCTAGAAATTTGGTCAACTTTCCAGGAGGCCCATATAATCGGACGAACATCCACAAAAGTGTCTCCGGTGAATAGTAAGTACGTTCATAGGGAACGGGACATTAAAAAGGCCAATCGATGTGACTGAGAGGACGCTAACGTTGGGACGATTTTCACTGATGATACAATAAATGGAACAACAGAACTCGCTCATCTGTATATATATAGGTTGTTAAGTGACTAGGCCCTAATATGCTCCCATTGTGCTGAATGCTGACTGAAGGAATTCCCTTCAAAATGTCCATTTTCGCTCTGGTTCTTTGACGGGTTCGCATAAAATCAAATCAGTCAGGAGAACTCATCAGATCAACAAGAAATGTGTTTCATTTTCAAATTCATGTCGATGTCTTTAAAGACTGAGTAAGAGCTTCCTTGGACTGTTGGAATAGTAACAATATACTGCTTTTACTTTGCAGTAAAGAATGAAGGCTCAAATGGACACATCATGGAATGGCAAACAAGGATGCTATAGGTACCTTATTGTCTGTTCATAAGTGATTATGAATACAGAAATTCGCCCTCCACTGGCAGAACAAAAAACAAAAAATGTATGGTACATATGATTATGATACTAAAACTGACCAAAAAATGTACAAAATGTTCGTAATTGCATAAGTTGATTGGTATAAAAACAAAAATATGTCTACATAATTATAAAACATCCACATACACACTTGAAAAACATACAAACAAACAAGCAAACAAGCAGTTAAAAAATGAATTTCTCATGCATCCATGCGTTTGTATTATAATTATTACCTCCTATAAATGCATATACCTTCCCAGGGAAAGGAAACGGATCACAGAGAGGTGTTAGAGTACACGCGTAGGACCTTCAGATAAATTTATGATATAACTTACAAAAACAAAAACGCGGAGGAACTATTGGTATCATTGTTATTAGTAATAAGGATTAAAAGCTTTCCCTGAATATTTTGGCTGAAAATTCGTCCCATGCATGCATCCAATGTCCACGTGAAAGGTTAGAAATTTCACCTATAGCAGATCACGTAAATCTCTTGAGTTTGAAACGATAATCATGCTCGATTGTTGATAACTCCCCCCCCCCCCGCAAAAAATAACAAATAAATATTAATAAAATTAGAAACAATCTCTAAAGACGTCCAAAAGCTCAATCTGACTTTAGAAAGAGTGATTGCGATTCCACATATCCTACATGCACACAGTACTGTGATTGCTATTCGATTGCTTATTCAGCGCAGAGGCTTTATCGCCATTTGACACACAGACACACACACACACAGACACACACGCTTTTGTTTTATGACATTCTTTATTCAAATTTCATTCGATATCAGATCGATATTAACAAAGAAATTAATGTAGGAAATTATGAACAAAAGTAAGCAGCTGTATTCTTCTCTTTTGTGCTGCTAAATAATATTTTCTTCAACATACAGTACAATATATTTTGTTGTTTTTTTCTTGCAAATCGTATGCCATGTATAAGAAAAATGACATAAAATTCTGCATGACTCTCAGAACACACACACACACACACTCACACACAAACACTCACACATGCACACACAGACACACAAGTGAAGGAAATGTAGTTACGTCCTTGTGTTCATACACCTCTTTGCTCGATTCAACGCATCTCACAAAACATAACACTGTAACACGTTAGTGGGCGAGCTGCAGAGATTTAGCTATATGCATTTTAACTTGCAGAATACATGTGGCTTGTTTGCCAAGTAAATGGAGTGCAACATGGAATTTGAGCCCGGACAATTAGTTTTAGGTATAAGAGCATTGAGTGAGAGTGCGAGAGGGGGGGGGGGGAGAAAAGGGAAGAGAAGAGAAGAAAAGAGAAGAGAAGGGAAGAGAGAGAGAGGGGTTGGAAAGAAGGAGTGAGGAGTTGGAGGTGCATGCTCGCCAGTGAGTATGTCAACGAAATGTCAAGGGAAAACGAAGAGAAACAGAAAGAGATGGGGAATGGAAAGAGAGAGGGAGATAGACATACATAGAGAGAAAGAGAGAGAGAGGGAGAGAGTGTGGGAGTAATATAAGGAAAATGACAGAAAAAAAAGGAGGAAAGACGAGAGAAGGAAAGCCGTGAATGTTTGAACAACGAATCGCGTGGATGTGCTAGGCCGGCGCTGCGGCGTGCCACCCTTGCCCAGGTGCGTACACAAAGCAACGGGTTCCATGGTATATAGGGGGCTGTGCTCTGGGTTAAACCTCCTCACCGCTGCTATATAGAGCGATCACCATCCATGTATAGTAAAACTGAGATGTTCGAACGTGAAAGAAGTTATGACTTATATGAAGGAATAACGGGAATATTCTCTATTGCACCTCCAGTTGAGCTCTGGCATCGCTTTTGTGAAGCATCCCGTAAGGTTTCCACCTTGAGACTGCGTTTTCCCTAAAACATGAGCGTATTGTAATGTACATCAAAAATGTCATCACATCTCACGCAATTTCAATCTCAAAGCAACACAACTTCCCATTACCACATTAAATAGTGAATGTATACATATGTATGATATATATTCTTCAATATATCTCACCGCCAATGTGAATACGAAACTATACATGACAAATGATGAACTTAACTTGAACGAATGATAGAGTAAGGAATATCATATCATCTTCTCATCGAAGATTGTTGGCAATAACATAATCATTTCATAATTGAAAATTCAATATAACGACTGTGCTTATTTGACATCCTTATCGAAATAAAAATGACTATGGGAGGACACCAAGAAACGAACCAATAGGAACAAAACCTTCTCATCTAAACGTTATTGCTATACTCCGCGATTTACCAACAACGAACATGATTCGTGTTCAAGAATAATTATTTTTCATGAATAATTTTAGAGCAAGACTGCGGACTTCCTCTTCTGTAAATTATTAAAAGTGTGACAAAACGGGTTATATGAAATGAAATGGAATGAATGACGAGGCATTGAAATATTAAATGAAGCTGAAGAGAGAGAGAGAGAGAGAGATAGATAGAGAGGGAGGGGAGAGAGAGAGAGAGAAAGATAAGAAGGACAGAATAGAGGGAGACAGGAAAGGGGGGGGGGGGTCATAGGTCATGCAATCGGTAAAATACCGGAACTTCATCATCGCCATTTTGGAATTCTCCTTATTATTTTTCTTAAATGCCCAGTATGAGGGCAAAATGATGTGGTCACAAAGAGTGTATTTAGTAGTCGTTTGTTTGGTTTGGTTCCCGGCTCGTCAAATATTTCATGGTATTTTCGTCACCCTCGGGAACTTTGAGAGCTTTCCGCGAAAATATACCTCATTAAACTCTCCTTAAAAAAAGGCAAAAACTTGAACACACACACACACACACACACACACACACACACACTCACACACACACACACACTAATAACGTCCAACGCATTGTCATTTTAGTGTCAACCGCTGCTACTCAACCCTAAACACTAACTTAAAGTGACAGTTCGTGGTTTGAATACGCACCAAAGTGACAGCTTTGTACCCTTGGGCATGAAGGTTGACATAACACGCCAGCTCGTTTCCCTTTAAATCAAACCAAAGAGTAGATATTTCGTTGTTATTTGACTTCGCTTTCTGCTCGTATCAAGGCGTCATTTCCTTTATCTCTCCTTATACTTCTCCTCTTTTCTTCCCATAATGCATGACATGTGCAGAATCACACACATCTACCGCAACAACGACACAAGGCACACTATCTGAACGAATATTCAGATATTCAATATTGAAGCGGGAAAATTTCAACCCCCCCCCCCAAAAAAAAAGTACATTTCGCTTTAATTAATGTGTGGTGGAATTATCATTCGTTGCACTCATTGAAAGAATGGCTATAAACAAAATGACCACATCAAAGCCGGAAATCCCTGCAGGTCAAAGATCAAGGCTTATAATGATAAAGACGAAATATCCCTTCTTCATCTCACAATAAGTATGTCAGCTGGTAAACAAACACGTCATCACGTGAATAATACAGTTACAGTGACAGTTAATAGTTAGTAGTAGCGGAAAAACATAAATCTGCAAGTCATCACTTTATCATGGACTTTCCTTTTCCTTTCCCTGAAATTTCAGTGACGAATCTTTAAGTAGTTCCCCCTCTACCTCAAGAGGGAAGCGGCCCTTGATGGTGATAGAACGAGATAGATACCTCCTCTGGAGTTCCGGAAGGTGGTGTTCAATGTCCACAGTGTCATTGGTCGACGAGAAAGCCATGGGTTCCCCCCGTCCCCAGCAGACTCCAGTGTAGGTCATGTTGTTAAGCAAAGATTATCGGAGGGTTGAACTCTCGAGTCACGTGACAGTGCTCCAGACTCGCTGGAGGGGTCAACACAATCATAACGGCGCGGAGTCACACAGTTTGTCGAATGTCATTAGGGATAGTAATTCTGCATCGAATTCCGACGATAACTTTTCCCCCCTTCGTCGTCTTTCCTGCCTGTAACGAAGTATTCTCTTAAATTGGGGGTAACGCTACTCTGCGACGCGAATAACATGACCAAAATAGAAGACGGGGAAAAAGGCGGAATTATCTAGGCTTAGCTGTCCCGTATTTCGTTTCAAAATAAAACGTGCGAACGAATTTGTTTTGCGGATTATGCGCGGACACGCACAAAAGTCCTCGTACAATCTGGAGAAGAATTACTCGTAATATTACGGAGTATAACAAGCCTGTTGGTATATTATGTACCCACTCCCACTGTATTTCAGTTCTCTCCTCCCGATGCGGTCTTAATAAGATGTAACGTTGTACTGATCTGTGGTGGTGCCACGCTGAAACAAAAAATGCAATCCGTAGGATAAAAAGAGTGAGATTTCCGGCTTCGGGGCTGTAGCGTCGTCGACAAGATTTAATACTTCTTTGGGGACTTGCGTTTCCCGTGAACAAAGAAAAAGAAAAGGAAGAAATACGATGACGAGTTAAATTAGTTTTTTAAAGTAGTATCTAGATATCCCCATTGGTTTCTTGTTTTTTCTCGAGGTGGAAAGGGAGGTGAAAGTGTTCCTTGTACCGGTCGTTCTGTTTTCTTTTTCAAGCGAATTGAGTTGCAATGACTTTCATTCACAGAAGTTTAACAGTCAGCGAGATTTGTTTGTGGATAAAAATTACATTTACATGGACGCGTGTATAGATATAATTATGCCTCTTTTTTGTGTGTTTGCGCTCTAGTGTTCACTTTCGTCTCATCTCCTCCTTTCTTTCCTTCTTTCTTTCTTTTCTTCTGTTCTTCCCCTCTCTCCTTTTCTTTTGCTCTTCCTCTTTTTCCTTGTAAGAATACTGTTAAGAGACGAAAATTATTTTGACCGTCTCTTGTTTATTATCAAAATCACTGATATAAAGAATGCGCACCAATACTAAAAACCCTGCACAACGATATGATATAAAGAGTATAGACCTACATTCTTAAAACCTTGATATCGTTCAATCCTACCTCTCTTCGATATAAGATTAAAGGAGAAGTCTGGTTGATTTTCAGACCTTTACATTTGAACAACTTTAAACTGGTTATGCTGGGTGCAGAGTTTCGAATCTTATTGTGATTGGGATAAGGACTAAGAATGTTTTCAAAATCTATAACAAATCACAATGAACAAGGTAGATGACAGTGCAGCTTCACCATAATAATGCGCGAGTGGAGGCTCAAGGTAGTAGAACAAAAGAAGAAAGCATGCGTAAATTCTTACACATAGGTGACCTCATTGAGCAAGTGGTATTGTAATGAAATTGCATTGCTACATTTCTGAAATGTGTGAACCTCCTATAACTCAGCATTCTTACAGTGAAGCTGCTACCTTGTTCAGTGTAATTTGTTTGGGGTTTCATAGTATTTGTTTCTCTGATCAAGGCCCACAAGTGATTCCACAAATCTAAACACAGAGCTGTCAATGTATGTACTAGACATGATATGAAAGCTATGAAAATCACCTGGACTTCCCCTGTAAAGCTTGCTGGTAAAAACGAACATTTCCGCTAGTCCAATGAAGTACACCTACGTGATTAAATTGCTTGACTTGTCATCTGTACATGCAGCTTTGATAATTGCATCTGATCACGACGATACACCAAAAATACACCCAAAGGACAATCGATTATTGTTCTGATCTAACATTCGCGCCCATCTTTGCCGTAGTTAAGACAGACAGCCATAGACCTCATCACATTTTTATTCACTTTTATTTTTGAAATGATTTCTGTGCGTGTTTGTGCCTTTTTCATTCTGATAATGAAGTTTGGTTAAATCGTCGCTCCACTAAAAAAGCCGCAAAGATCGAGGCATTGGTATTTCATTTCGTGGAATTTCATTTGACGTGGAAGCTATGAAGGAAGAATAACAAAAAGAAGAACGATAAGGACAAGACAAAGAAAGAGAGAAGGGAGGATAGGGAGGAGGAAAAGAACATCCTAATTCTGTCCTGAGGCCCCCTTCCTTCTCAGCATCCACCTCGACATCAAGCAGAGAACACCTGGGTTTTAAGACTACCAAGGGGAAATACTTCACCATAACACATCACATGAAATCATATTTTCGTCAATCAGGCATGCGTAGCTCAGGGCGACTTCGCTTCTCATCAGTCACTTGCGTTGCGTCGCGTCGCGTCGAATCGTATTCTAATTCAACCAATCGTGACTGACTCAGGAAAGCGAACCTGTGCGAAAAAAAAAAAAATCATCTCTTGTTTTGTGCAAATGTAGTCTATCAACTAATTGTGTCTTTGTTGTTGCTTTTGCCGTTGTTTTGTTTGTGGTAACAAAGAAGTTGTACAGATCCATAGACCACTTCCATAATTCATTAAAATATCATTTATATTTCCGTAAAAAACAGACTATCAAAGACAACTCTAAAGAGTTGCTAGAAACTTGCCTAAGCAAGTAAAAGCTAGGGTATCAACTTGACTTAATACACGTACGATAAAACATCAATTACGTGTAAGAGGCATAAAAAAAGTTATTATAATTGACTTGTTTATTCGATGAAACTTCCATTCAGATGATTACATATACAATTAGGCATTATAAGACTCATGCTGATAAAAGCTTCGGCGCTACTTAAAAAGATGAGCTTTTCAGCTAATTCAACATTTTTTTTTGCTTCTTTTTTCTTTTGCTAAACCTTAGCTAGCGCGAATTGCGTACTTATTGCACGCAGATGAAGTTCTCTTGTCGAACTCTTTAAATTGTCACTGACATGCTTTGCGTACAATCTTTTTCCTAGACCGTAGCAATATGAGCACATTATTTTTAACCTTGACTTGTTTGTTTGTTTGTTATTTTCCATCTGAGAAGATGGCTGGATAGCCCATATTCACCTACGCTAAGCTAAGCTACACTAAGCTGGTCTTCCATGGGGTCCAGTTGGATGTGAGGTGGGACCACTTCACCGAGTTAAACACCCTGCTCTTTGCGATGAATGAATGAAGCGGGATCTTTTACGTGCATGACTTGTGACTCTTTCACACACGGGACCTCCATTTTATGTCCTATCCGAGGGACAGTGTTTTGCCTCTTGCTAGAGGGGACGGTATGATTACACACAACATTGCTCAGTCCGGTTCGAACCCGGGTCCTTAGGATCGTGAGGCAGACGCGCTACCGACTGAGCCAACTCACCGCCCTATATTTCATTATATGAAACATGATGTTCTCTTTGGTCCTCGTATTAATGTCATTGCTCTTAACAATGCTAATCTCTGTCTAGTAGCAAACTAAAGTTCACCTTTCTGTCGTAACCCCGTAGGGACAGCTTCATCCTCTTTTGTAATCTTACAATGTATTTTCTCCAGAGTGACTGTGTATATTTGGCAAAATAATGATGCGATATGTCTAAATGTCAGGTCATTTGTGATCGTGTACAAATATTGTTTTGTTTTCTTTTGTTTTGTTTCATGTTTTGTTTTGCTTGTTTTGTTTTGTTTTGTTTTGTTTGTTGTTGTTTTTTTTTGCACGACTATGTAAACACACTCGATGTTCCTGGACAAAGAAAAGAGAAAATACACCAAATCGCATGCCGAAGGAGAAACAGGCTCCAAACACAACGAACAACCTTTTTGCTTCGCCATAGTTATCGAACATGTCGAACGGAGGCGAGGCAATGTACGGAGCATTAATCCCTATAAGAGCGTGGAGGGGAAAAAAACCCACCGCCGAACTTCATGTGAAGTTATCAATATGTATGACTTCATAACAGGAAGAGTATGGGGTTTTGTGTTCCCGATGAAGATGTATTATTGAAGGAGCGTGACTTTTCCTTCTTTATCGCGAGAGTGAAGACGGCACAAGATGAACTATTACGCCCGTTCGCAGACTGCACAATTAAGCGATATGACTTTGTGCGTCGTTGTCTGCCGCAGGTCTAATTGAATTGTAGTAATATTAAAAGATGGCTTCAGGAAATACCGCGGGCGAAGCAAATGATCCGACGGGCTGATTATCTCTGAAAGGATATAAGCGATGGGGATTGTTTTCCTTTGATATCATTTTTTTTTGGGGTCTTCTTTTCCGCAAGTATTTCGCTTGTAATCAAATCATCAAAGAACGCGCTAAAGATCAAAACATTACAAACTTTTTTTTTCTCTCTCTCTATCTTTTTTTTTTTTTTTTGGACACTGTTCCTTATCCAAGCAAAGATGGCGCACTAGTTGAAAATGACAGGCTCTTACACTTAATACTAGTACGCGCAGAGTCCAGGATAGCAAACATGGCATAATACATAATCTACCTTCTGATCGGGACACGGTTGTTAATAGACCGAAAGTTTTCGATGACCAGTCACGCATAACCCCCAGACCCTGTGGTTTTGACGCTCGACTCTTCGGACTTCGAGTCTCATTTCGTCCACATTTCAACCTTCTAATGGGCAAGAAAATGTGTACCTGCATGGGGTTCCGAATGTGAATGTACGTCAGAGCAGTGGTAGGCCATATCAAGGAATCCTTGGTAACGGGATGATCTTCCCAAAAGATTTTATATCTTTGGGACTTTGATCTTGAACTTATGACTGGAAATACCAGCGTTATGAAACACGCTGCTCGACGCCAGTGAACTGTTTCACGGTCCTATCACATATCTGGGTTTGTATACCCTGGTGAAACGCTAACAATTCATCCGCAACACAAACCTGCTTTGATTTACCAGTATGTAAATAATGACCTTCATCCCGTAATGGTAAGATGGGACGTTAACTCTTCGTTTCTTTATATTTAAATCAATTTTATTTATTTTCTTATGCTATTATAAGCACATCAACCCTGACCTCTGCTTTCATGAACAAAGCCATTACGGTTGAATGAGAGGAAACGATTATTTTCAAGTGAATTTCAGGATGATTTTGATCAAAAGGGGCGGAAAACTGACAATGAAGTCCATGAAATTACGATGAAGAACGATATTCCTTTCAGTACTTCGAATCGTCAAGTCATCTGTGCTTGTTAGTCTAACATTCCTCAGTACAGGACGGAAAGTGCATCACCTTAGAGCAACACCAGAAGAAACGGCGACAATTCACGACTTAATTATCTGATATGATTGTAATAATATATCTGCTTGTTTAGGGCAATATATATATATATATATATATATATATATATATATATATATATATATATATATATATATATATATAAATAGTGTCCTGTCGGTCATAATCACCATGTTTATGGCTCACAAAACTTTTATGATGCAATAGCTTGGGTAACAGCTGAATCAATTTTCCATTGATGTGATAACTTTCTTTCACAATAGAGCGATCTGTTAGGCGAATGTAAACCTTGGGTTTGAATGAAGACGCATTACTCTTCTCGGACCCCATTGCATCAAGGAATCCAGTTATTTACGGACGAGAAAATTTAATTGAAAAAAAAAAGCAGCCAGCAACATATAAGTAATATCTTTTCTGTTTCTGACATCATACACACGTTAAGTCTGAATACAAAACATAAGAGAACACGCGCAATAATGGGAAAGCATCATAGAGTTTGAGACTATATGACAAGGAATAGACAATTACTCCTTGTAGAAATAACACACACACAACAGCTAAACGTAGATGCTGCAAAACAAAAACTCATCTTTTCAATCGCAAGTAACATGTACTCTAAAAAGCTATTGTGTCGGCATCCGAGGGGAAAAAAAGCTTCTATATTTCATGGTTGTTGTTCATTATCGGCGAAGTGTTCGACAGGGGAGGTTTCTTATCTCGTTTCGTGAATAATTAAACGGCATTCAAAGAATGAAATGACAGCGAACGTCGGTGAAAAGATGAAATTCACTTGACTATCATCATCAAACAACTCCATATTACCGTTTCCATGACAACGACAGACGCGCGATTGTCTAGACTCGTGCATCCTTTATGCGCTCATCACCATATCTCATCCTGACGAGGAAAAAAAAAGCAAGGAAGAGAAACCTTCCCCTTTTTCATCATTCTTTTTCGTTGTCTTTTGTTGTTTTGCTTTTGTGACTTTCCAATACGACACAAATAGCGTTTGCCGTTTCTTGCCCCCTGTGTATTCTTTTGTGTGTGTGCGTACGTGTGTGTATGTGTGTGTATGTGTGTGTGAGTTTTAATGTACACTCTGGAAAGCACAAGAAATGAAATCGATAAAGAAAAGGAAAGCGAAATGCGTATCAAAAAGGACAAAGGAACTGATGAAGTCGGTTACTTTGTGCTGAAACTCAGGTAAATGCGTAGTACTAGTATACTGAAACGCTACAAAGGGTCAAGAGGAAAAGAGGTGTATCAAAAGATGCATGCCCTAATTCCACCTGCGTTGATTATTGGTGCTCCAAATGATTATTTCCACCTCTACATCGTCTTGTTCGAGTAATTACTGCATGAAGAGAATTGGGCCAAAATTTCAATTACGCTCAACATAAACAATTTCATCTTCCCAATCTCATCTGTCACATTGTCCATTGCAGTAAAATAGATAGGACAGCAGAGACTTGTTTCATAAGTTATTGATAACAATGATGATGAAACATACTTTAGAACGCATCCATGTCGGGTTTTTTTTATTATTATGTGTCGTTCTTGCTGTTGTTTTCTGATAACATTATGCAAAGTGAAGTGACCTCTCTGTCTTCCTTGCTTATAATTGGAACCACACGTTAGTTTCGAACTTGCTGCGGTATCCAGACGGAGAATATGGTCAGTCACAGATAATGGTCAGCAAGAAAGACGGCAACGAATAACCATGTAGCTGTAAGGTATAACTATATACCCCCACATCCACATACATGAAGTCAAGGCTAGGCGACGCGTTCATGCTGTGAAAGTGACCACTGGCTATTTCACCCCACAACGCACTATCGGGTCACTTGAGACCCTATCACCCTGTTTGGAGCGATCCCTTTATCCTTTCGCTCTTTCCCTATACTTTCTGTCTATCTCTATCGCCATATCTGTCTATCTTCTTACTTCTCCTTTATCTTTTTCGCTATTCATCTTTCTGTCCGTCCTTCATGGACTCATATTCCAGCATAAGAACTAAATTGTGACTTTATACCCCCTCCTCGTCCTTACACCAAGAACAATGAATGACGGAACGGATCGAAAACGAGCGCAATTTTTATGATAATCCCGCATACATGGGATATAATAAGTGAAAGTCTTTAACACCACACTACCAATATCATACATTGATGTACATAAATATTTTGTTGTTATCGTTGCCAAAGAACTGATTTCCTAAAATCCTGAAATGCGTCCTGTATTGTGGATGAAATCTGAATACGTCGGTGATCTGTAAAAACAAAAAAAAACAACACCAACTTGAGTCTGTTGAGTTATAAAGGGATAATCTACATGTATAGAAGTGACTCCGCCATTAGATTTTGAGATAAAAATCGTCGTGGTTATAACACATACGTTGTCTACGAAGGCCCGCTGAGTATTCGTGTGTCGCAAGATGTACAAAAGCATATAATTATATTTGAGATTATAGATTGTACAAATTCCATCATAGAACCACCTTCACGGGGTATTTCTAAACTAGAAAAATTTGAAATCATAGTCTTACGTACCTCTATAGACAAGAATAGGAAACACCATGGAATGATATAATTGTTCAGAAAAAAAGAAATAAAATAAGGTGGGAAAGACATGTTTACTATAGTGCAGTGCAGTGCAGTAATAATGTCTAACCTGTCATGCCTTTATTTTTTGTACCTTTTTGTGTGTCTGATGTGTAAAAAAAGCGAAGGTGAAGCGCCCCCCCCCCCCCCACTACGTGGGCTTACTAACCTTACCCTGGATATACTATACCACGTGACCTGCTTGTGCCATCCACACCGATAAGCTTCAAACATGACTAGTATAGAGCGTTTCGACTGGTGCGCAAACTTCAAGGGTTCCCTGAATCTTCATAGTTCTTTCTTATAATACTTCGTCTTCATGCGATGGGTTTATATTATCATCTGGTTGATTAGAGCACATCGATGTCATTGACGCCGAACAAAACCTGTTCGTATACCTCTACATTCTTGTCTGTTTATAAAATAATGTGAAACGTACCCTTGCGCAAAAGCTATGCGCACATAGACCATTTTGTATAACCTATACCCTTCTGCTTGGTTATACGACAATGGACCTTAATATGTTTTATAGAAAAAATCAGACATGTTCAAATGAATGGACTACCAACTAAGTCAAATCTAAAAATACGGATCCCCCTCTCTTATTGTTGAAGCGCAATGTCACTGTCTTCTTAGTGTATTTACGCATCCATAAAACTTTCATCATTAAACATATTCAAATATTGGTTCCTCTCAATGTATTAGCCACTTCTCTTATCCATACACAAAACTGTCACACTCCCATTCCCATTCCCGTCAAATGTGGTTTATACAGGCAGGGCATTTACACTGAATGCATTTCAGATTCGATTTGGCCATCAGTTATTCACTCTCAGACATATACGTATGTCTGCATGGATAACTGCCGTGACCATTTTTCAGCACTCAGAAGGGTCGAATACCAGGTTTCGCGCCCTTATCTCTGGGGAAGAAATCGGAGCGGGTCGTGCTCTCAGTTCGAGAGCAACGTTGGAGACATCATAGCTCCTAGGGTTGTGTTTAGCCTTTTATCTTAGCAACGAGTTGATCAAAAATGTATTCACAGTATTAACAATGAAAACAATGGTAATGATAATATGGTAACAATGAAGATATGAATAATTAACCTGTATAAAGACGCTGTCATTAAATTTTGTGCAGGGCAACCTCCCTTAGCCTTTTCTATTTCGATAATCACCTTGAACATGAATATGGCTACTTATACCTTTCTTTATTTCCTTCCTTTTTCCTCTTTATGCGTAGCCTGTTTCTTTATTTATTTCACGCCGTCGCACCATTTATATTCCCTGATATTGTGTTTCATTTATTTATCCTGTGCGCTTTGCACACCATAAGTTTATACAGCCAAAGGAGTCCGAGAGAGTACGTTACCTAATCTGTCTCTTGCACAATTCTAAATCAAAATCTATTTTCGTTTCTCATAGCACTCGTGTCGCTGAAATTAGAAAATCATTCAAAGTGTCGACAGTGCCAGAAGAATGGATGAGGCATCCGTTAACGGAGACGTATCTTGCTCTTACACGCTCGCCGGTAAAGTATACAAATTGAAATTAAACGGTAGATCCTTTTAGGACTCGGGCTAGGTACCCCATACTCCCTCTCCTCTTAGCGGGCGCGGTGAGGCGTCTGTGACGACCACCAGACTCAAGTGGTATCATATTCGCCGGCGTAATAATTTCAACACTCTACACGCGTCTGCAATTAAGCCACGGCAAGAAGACCCCCATTGCTGTCACAATATTTGGAAATTAACGAGGACAAGGGTAGCTTTCGCTAATCGCGGATGGCATTTCGTTCCTACATTTGCCCAAACCCAACCGAAATAATAAACATACCATCAACGTTTAGATCCGGGCGAGCCGCCAATATCCTGCGGCTGGCCGAGCCCACACAAATCTAGCTGGAGCGTCGTCGGCTACTTCAAGCACTTGTTTTTTTTTTTTTTTTTTTTTTGTATAGGGGAAAAGGGGAGAGGTTGAAGGAAAGAGGGAATAGGTACAACTGACAAGTGCGCGGTACTAAATCAATTAAGGTGTTTGCATCGCGTGTGTAGGTGCTACGTGCGTTTATCTATGTACGTCACGGTAAAAGTTTAGTGTTCGGCTTTATCTCTTCGATGACGTAGAATAGATTATTCTTCTCTACCCGAACACTGACATGCGTCGCGTAAAACCAACTAGAACATAATTATATTCCTGAGAATTATTGAAAATATTTTTTTTTTCCTTTTCCATTCTTTTTATTTTCGTGTCAAGACAAATTTAAGTACACATTACATAAAGACGTAGTCTGGAATATGTAAATTAACCAGCTATACCTGTGTACCGTAGTCATCGAAACGGCCCAAAAGAAGGGTGTGTCAGTATAGAATCATGGTTTCTATTTATTCCTTTACCCTATCTGAGGGCATCCAGCGGTCATGTTGACACTCATCCTAATACAACAAGCCGCTGTCTATGCATGTTGTCCAAACACACCGCGTTGAGGGACGTACAACTAGTGTCATTCAAACACGTATAGGGAATTTTTCGTCAGTGCGAGGGGTTGGTAGTGGGGATCGCTAGTGGACATGGCCAGGTTAGGGTCAAATAAAGTGACTCTTAAGATTGACACACGCGCGTGTACACATTAAACATACATGGACACATAGGTAATTATATCTCTATCTACCTATCTATCTATCTATCTATCTATCTATCTATCTATCTATCTATATCTATCTATCTATCTATCTATCTATCTATCTATCTATCTATTTGTCTATCTATCCATACGACATAAGATTAGTATATTTATATTATACCATATAGATTTGTGGTATCGAGAGAAAGTATGTTCATAAGACAAGATTTATACGATGCGACTTATGTTCTATATCAGATAGCAGGATATTCTGTATAAACACGTCTCCCAGTGTAATGTCCTGTACTCAGCTTGTATTATGACTTAGATATTCACGTAGATGAAACTGGTCCTTGAACGACTTGTGGGCAAGTCGCCAACAGGCCGGAAAGAATGCATTCTTAACCATTACAGTCTTCAATCATGATAGTCAAAAATCCTTGATTTTTTTTTCTCTTTAAAAATACCTCTTTTCTCCGTATCGATACTACGCAAATTATCTTTCCTTTATTTGATATATAGATACACACACATTCACACATACACATACATCAACATCATCATCATCATCATACAAAACACCCGCGCACACACTTTTTTTTTCTTTTCTGCACAATGACGCACACATGAGAGATACGAGAATTGATTGGTTGTGTATAGAATGGAATACTAAACACGGACAAGATAACGTAATGGACTGACTTGAGTAGATGTGGAAACAGTCGTTTCATCAGGGTTGTGACAGCTGCAATGTAGTATTATGGTGTGTGTATATTATGTTTATGTATTTAAGGTGAACTTTCATCCCATGATCATTTCTACTTCAATAAAACAGAGCGGGTAAAACCTATAGGAAAGCATTAGGAAATCAGATATTTGACAAAAATAAGATATTTTATTTCTTGGCGGGGGGGGGGGGGGTGATTAGTAAAATTGCTTAATCTCTCAACAAAACTTTCTATAACTATAAAACACAAGTGTGTGTGTGGTTTTTTTTTTTCAATCCGAAAAGATAAATGTGAATTCATCTTTTACTTTCCAAATGACGTGGTTCGTGACAACTGTTTTTGTTATGTAGGCCTATATATGATGAAACTTTAAAACTCTAGAATTTCTTCAATTTTATGTCCAATTTTTAGAAATGCCTACCTGAACCAATCTGCTCATTTCATGTCACTCTATTCATCAAAGTATATATATAACATGAATTTGCATTTTCTTCTTATGCCTGTTTATATTTGCCGTATTCATGTATATTATGTGTGATGTGTGTCAGAGAGATCTGTGTGCGTATTATGTGTGGGTGGGTAGAAAAACATTGACTGTTTGCAGAGAGAAAAAGGGATACCAAGGAATGGAAAATGAGCAAAAGAAGAAGAAGAAGAAGAAGATAATGAAGAAGAAGATGAAGAAGAAGAAGAAGAAGAAGAAGAAAAATAAAAAGAAGAAGAAGAAGAAGAAGAAGAAGAAAAAGAAGAAGAAGAAAAAGAAAAAGAAGAAGAAGAAGAAGGAGAAGAAGAACAAGAAGAAGAAGAAGGAGAAGAAGAAGACTTTTTGACTTTTCAAAATGGTACTTTATTTACATCACTCTTGCACACTATTCACACAGTGAATATAGTGTTTACATACAAATTATTTTAAAAGAGGGGGTACATTCGCCCTCGACATTTTCATTTCTTTTCTTTTTTTTTTTTGCATTTTGATACACCACGTGTGGTTCACAATTTCCATGGGGTAAAGTCGAGGTGTTAAATACAAATCAAATGAAGTATAACAGTATTTGATGACTGCATTTGCAGTCGGCATGATTACATTGTCATGACAACTAAAGGAGGTTTTACAACAGTGCTGCAGTCAGCTTGTTAGCAGAACGTTCGTAACCATGATATTGAGAACTAATTGTTGTTTTCAGTGGGTATACATTGTATATGCATGATTAACTCAGATATCCTTATTTGGCCAGGTTATGGCGTACATGCTGTGGTGACAGCGGATGGTATATAAACGTCGCAAGAAGAAGAAGAAGAAAAAGAAGAAGAAGAAGAAAAAGAAAAAGAAAAAGAAGAAGAAGAAGAAGAAGAAGAAGAAGGAGAAGAAGAAGAAGAAGAAGAAGAAGAAGAAGAAGAAGAAGAAGAAGAAGAAGAAGAAGAAGAAGAATATAAGTTATATGCTGGTAACAGACTAATATCTGCTGAGCAAACGTAGAATAAACACCAGAAGGTCTTTAATTGTCATAAGGTATAATAATATGCTATCGAGGATACTGAAATAGATGATATACTTACAGGTATATGTAGGTAGACTTTGATATTCTCGCTTTACTGACAGTGACAGTATTTCCCTCCTCCCCTCCCCCCCCCCCCCCAAAAAAAAAGAAGAGATTTCTAACTTCGACAGGTGCTGGTGTTTGCGGTTGTAAAAATGATTAACATCAGAATATATGCTTACGTGATTCCATTTTCTCGAGCCATTTGATTTTAATGTTCTCCGTTATCGATTAAGCGTACGTCATTTTTTTTTTCAGTTTAGAATCTTGGACTTCATGGCGTCACGAGTTTATTGCAAAACAAGACATAGCAATAACGCAAAAAAACCCAACAACAGCAAAGATTGGAATTTCATCTCATGTTAAGAAAATAAAGACAAGATTTAAATCTCTGCGATGAATTCCCGCACCGTCCCCATCACAAACCAAGTTTGCTTTTTCAAACAGATGATCAGAAAGCAGTGAAACCAGCGACAGTAGCTAATCGATGCTTTGATTAGAAAAGACAAAAACAAAAACAAAAAGGAAAAAGCGGCTGAAGAAAATAGAATCTAGGGTTGTGTGTCTTGTAATTACACAGACATGCGTGTGGTTTCAGGAATAGGCACTGCAAGATTTTACAATAGAATATTGTTTGTTTCGTTGTTTTATCTGTTTTGTCTTGTCTTGCTTTTGTTCATTTGCTTTCTAAAAAGGGAAAGATGGCACTTTGGCACAAACAAAACGTCTTATGCCAAGCTTGAGTAGCGCGGGACAGTTTAGACTTTATACCTCATGTATAAGGGGGCTGCCAAATTGCCGGGTTTCACTGTCGTCATAAAAGCTAAACGAAAACATTTGATCTGGAAATCGTTAAACACTGAAGTATTCTGAGAATAATTGCAGCCATTAATGCAGCATCGATGGGTGTCGATTGAATAACACAGGCGCCCGCGAGCCCCAAACTGGGCTCACTGCTATCGTTTTGTTTTCTTCAATTGGCAGCCACTCTCTTTCTCCCTTTTTTGGTCTCAGATCTTCCTTTCCGAACTCTAACCCGTCCTGAAGGAGTCTACACGAGCGGTACGCGAAGGGGGAAAGAAAAGAGATGGGAAAACGGAGAGGGGGGGGGGGGGAAAGAGACGAAAATTCGAATGAGCAGGAAAAATCGAATACCATCAAATTGAAATGGAGCGAAAAGCGGAAGATGTTTCGTCTTAAGCGCACCTAAAACCCGCCTCAGTTTACCCCTCTGACAAGGCATTAACTCCTTCTTAATGGTCGCGGTTTCCGGCGGGCTGAAAATCACAGGCACCTCGCTGCAGAAAACGATCATGTTCCCTCGTTCCTTGCCTCTCTCATACTATCTCTGCTTCTTCTTGCACCTCTCCTCAACTCAGACGAATAAAGAAGAGAAAAGCGCGGCCATCGATCGCATTGTAAATTTGACTGTATAAGTCGGGATAAATAAATCACTGAAGGAACGAGGCGCGCTGCCTTCTGGAAAACGTATACCAGTGTCGTCAGTGCGATCGGGGGCTAGGTTCTCGGGCGCTGGAGACAACGGGCCGCTTGTAAGGCGAGTGAGCAAGAGCTGCGGCACAGCTATCGATCGTCAGCTCGTCTCGAGCGCGAGAGAGTCCGAGGCGCGGCGGAAACCGTACAACTTTACATCGGTGTAGGTTTCCACCACTGCACACAAGCCACGATAGATATAACTTTCCCCGCGGCTACGCCGGGGTGCTGTAAAGCGGCGTTCCCCCGCGCTTCGGGCGCTGGGTTTGAACACTTCTAATATACATTTCAAATTATCCCCTCCTTTGCGTTCCCACTTTTTTTTTTACCTCCTTTCCTCTAGCAAGTGCATATGATATACAGTCGTCTATTCGCGAAGAGTTTTGTTCCCTTTAAATAATGCAATTATGCAGGATATTAATTCCAATTCATTTCCCATCAGGGTACGATTGGGATTGCGTGTGAGAGGGTTATTTGCACAGATGGGTGTAAGACGCAATTGATCGCGTTTCACACGCACATCGCCATACGAGTCTGCTTTTGACAATAGTGAAGGGCGCGTTGGTTTTTCCTTACGTACCGTATCAACCTTACTGAAGTCTTATTCATACGTATAGAGGACAGGCCTTATACGCGATTACTTTGCGTTGAAAACGCTTCTACAACTTGGATCTTACAAAAGACTGCAAGGTACTGTTAAAGTCAAGTTCTTATTCGCAATTCGAATGAATATCAGATAGCGGGTGCAGAGTACGGTACAGAAAATAAAAAAAAAAACGCGAAACGAAACAATATAGAACAAAAATTAAAAGGAGTGATATTTAAGATATTAACAGATAATGTCAATGTGATGTCATTTATGCGGTGATGCGTATGACGTATTCATGGAAAGCAGACAGATGCATACATGGATTTTCATGATGGATACAACGAGAAGATTCGCGCATCAATGTATGTGATATTAATTCAATTACAACGTGATCATTTGATAATATTGTATCGAAGTTCAAGGGTTCAATAAGAAGGCTATTTACAACCGTCAGTTCGTGGGGGTCACCTTTTCAACTCCGTGGGCAAACACTCTCTGAAGCAATTTTAATCATCTTATCGATTTTCTGCCATGACGATTCCCTTTGATAGACCAATACATCATGAACTCGTTTACCATTCTCTCTCTCTCTCTCCCTCCCTCCCTCTCTCTCTCTCTCTCTCTCTCTCTTTCTCTCTTTTCTGTTCATGTCTCAATATTTAGCACACTAGTGCGCATAATTGCACAGATCTGTTTTAATTCCAATTTTCTATCTCATATTCCCAGTATATATGCTATGCACTCATATGCATGGATTAAAACAGAATCATTTTCATTGTTTGTTTGTTTTTCTTCTGTAAGTGAAATAACCGTTACTAAATGAATAAAGACCCCCCAAACACGCGCACTTTGGTGGACAATGATACTAATAATCTCGAACATGAGGAAAGTACGTACGCGCACCTTCCCTAAAATTATCATAACTGTACGATGCATTATACATGCAGTCACACAGACGCTAATATACATCCTATATACTCACACATTCACCCGCATATATTACATAAACCTGCAAGGTCATACATACACTCACGCACATACAAACATGCATGCTGTATTATTTCTGCTCATGACGGATTGGTATTTTTTTTCAAGGAATAACATCGAAAAAAGGAACCATTTTCATTTTCTTTATGTATATAATAGACTTGTCTTTCCATTAAAATCACGGAAATAAAACATTTCCTGAGGCAGTAAGCATTGTTTTGCTCCAGACATGTGAAATCTGATGGGTTTTTTTTTTTATGCATCAACTACTTGCCGTTTTTGTTACTAACAATTAAGTCGCAATACTAAAATGGCCTAAACTCCTAACAGCAGAGATACACCCAATTCGGTCAATTCATTTCCACGACGCGTGATGATTATTATCATTACAATATACATTTCTTTTGCAGTAATTTACAACGCACGAATCAATGAAAATCTGCAGATTCCCGTTTACCGACATCTGCCACACAAAACGAATGATAGGCCTATAATATGATTAGTGTGTCACCCTGATATTCCATACAAGAATAGATGAGAAAGAATGCAACAAAACCCCGGAAAAAAAGGTTATATTGCCCCATATGTATCGTGGTCATTAATAATTAGCCAGTCCTTTCGTATTCTTGCAGTACACGTCTGTGTTTACCAGTGATCTACGATGATGGTACATATTTGTCCCTTTTTTTTTTTTTTTTTTTTTTGAAAGGAATATGCCCCTGGGATACATGCGACCTCTACGTTGATCTTTGCGTGCAGCAAAAGTCGATGTAGAAAACATGCTGTGAGGGCGCAAGAGCTTATCTGGCAATAAATAGCCCGTGTCCGCTTTCGGCAATAGATCGATTCTTTCCTAATTTCACATTCCAGTCCTAAAGAAAAAACAAAGTAATATAATGATGGTAAAAGGAGATGGTGTCTAACACACTTCAGATCATAAATCTTGTCATTATCCATTTTCTGCCTCGATTAGACAACGGAAAAGAAGAGCAAAAGGTGTCAATCCAATCGCAGAAAATACACAGAATGAACCTTATTAACACAAAATAATAATAAAAAAACATCAAAATGACAGAGGTACTCTTAAACCCCTTTAGGATGAGTCCCGAGTATACTCGGGCAGGTTTCTATGGGAAATGCGTGTTGTAGCAAAATCAGCTCGTCCTCAACGGGTTAAAATCCCCACAATGGTATCTTTTGAACAAAAGTGAGAAAATAGTTAACTGAACATTATCATTGAAGAAAAGGAAGAAGACGAACGGAAAGGAGATGAGTAAGAAAACTCTTCAATATTATTAATGAGGGATTTGGTGCATTCTAAATGACGAGTCGTTGAAGAAATGATTATGAAATACTAACGTTTCTTATATCACATAATTCTTATCGATCGCTGTCACGTTGTTGCTGCTTCTCTATCTTTTTACGATGTGATGACAAAGCAAACATTTTCTTGTTTGTTTGTTTGTGTGTTGGCTTAAAGGGATAGTACAGTATTGGTGGAGGTGAGAATTGAGCTTTTAACTTTTTGCGAGATACCAAGAAAACACTTATGAAATAGTACAGAGCATACCATTTTAAGAGGAATTCAAAGTTTACTTGATGGAAATCGGGTTTGGAATGACGAAAACATCCAAAAACAAGGTAAAACAAAGCGATCGTGTGAAAGTGTGGGTCCCACACTTTATTAGAATCGCTCTTTTTGGATATCTCAGCTATTTCAAAACCAATTTTCATCAAATAAACGTTGAATTCCTCTAAAAATTACATGCTCTTTCATATTTCATAAAAGGTTTTTCATTATCTCACAAAAAAAAAAAAATGTTAGAAATCTGAAGTTAGGTCTCAACCGAAACTGTACAATCCCTTTAAAGTGCTTCTAGTCTCCCCTCTGTGCTCCTTTTCGTTATGACACAGCTGAGATGACATTGCGACATTAAAAGCAAGATTTAACTCTGCGTCAATAATGATAGTACGTCTGTCATACACACCCTCATTTCTCTTCCATGAAAAGGAAAGTTACTTTGTACTAATCTTGTAGAAACCCTATAGATAGTGGCAATATCATCGACGAATTCGTCAAATAAATTTGTAGGATACTTCGACGATGAAGAGTATACGATCAGAATACTTGGGTACTGCATTTGAAAACTTCACATAGCTTAAGTTTTCATTTCGCTGCGAGAAATAAGGCATTATTGCCTAACATCTACATTATTTTGTTGAACAGATGAAGCATTATTCATTTTGCCATAATCAATGCAAGGGACTCAGCTCTTCATTTTATAATACGTCATCACCGAAACTGAAATTTTGGAGAGAATTACCTAATGATGAAACCTCAGTCTCCGTCAACAAGAATCGCGTTTCTGCGCGACACTTCGGCGAAGCTTATCAAATTCAGAATTCCTACTACGGCAAACAGAGAGGGCGGTCTCTTCTCCGTTATCCCCCCCCCCCACCTTACATATTTCTTCCTTTCTATCCCTGCTTTTATCCTATACCTGTCACCGTCTTGAATCCCGCTGCCCTGCATATTATATTTGATTGCCTAATCGATATCCTATTTTCGCATTCTGATTTTTAAAAAAAATCATAATTTTCCAGCGTTTCTCCAAACCCGTTCTCCGCGCATCGTAAAGTATAAACATATCATGGTCAGAAAACAGACAAGACGAGCCCAAACGGGGACCGGCTCGAAAATCCCTAATGTGTGTGGCGATTCTTAGATTTCACCGCATGTAGATGTCATTGATTTTCTTTTTCCTCCTTGTGTCTCGTATGAATACAGTTAATGTAGGCTTCGACAAGAGAAAGAGAGAACGAGAGACGATAAAGGTTCTGTCTGCATAATAATGTAAGCATTAAACGCTACCCGTGTGGACATGGCTTAAAGGAATAACGATAGCTCCCTCGTTGTTTCGTCACAATGCAATGTACATTTTACGCGTCTTGGAATGTCTAAGGTGGGTGCAAGGCAATAATAATACGACATAAAGAGGTTAATGCTACTCAAGAGGAAGATAGCCATACTTAAACGCTATACCTTTCTGTGCATGCTTTCTTTCTATACATGCTTTGAACTCAAACTATCATAACAGCATGACCAAATCCAGTCGAGAGAAACATTTTGTGCAGGTCACCATATCCTTCCTGATTACCCGTTGAAGACGAGTCCCAAGTATACTCGGGCAAGCGTCTATGGAAAATGCGTGTTGTAGCAAAATTAAACCGTCCTCAACGGGTAAATTTGCAAACCAATTTACAATAAACAAGTTCAGAATCTGGGTTTCTTTTTTTTTCTTTTTCAAAACACACATATAGGCCTAATACTTATATTGTATCATGTCATCGACAGATACACAACGAAATGTATTAAGCAATTTTAGAAACTACCAATTCCTTCATTGTAAAATATAAATCAAAGTAGTGATCTCATTCCGTTGTTACATCTGAGGTGCATTTCTTTTCTATAACAAATTATCCTAAAATTATACAGTCTGCCGAGAAAGCACTATCAATCAATGATTTGAATTCATTAACATACCTACGCAAGAAAAGCAGGCGAATGATCCCGACCCCTCGCGGTTCGCCCCAGGTGACTAGAAATAGTCGGCAAATAGTATCGACAAGGTAGTTTGTGCCATACGAGAGGATTGATGTTTACAAACAGACTGCTATATGTGGCCTGTCTGACAGAGATTATTGTTTCTGAAATGAAAGATTCAAGTTCCTTTTAATTTTTCTTGTCATTTTTTCTGGACGAATGATGCTGCAGATCATTAGGAAAGTCACTTCATTCTCATTTCATTGCGAGAAGAAAACTATGATGAATTTCAGTCTATCGTCCATCCAAATGCCGTACATTCTGCGACCATCAAACCGGTCGGCAAGCGGGCAAACGCCGCTGCTGTTTGTATGCGAATCCCCATCTTCAACTGTCGCGGCAAGCTAGGCCGGGGCCGTTTGCTATGAGAGTAACTACCCACGTGGTGCATGGAGTCAGTCAATCTGACCGGACGTTTACAGTGCTGTCAAGCCGAGGCGGCGGCGCGGGTTGTGTTTGAGCTCTTCGCTTCGGAAACGGAACCCTTGAATTGGAGAGGAGTGCACACTTCAGAGTAGCGCTCCACAATTACACGATCAAGATACGACTCCAGCGGGAAAAATAACCGTACACACAAAAAAAAACCACAAAAAAACTCGTAATAATGTCAGCAATGAATGAAATAATGATTTAGGGAGGGGGGGGGTGGGGTTGATAATGCAGTCTATTACCAGATCGTGGCTTTACAATTCAGGTTGATGTATCATTACGATTTGTTATTCGATTACGCGTGCTGTCCAATCTCGAGCTGTCATATAAACTTGCCCAAATTTGAAAGTGAATTTGAGGGTGATTGAATAATACATTTATCACAGTATTTCATTTGCTCATTCAAATAGAGCGCGCTGTAGAGTAACGACACAGTAAGAATGACAACGAATGGAAATGTTAACACACAAATCACAGAATACTGCAACAGAGGAAATGAAAATTCTTATGTCTAAGGTTTGCTCCAGTTTGATGAAACATATAATCTGCCCAGTATGACAACGCACAAGATATACACTAATCACTGAGTTACGTCTTCACATTATTTTGTATTTACAACCGTTGTTTATAAGCAATTACCGATTCTGTTTTAAGGGCAAAAGAGAACTACTGACGTAAAAGGTAGAATTGGACAAAAAAACGAGCAAAAGAAAGAGGGAGAGAGAGAGAGGGAGAGAGATAAATGGCAGGAGAAGGAGTTAGATAGATAGAGAGGGAGAGAATGAAAAGGGGAGAGCGACAGGGGGAGAGTTTGAGAAGAATCGAGTATAGAAATAATTCTTTCAATATGCTCCCAAAGGACATTCAGTAGATTCAACATAGAAGAGAGTGTGTTTCTTTTTCTTTGTCTTACTAGCGTGGCAGTGTTTGTTTGTGTGTGCCTGCGTGTGTTTGTATACGTGTATGAAACAGTGTACATGGAACTGGAAACAATAGCCAATATACAAGAATGATAGATCTTCGCAACGTGAGGTTAAAGAGTCGAAAGACTGGAAGTCAAGTGATGCCAACGTGTAGCTATCGTCGCTTGCTCTTGGTAGCAATACTGTGACGTCTTTTAGTGACATAAATAAAAAAGAATGAATGTATGTCTTAGACATTATGACGTATTTATCGTTTGTGACAGATTCAAATCCATGATAGTTACTTAAGCTTCATGTACCGGCGCCTAATTCCGAGATTAAACACCTGTATACTCCCTGAAAGTTTACTTTCATTACGGGGGAAAAAAACCCCGGCACCAGCAGTCAATCATGATGATAATGAATAAATGCAACGTATCACACAAATTATCTGTATAATTTCATTCATGTCATGTATTGTACGGCTGTTCTACACCAGTTAATTTGATAGCCTATGGGATTGAAAAGGATCAAACTTTCTTTCCTTCTTTCTTTCTTTCTTTCTTTCATCTGGTCTTAAGTTTCCTCCCGTTAGATCCTTCATTATGACTAGCATGAACACAAACCTCACGTTTTTGCCTAATTGCATGTTTAATGACATTCATCCTTATTACTTGTGCAATCTCCATTTTTGCTTTTCGAGAGTCGAGCGTCATCTCATTTCCAAGTCCGAGAACTCATTAAAGAAATCAACCAGCAGCATGGTGGGGAGAAGTTTACCAGATTATAAAAAAGACAGACTAATTACCAATGAACCGCAGCGTCATCGGAATGACGATTAAGCCTATTAGTCTTCGTTCATGAAGTATTCCTTTAATGTCAAGGGCGCGCTCTCGTAGACGTGCAATCTCCACAATTGTCCCGCCACCGCCGATGCCCCTCAAACCCCTCCTGACCTAATACGGGGGAAATCAATCACAAACCCAGGCGATCGAGACAGCCCCGTATAGAGTGGGGATTGCCTACTGCGATGTGTTCCAGACAACCATACTTCTGATTACGCTGCAAACTGCAGGTGGTTATAGGATCGGATGGGGTGCGTATTTGCGTGCGCGCTTGCCCGCGAAAATAATGTACCTTGTGTATTTCAATTATAATACCCTTAACTCAATTACACGCTTGTATTTGCTTGATAAATAGTTCAAGAAACATCTTATATTGGTAACATTTTTTTTTCTTTGAGTTAATGCATGTGGGTGTATGTGTGTGTCTGCATTGTACAAGACGTACTTTGCTTTGTTTGATGAGAGTAACTTAAATCACCACAATCGCCAATTTAGCCAGAATCTCGCATTAGACATTTCAGTAAACTTGACAAGACAAAAAGAAACACAAATGTAAAGGAAAACTAAAACGATTATTGTACCGTCTTGATTAAAACGTTATTGGCCTTCGTCCTGATGAGCCTGTAAATATTGTCGTTTGAGAATACTGCTAATACATTTTGATAGAACACATGGTGTGAATTTCTATGCATGTTATTTTCGATTATATAATTATATCAGTTTAAAAATAAAGCATGCAATGACGCAAGGGGTCCAAGATATAGATCATTTTCTTCCATACCAAGACAGTCTCCGATCCGTCTTGAAATCCTCCTTCCATGCCGTTCCACCTCGTACACCCCACATACATCCCAGTCCTTCTTCAATGTGTGATAACCAAGGGAGGAGTGTGTGTGTGTGCAGTGGCGGATCCAGAGCGGGGGGGGGGGGGGGGGGCGTTAAAACAAAAGAAATAAAAAGAAAAACGGGAAGGGGTGCGTGCGCCCCGCTTTAATTTTGTAAAGGCGCCTTTACGGAATTCCCTGATCCGCCCCTGGTGCGTGGGTGTGTGTGTGGGTGTGTGTGTGTGTGATTGTCTGTGTGTTGTGCTGTGTGTGCGTGAATGTGTGTGTCTGCGCGCACGTGTGTGTGTGTGTGTGTGTGTGTGTGTGTGTGTGTGTGTGTGTGTGTGTGTGTGAATGTGTGCCTTGTATGCACTCTTGCTGCCAGCTATCAATGATTCACGAATTACACGGAATAGTTTGACATCTAATGACGATAATTTGGACAGAGACCGGGACAAAGACGTTGCCGCCAATTAATGGCGGCTGACAACTTAATGCAAGGGCCTGCGATACCCCCTTCCGCATATTCACCCATCACGGAGAGAAAGAGAAGAAGAGTTAAAAATAGGCACACACCCGGGCTCGGTGGTGACTGAAGTTGTCGGTAAAGTCCATGTAGAGTACATTGCGTTGCCAATTTCACCAGCCTGACATCTCCATCCCTTTCTTAGTGACGGGCACACGATTCATTCGCATAATGATGTTTAACCATGGGAGGGTTAGTAATCCTCAGACGGCATCATCCATCTCTTGTCATCCTCTTCCTTCTCTTTCTCCCCTCCCATCCTACCTCTCTTCATCTCCATCTTTTCCTTTTCTTTTTCTTTTTTGGTCTGAGTGTCACAAGCAATCGCAGGATGATATTCTCTCTCTCTCTCTCTCTCTCTCTCTCTCGCTCCTTCTCTTTCTCTTTCTCCGTCTCTTTTCCCTGTTTTCGCTTCCTACCCTATTTTGCACAAACGATCCCCCCCCCACGCGATTTTGTAGTTTCTTTGGTTGAAATGAGGCTCATCTAATGCTGGAGAGAACGTATGCCAGTCTCAAGATCGCATCGCACATGGAAGATGAAAGCTTGTTGAGCTGATCTCGATGTTATGCGCGTTGGGATATTAACGAAACTATTATTTCCCTGCTGTTACGACAGAAAATTGACGAGCCAGTCATATCATAGTGATGATATTGGTGATGATGAGGACAACAATGTCATACCCACATACTGTATAACCACGACTTTGCATATCGCTTCATGTGATCCATTCTTTACAGAGTACATTAGTGACTTTTCTTGTAATAACAGTACACTGTAAAAACATCGGTGTTAGATTTGACACCATGGGTGTTAAATCTAACACCGATCAAACTTCAATAAAGGACCACACCCACAGGTGTTAAAAATGCACTGTGATGGTGTTGAAAAGTGTTCACCTGACACTTCGTGGTGTTAATTTGACACTGTACCTGGTGTTGTTTTGACACTGTACTGGTGTTAATTCAAAAATGACACCACATGGTGTTGATTTGATATTTGTTGGTGTTAATATCAATGGTTTAACACCCGTCCAGCTTCAATAAGAGACCACATCAGCTGGTGTTACTTCGGTGTAAATCTATTTTCACATTTTTTTCAAAAATCTAGTATTTTAATGTAAAATTCTTGATCGTCTTGTTTAAATAAAAAAAATCAACAAGAAGTGCAGTTACTAAGAAACTCTTCAAAAAACAGTTTAAAATTTGGAAATGACACCCGGAGGTGTTAATTTAACACCATATATGAGCACCGAAAATTTAACACCAGCTCGGTGTTCACTATTTAACACTGGACTTTTTGCAGTGTGCCAGGTGACTGGTATCCGTAGGTATACAATACGGAGATCACAATTAATACAGTGCTTTGACATGAATAGACAAAGGAGTTGGTTGTGCTGGTTTGAACGTTGCATTTCTATCCTTTGACCTGTTTGAAGCAACAGTTATCATCTAAGGAGACATTCATGCCTATGCACCTGATGACGGTGTTTTACACGGAAATAGACGTCCGTTCACTTTATATGCAACTGGACTTTAAATATGCATGCAGTTGCCAAATATGCATTCCTCTTTCTAAGGACTTATTAGCGTCATGTCTTAATCATACACCAAAACGCTGACAGAGCTCTGAAAAACTAACGTGAATGATAGTTATTCTTTCTGGAAATCACACCTCATGAAATTTTAAAAAGGCAATATATATTTTGCATTGTACAAAATACAATAAAATTACTCCTCTCTCTATTGTGGCCCTCCATCCATCTACTCCTTCCTCCTCCTCCTCCTCCTCCTCCTCCTCCTCCTCCTCCTCCCCCTCCCCTTCTCCTCCTCCCATCCCCTTTGGTCCTCTCTTCCAGACATCCAAACCCGATGTCTCCTCTTCTCCCTCCATCCCACATGGGAGTGCTTCATCAGTTTGTTCAAACAGTGAGGAATTAAGTCATCTATCGGGCTGAGCGAGCTCGTGGTAGATTCACTAGCAAATAAAACGGGCGGGAGGAGGAAGGGGGGAAAAGTGTTACAAAAAAAGATAAAATGCGCAGAATATATTATGGAGAGTGGTAACAGAGAGAGAGAGAGGGAGAAAGAGAGAATGGCGATTGATGTGTTACAAACTGCTGTTCTCCCAAAAATGTTTCTAAATGGTTGCACTCATAATTATGTTGCTCATATGAATCTGTTTGCAGCACTGCATTCTTTTTAAATCTATTTTTAAAAAGACATGATTTTTATCATATGTTCTCCCAGTCCATCTAAAAAAACAACAACTTTATTTTGATGTATTTACATTACAAACATACATACATAATTTATCATGTTCATTTCAGTTTAGTTCAATTACTTCTGTACATTTATCATGATACGAAAATGGACAGAAAATACAGTAATCATATGAAGCAAAATTACATAACGTAAGTGTATACGGGTAATACGTAAACGAATTATACAATGTTGAATTAAAAGACATACAAGAAAATCTTACCATAACAGATGTTATGGTAAGATAATAACATTATGTTGATATGTCAATGGGCTGTCACAAAAAGTGACCTTCCTACATGCCTATTGATTATACATTTAGAAAAGGTTAATCTACGGAACAAGAGGAAAATCTATGTCAAAAATACATCTTGTATGTATGTATGTATGTATATGTATGTATATGTATGTATATGTGTATGTATGTATGTATGTACGTATGTATGTATGTATGTATGTATGTATGTAAATGACGTATCACACAACACTTGTAATATTATGATGTCGGTAGAACAGCTCCATCATGAGGGCGGAGCTGAGTAGGGCCATCCAGCCGCAGTTTCATGTACTTTTGTGATAATTTCTTTGTATTATTCAATAAGAATTGATGTACATATTTTATTATGCGGAAATAAAATCAATCAATCAATGTACTTCAGACGCTTTTCTTGTTTTTCGTAAGTCTGGACTGCAACAATAGGAAGAGGTTATGACATAACAAATGTTCAACAGACTACAGAGTATTAAAGGTTTATTGTCAAACAGTGCATTATGTCTGTGGTAATTAAGCTGCAAAATGGCGCTCTGTTCACTGCTGCATGTTGCTAGACGATGGTACTATATCAGTTAAATGGGCCACGTTGATTTGTTACGAAACTAATTAAACCAGAAAATTTCGCGTAGATTGTGATCAACCAAATCAAAAAAAAATAAAAATGAGAAGGTTAAATACCAAAAGTCAACGGCATATTTTCGCGAGGAATCATATCTTAAACTGTGAGCCATTCGCCCACCGGCACCGCAGCTTGGATCACGTCATATTCAGTGAACGAGCTGACCTCCTGTGCAAACATCTGCATGAGTGAAAGCATTGATAATTTTCATTCTGACATGACTCTCAAAAGTAAACCTTTTCTCGGAATTTGCCGACCACAGAAGACACGTCATATTTATACATATCGAAATCCAGTTGGGGCTGGTGTATTCTCACAGAACTTCGGTTTGAACTCTCCTTTTGTGCTATCCGACGCCCACAAACGGCGCGGAAAGGGTTCGAGGTGATATCCATCGTCCGCATCAAAACGCATAAAAGCAATGCTTACACACCACCAATGACCCTTGTGCTCCACAACCCAAACGTATATTTGTTTCTTCTCCTCCTCTTCCTTTCTCCTTCTTTCTCCACCCCCCCCTTCTCTCTCTCTCTCTCTCTCTTTCTCTCTCTCTCTCTTTATCTCTGTCTGTTCTTTCCATGCGACCTCGATGTTGATACAAGACAGTGACAGGTGTAATGGATTATAAGTCAACGTACTCAACAATGTTATACGTTTTGTTACAAGAGAGAGAGTGTGTGTATGTGAGTGAAAGAGATGAAAACAAAGAAAGAGACACGGGGAGTGGGGGGGGGGGGGGGGTAGGAAGGAGGAGTGAGCTTAGTATGTTCTGACTGACTGTGTTTTGTATTCAAGTGAGTCAGCCAGCTATAGACTCTCCACCATTGATCGGGCATAATATTTCGTAATCCATATTCTTTAGTGTAATAAGAGCGATTAAATTAATTTCGACATGCACAGGTGTGACATTCCTTTGACATATTAATTTTTTTTAACACAAAAACCAGTCAGTAAAGTTTTAGGCATATTTTGGACAAAACGTTAAAAGAATGTACAAAGACTTTTCTTACTAGTCTTAAAGGAACTGTCACATATATTCTAACTCATCATCAAATGGATTAGGTATCATTACGTCATAATCATGATAAGAACTCGTATCATGAGTACTACAAAAACAAAACAAAAAAAACGACCGTCACTTCAGAGAAATCTACTCAAGGGCTATTGTTTGCATTTTCGGGCCGTGACATTGGACAATACCAAAATATCCGTCTGAATTATTTGTGATTGTAAAATCGATACTCGAATTGACGCCAATCATTCCGAAATCTCACTGTGTTACGTTGATCAAAGAATTCTTTTCATCAAACCGTGAGTCGGCCAGAGCTTCCAAGATAGTTGCCAGAGCGACATTTTGAAGAAAAAAAAATCTGTTCGGTAATCAAATCAGAAAAAAACAAAACATACTGATGCAGACTATTCAAGAACGTTTCAACTTTGGCTGTTGACGATTTTCAGCATAATAGGAGTTTTGCGCAGAGGATATGTCATCTTCCTTTTTCTCTCTCTCTCCCCTCCCCTTTGCATGCAATTTTCGGCGTCATTCATGTTTCTATTCCTATTATCATCTATCATAATCATTATTTTCTTTTATCTACGTTCGGCTCATCACTATCAATTATCCAATCACTGGCTTGTGTTAGCAGTCACAAGCAGCGCAATAGAGAACTTCGAAAAAATACGCTTCAACAACAATCTGGATGTCACATTTAACAAGAAATGCTCGATCACATACAAACGTGCTCTCGTCTGCCATCTCTCGTATACTAGACCATGTAGACACATTTGTCTGACCTCACAAAAGGCTTCATAGTAAAGGTTTTGAACTACAGAAAGCATGTATTTCTTATGCCCACGTTCACACTCATCTAATTGGCAATTTTAACGACGAGCTGATATTAACGATTATGGATGGCGGTATAACTACGTCTGTTTCTTTTCCCCAGCTTTTAGTGGGGGAACGGAGTGCAACAGTTACTTTGTCGGCTTAAGGCCAGGAAGAGTTTGTATTCTTTGTTGGTCTGCGTGCCTAATTGCTGAAAGAGTGCGGCTGACAACGAGTAGGAGGACGAGACAATTGTCGGTTCATGAGAGCAATGCTCCCTGTGACATTAGGACTAATGCTAGCCAGGCCCAGTCATGATGAATGCACGGCCGGGCATCAAGCAAAGACTCCCCGTGCGAAGGGCGCCGTTTCGTCACGCACCGACGAAAATACGAAAACAATCTTTGGGAAGATTTTACAAACAAACAAACAGTGTGTTACACTGCCAATAAAAACATCGAATACACACAAATAAAGAGAGAGAGAGAGGGGTCGTTCTCCTTACTCCACATGAAGAGAGAAAGAGACGAGGATTCTGTCATGCCGGTGGAAAAAAGTGCAAGTTTAGGCAGGAAGAAAGAAAAACTCATCCACACGCTAATCAGATGATCGTGACTTTCGCGTAATTGACAACAACCCGGCGGAATTCATAGCAGCGGCCCTGGAAATATACAGAGTTGGTGAGATCAAAACAGGTGCAGGAAGGGGGCCAAATGCCCAGCAGCTAGGGCGGCCAGGAGGCCCGCGGTGCCCTTCGAGAGTCTACCCGGGAGCGAGGTTGTTTAAAGTCAACAGATGAAAGCGGTGGTAGAAAGACGCACTGCGTCTTTTGTACAGGAGACGTGTACGACAAACTTTGCCTAGCGACCAAGTCTCCATGCGTAGATGTAACAGTTTCCTCTTTGAAAATGTTGAAACATTACGAGACCTTGTATTTTCTGTTATGACCACTGTGTACATCACATAATGCTTTGGATTTCACTTTACAACAAGATTACGATTATTGCTTTCCCTCTGTTTGACTTTTATTCATTGATGCATTATAAGTTGATTGTATCACAAAAGAGAGAGACGAGCATTTGTTTGAAGAAAAAACGCAAAGAAAGAAAAGAAGTGTTTTCAAACAAACAACTTTGTCGTCAGTATGTAATCCACAATGCTATTCCCATTTGTAAGAAAAAATAAAATGGACTGACTTTGTTCCAGGGTCGTTTGATTGTAACTCCGTAATGCAATTTTGTTTGAAGGATCACATTATCTTACGATGAATCACCTCAATCAACCAGTTATCCTCCTGGATACTTTCTGCTTCATCCAAACAATTGCAATTCGTAATTCATTCTGAAATCAAGCCATCCGCCCATAATGCGTCGACTACGGCGCAGCGCGACCGACCAGCCGTCGCAGGTCGCTGCATGAAATCTTGAGCCTCCGTTGACGGGTGGCGAGCCGTACGTAGCTGCTTCCCATCAAACGTCTGTACGGAGGACGATCGTATAACTAAAAGCGATTAGTTTAAGCGAGAATCACCGCGCATTTGCGTCAAAATGAACTACGGGATCGAATTAAGACGGTGAGAGAAACAAGTCGACTCCGAAGAGACTAAAATTTGTTTAATAATTCTGCGAATGGTGAATGAGCCTAATCGATGAAGTGTGGGATTCCTCCGCCTAAATCCTCGCCTGGTATTCAGTGGCACGCCCAGGCGATGTAGTACGAGGGGTTCCCGGCACTGTTTTCTGCGTGTAATTCCTTCTGTCAAAATACAGGAATTTGTGGTCGGGGTAAATAAAACGCACTCTCACTAAAAAAACATGGAGACACTGTAACAATACGTCTTTGACTGATTTTGATACAATATAAGAAGTGACAACAAATTTGGAAAGGAGCATAATATACAAACTTTGGTACTGTCTCAGGAATTAACAATTAAACATAAGCACAACAGAAAAATGCTGTTATCGAGAACCCACCTGCTAAGCTTAAGGATAGTACAGTATTGGTTGAGGTGAGGATTATTTTAACTTTTTGCAAGATACTTAGAAACCACTTTATGAAATGCTAAAGAGCATATACAACTTAACTGGAATTTAAGTTTATCTGATGAAAATCGGTATTGGAATGGCTGAGATACTAGTATCCAAAACAAAGTAAAACAAACTGATCCTAATAAAAGGTGGGTCTCACCTTTTATTAGGATCGCATTGTTTTGGATATCTCAGCCATTTCAACACCAGTTTTCATCAAATAAACTTAGGATTCCTGTTAAGATTATTTTCTCTTTCATATTGCATAAGAGATTTCTCATTATCTAAAAAAAATTACCATCAAGAAACGTTGTAAACCTGAGGCTCCATCTCAACCGAAACTGTACCATCCCTTTAAAGGGGAATTCTAGACCAGGTTAAAGTTAATCTGAAAAGAAAGAGCAAACATTTGGAAGCCAAACAATGTAAATTTGATCATAATCAGATGCAAATCTTGGAAGTTATGAAATTGTGAAGTTAAGCTACTTTCAACAAAGCATCTTAATTAGTCAATATAAATATGTCATCGCCTCACGACTTGCCATATATAATATTGTTTGTATACATTCAATCTTGAAAATGAATGTCCAGTTTTATTGTTGAAATACAATTATGGCCCCGTCTCAAATCCTAATAAAACTGATCATTATTTTGAATTTATTCCGCGAGGTATAACAATGTGGATTTCTTTTTTTTATAGCATTAGAAAGGAATTTTCATCACCTTTTTATACATGATCAATGGAAAATCATGATCGATTGTTCGAAAAATTTAGCAACTCTAGCAAAACTTCATAATTCATAACTTCCCTAGTCTTTATCTCATTTTGTTCAAATTGTCACTGTTATTGTGTTTGTACAATTTCACTTTTTTTTCTCTGATTATCTTTTAATTGGTGTGGAATTACCCTTTAAAATCTTTTTATCTTGTGGAATAATTCTCAATATCTTTTTTTTTCACCTTCTTCTCCTTTTGCACCATCTCTCCAGTCTTCCTTTCTCTGATTACCTCAATATTCTCTCCATAACTTTATAGTACCTGCATTATCTGCATCGAATTCGCATTAACGATATAGGTTGGTTTGTTTTGTTTTGTTTTGTTTTGCTTTTTGTCGAGGGAAGACAAAATGTGTCTCTTTCATTGCACATCTTACAAAATGGAGATATAGGAAATGGGGGACGCGATAAACAGTAGTTCTCTGTCACAGTAAACCTACTAAATATCACAGTAAACCTACTAAATATTTGTCACAGTAAAAATACTCAATATCGTTTACGCTTTTTGATAATACAATTTTGGTGCCAATAAACATGTCGCATTGAGTAGAAGTATCTATGTTTTGTGTGTCACAAGTTACTTACATATCTTTTTCCCCAACGTACTCCAGTTAAGATTGATGACAGTTATAACTGTATTTGGCCCTTTGTGCATGTATACAAATATGAAAATGAAAATAGTTGTATATTTCACTTGCACTTGAAGATGACAGTGAGATGACAAAAACTGCTGTTGGCATAAGTGTCATTTCAATTCTCACCATTCCCCATTGAAACACATAAACCATCTGAAAAGATTTACTTCACAAAATCTGGCGCTCAAGCTTACTAAACAAGGAAATTGCACAGATCTTATAATCCTTTTTTTTTAATCAAATGAAGCTATAAATTACTATAAAAACAAACATTCATACGCGAAAAAAATAAACGTACATGTATTTTCTCCCCTGAATACATTGGGTAGCGCTTGTACAAATACAAAAACAGAATAATTTGCTGATATCATAATGCATAATCGGCAAAACAATCCCGCTACAATGATTTACAACAACATAATAATAACATGGTTTTATTAACCCAAGGAAATCTCTTTTTTCATTGTTGTCATTCTCAATGGACGCTGCTTCTGTTATCATTACCACTGGACGAGAATTGTCAGGTACAAAGCATCTTGTCCAAGGACCGAAAAGCCCATTTATGTGAGGGTTCGAACGCAAGACTTACAAGTCAAGATCATTATACGCCATACCACTGAGCCCCCCACAGCGGAATAGACGCGAGACAACTGGGAGCTCTGCGAAGCGCCTGACTATAGGGCGTCTGTGTTATTTTTGTGTCATTCTATCCAACTACTAATCCACCCCCATCGTTTGTCCCCTTGAATCAACTTTGCTCCCACATCCGAGACCCAACCCCAACTTTGTCCCTCTTTCCTTTTATGTTTCTCTTTGTTTTCCCGGTCGAGTTTGTCCCTATTCGTACCGTCGCCTTTTCCCCCCGTTTTCAGTCCATCGACAGTCAAACCGCGGGTACAGAAGAACTTTGTTGTCCGAACGTGACCGAAACATTGGAATCAATCCATTTGCTAAGCTTTCGTTTAACCCCTGCTATTGCTGTTTCCCCCCTAATGTTAAATTTGGGGAGTATGTTTTGATGATAAGAGGAAGGCAAAGGAGGAGCGTGCACCCCTATACCATCTTCCCTCGTTCCCACCCCCCTTCTCTGGAGGGGTAACACGGGGACCAACACCCTTTTGTTCCCATCCTGGGATAGGTTTCGCCTTAAAATGTCGCTCCTAGAAAACTCCATTGTTCGAAGGCGAGAAAACCACTCGTAGTTAAGCTTATACCAGCCTGCCAATCACCCATCATGCCTTATCGACAGCGTAGCAGGGCAAACAGAAACGTCCATCTTTTTTTATTGGATGGAGGTAATCAGATGCCTCCTTGGCTCTTTCTGACAGTAGGAGAAGACCTACGTCATAATGAGTTCAATGGGCAGGTGGTAAATCCCCCGTAATGATGCAATAATAAGCTAAATGATTTAATACATACGCAATATAATAACATTGTCATAATCGCGATAATGTACAATCTATTCTTAAAAGGAATTTCACATGGGGTATACATATAAAAAAAAAATGTTGATTTTTTGTCATTACACGTCACTTTTAATATCCTTCATTTACTATTGCCACTCTTGATAAAGGTATTACGCGCAAGCTTTTCCTGCGATACTTCTATTGTCACTGCTATTGTTGCGAAAACTGTTTCAAAATCATTGCACTCACTGCTTATAAGTATTACTACTCCTATATATAGACATTATTATTCATCTGATTACCATTTTTTTTTCTACCGCATATTTGTCATTTTCAGGTAAAGCAAAGGAAAGGACATTTCACACTAAATCGTTTCAAAAGTGATGATGACAACATTTTGATCGGAAGTCATACTGTCATAGGAAGTACAGAGGAAAAAGAGTGAACGAAAATTAAACATAAAGTTGTATAATTACTGCAACTGTCATTCCCATTCTTCTATGTAGTTATGTACATACACTGAAAACACATACATGCTTACACACGTGTTGATATTATTGCATACATCCCCTTTAGGGTGTTAACTTCCATATGATTTCCTGCCAATAGGTTATATAACTGAAACTAACATTTCATGATTACATCTTTTTTTTTTTAACGTAGGTTGATGAAAGAGTAAAGACGCCAACCAAACAAAAAATTCTCAGATCTTTTCTACCGTAGTCTGACACAAGGAGCCAAGCTATATATTAGCCAAATCTGACCTAATATCAATGCTTTTTGATTGGACTTGATATGATCTGCATGAATGCCATGTTTCAACAGAAGCAGTCATCTGACAGAGAGATAACTAATTTAGCGTATCGAAACATTGCGCGGTTTCTGATGTAAACGACAGTTTGAGTTTGGTCATTTTATGAGGTAAACTTCTTTCACTTCCTCTTGCCCATGTACATTTGTATGACGGTTGTCCATCACGTGGGGAAAACACGAACACTTCAATCAGTAGAAATCTTGCAAATCAAGTTAATACAAGAAAAAAAATGGGAAAACTCATCATAGACGACTTAAGAATGGACATTAAGGTTACTGAATATCACGATCGTAAAGTAGTTCAGATGTTCATCAGAAAAAGAAAGCAAAAAGTCGAGAAAAACAAAATGGACAAATTTGGCCAAAGAAAGCAGATCAAGAAAGGAGCGTTTTGACGGTTTTTCGATCTCGCCTTTGTCCGCAAAAATGTGAGGTCAAAGGTCCTATGTATTTCTGTGTTTGCATCTCATAGCTGTCCCGCCAGTTAAAGGGAGGGATTAAACAAATATTTCCATTCGATGAATAGCTTGCGTCCCCGTATGTTAATCTGAGATATTAAACTAAATAAGAGAAAACACCAAACGTATATGCCTCCCTAGGGGGTTAGTCATATCCACAGTGTTTCTCCAGCACTCCCTCTCTCACACGAATACCTTTCTTTCTCACACTTATGTCTATCTTTCCTCGGCAAACACTCGGGAAATATGGAGTGAATATATTGACATTCACCTTAACATATCTCTTTCTGTCGATCCTTCCTCCATTCTTCTCACACTCTCCCTCTTTTAATTTCTCCCTCTCTATCCTTCTCCCTGCTTCTCTCAGCTTGAGCATTATCAGCTATACACTACATGACGTGCAACACTGCTACTGTATTGACACAAAGCGTAATATGTATAACATGGTTTTAACCTTACATACTTCAGGCGTGAATATACATCCACTGACTGACATGTATGATTATTTGGTGAGCATTCATTTTATCACAATGAGGCTCTGTCCCATTAAGTTTTCACCATCTATAAGTTGTATATGTTTCTCATGAATATCATTATGCAACATGTGTTTTTATTCCTCGCATTGGAAACACCTAATCCCGTTTAAAAGTCATCTTGAAGCTTGACACCAGTCCTGAGGTGAGATATTAAATACTCAATAAATATTTTCACATTACACCACCAAAGTGATGTAACAACAAAAAGATGTTTATATATGTATATACATTTTTATATATATATATATATATATATATATGTATATATATATACAAAAAATGTTTATATATGTATATACATTTATATATACATATATATATATATATAGAGAGAGAGAGAGAGAGAGAGAGACAGACAGACAGACAGACAGACAGACAGACAGAGAGGTGTATGTTATTATCTCTTAGTAATTCATAGTATATATATCAACCTTAGTTTGTGGGTTTAGTCTGTTGTGTAACACAAGTAGTGATTATCTGTTAAACTTTCTTTTAACTTCTGTCATATATTCACAGACGTTCTGTGTCTTTTCTATATTATTACCAGCATGTTTAGTGAGCATTCCCTTCTGCTTCCTCTAAATTCCATTCTCTCTCTCTCTCTCTCCCTCTGTCTCTCCATCTCTTTCTATCTTTCTCTTTCTGTTTCTCCATTTCTTTCTAATATTTCCTCTTTTTTCACCAAATCTCCCCCTTCCTATTCCGTCTCTCCCCGCTACGTCCAACTCCGCCGTTCCATTTCTACCGTCGCCTTTGCGTGCGATCATATTTAAGCAGATTTTTGTCCCAATATTTGTCAGAACTTATTCAAAGGTGTCTAACAAACATCGGGTGGAGTGCTTCCGAAAACTCGCTCCCGCGTTCGCTCCTTGCCGTCTTTTTTTTTGCTTTCGCTCTCAACGGTTTGTTCACGCGAGCGGGCTCTTTGCATTAATCATCTCTTCTTCTTTTTTTCTCTCTCTCCCTCCGTTCTTCGACATTTCAGACACTAATTGTTGGATTTGTTTTCTCTTTTATGTCCTCCTTCCATTAGAGGTCGCGTTTCCAACTAACACTTCAAACAGAAACAGAAATGATATGTTTTAATGCCAGTCATGTAGAACAGGCAAAGTAAGATAATGTGATATACATTATGTATACATATCATATAATAATGATTTATTGTGTGTTTGTATGCCTTTGTTCGTGTGAAAACGTACCTAATAAATACCACCCACACTGCATGCTGGAATATTAATTTATCATGTTGATGGATGATTGCTTACTTTGTCATGTACGACGAAGGTGAAAGCCAATCATGATTATGAGCACTTTAACGCGAGATGCGAAACAATGCGCTGTAGTTAAAGTCTTTCACCCTTAGAAATCAGGGAAAGTGAGTAAAATTTTAATAGGAAGAAAAGAGTGTTATGTTCCTTGGCTATGACTTCTTTGTTTTGTCTCAACGGCTCGATTGTGAGTCCAGTTCTGTAATACTGACCATGACCCCGGCTAACTCGTGTTGCTATTTATCTCAGCTTCCTGTACAATCGTCACACGCTGCTTTGAAAAAGGGAGAGAGAGAGAGAGAGAGGGGGAGGGGGAGAAAATCTGTGCTCTGTACGAATTAATTTGCGGATAACCCGCCAATAATTACTGATCCGCTTCCTTAAGGCCAGGGCCATTAAATAAAATGACGCCACGAAAAGGCTTAATAAGTTGTGTATACACACACACTGCAAGTCTTCATTACTCCATTAATCAACCCTAACTTTAACCTTTTCGAGTGAAAAAGTAACAGAGTTATAACTTACCTATTTTACCGTAGCTTACATTGAAAAAGTAAAATCACAATCAAATTAAAATGCAGTTTGAGATGAGGTGAAAAGTCATCAAATCTCAATATAATTCTATGCGCACGCAATCTCCAATACTCGTTTAAACTACAAAAATATCTTCCAATGAAGTCTTTCCTGCAATTCATGCTCATGCATGATTGTGTCATTCTTATAAATGATAGTAATGTTTCTATATGTATATCATGTTAATGTTTATAAGTTTATACTAGCTTACAGTGATATTCGTGACGTAGAATTAATCAATCAATAGATGAATGGATAGTGTGGGCGTGTGTGTGGGTCCGTGCCTGTGTCAGTGTGTGTGGGTATGTGTATATTATGTGTGTGACAGGGAGTAACATGACTTTGAATAATGACTTTATATACATTTCCTAAGACGCTTCTTAAGTATCAAAAGAAAAATCTCGCACGAGCGCCGTGCTCATGCTATACCCGATTGCAAGGTCAGCTTCCGGAACGAATAATTATAGCTGAATATCGGGCGTAATGACCCCATCGGCACCCCATACTGTTCAGCCATGGCTGGGCCCCACCGAGTCCCGTCCTGTCCACATTACTTTAGACGTGATGGGCAGAGCGTTGGGCTAATTTACCTTTCTGATAATCTTTGTCCTAGCGTTCGGATTCTGACTCACGATTTTACAGACCAAGGTAATCGCCAGCATTTTATGGAAGGATACAAAAATCAAGTGTAATTGTTTTTGAAAGTTTTTCTTGGTGCCTTTGAGATAGGAGAGGCGTGGACTTTCAGTCGTATTTGGGCAACTCATGAAACTGAGTTAGAACCAAATTTTTTATGATTTAGAGGAGAGTAACGGTAGTCGGGTTGGCTTTATCGGGAATTAGCTCAGGCCATCTCACCACCGGACACTGATGGAGATGACCGATGGAAACGTGCCGCGTCCAGTGGCCGGAGCACACCACAAGCATGTCCTCTCCCCATGCCCACTCCACTCTCCTCCGCCAATGTCCACGTTTCGGCCAGATTCCCCAATCTCGCTTTTTGCCCAGTTTTCACGTTCTGACCCTCGACGCGGTGGGACATTTCACCAATAAATATGTACTTTCGCTTTCTGCCCTATTCTTTCTCTTTGTTTTCACTTCGCTTCATATAATGACTTTAAAAAAGGATTCGTGCTCATTAATCGGTGAGCTTTCCATGCCTCCAATTAAATCAAAGAAGTGAGACCAATAATGGAAAGAAAAGGATAGGGGAGGTTTGCTGGTATATAAAGGCGTGCGAATTAGAAAGGGTTTGACTCGTTAAAAACTGTGTCGATTGGTGAAGACAAACTTTTTGGCGCGCATCCCTCCTTACCTTTGGATACATTACGGCCACATATATTCCGCACGTGTTAAAGGTAATCATTTCTCATTTTAATAGGATTTTATAGGATGATTGTTATATGACCGGATTCTATCTTTTCTTTGTCAAACAAAATTGTGAGTGTTTCTAGTATCACAGGGAAGACACACCAGATATCGCACAAAGTGCTTCTGAGAAAATTATTTTTTTAATTGTTCTTTTTTAATTTCTCTCAAGGAAACAACGACATGTACTGAACAATTATTGTTCTCTTACCAGTTTTGTGTTCTGGCTGTCGTTGTCATGATTGTATCATTTCAGTGTAACATTTTCGTCTGATTTGCGGTTGCAGCGCAGTTAACTTTTCGTATACCGTCAGACTAACTATACTGACTTAAAGATGGAATCTGCCCAGCCTTACCAACAGACCCAATATACAATAAGATAACAATCAAATGTAATGCTGGCCTTTCTAACAGAGGTTGGCCACGACAACTAGGAACCATGGCGGACGTTTGCCTGACATATCCACAAAAAATGCTTGTCAAGTGGATTCCGAGAATTGAAATGAATCGTGTATATGCGAAGGCTAATGGAGCATATAGTTTGTTATCATTCTCTACATTCTTAGAAGTAAAACTTCCATAAAAGTGAATGCACTATTAGACCGGCCTATTGTGGAAATTATTATGAGGGTTTCATATGTTTGCAATATGCTTCCGAGCTGGATATCATATTGTATTCTTTTATTTTGTTATATCTGATGTATTTTTCACCGAGAAATATAAGAATAAACTGAAATTAAAATTTCAAATATTGAAAATGTGAAAAATAATGTATGCAAAATTATCTTTGTACACAAGCTGAGAATACCCTTGACGGCAAAAAAAAAAAAAAAAAAAAAAAAAAAAAAAAAAGCTTGTCAGACCCCAAAATGGCTGTACAGTGGACTCTCGATATAACGAAGTCCTCGAGACCGGCAGTTTTCTTTCGTTATACATATAGAAACAACTCATAAATTCAGATTGGTTCAGACTCGGTTTCGATGCAAGATCTCAAACATGTGAGGCATCCTGAGAGAATCATCCGTAAATCAAAATACATCATGAACTTCCTCTATAGATTTATCTCTATATCTTTATCTCTTCCAAACTGAAACATTTCGATACTTCGAAATTCAGTTTACACACAAGGCTTGGACAACCATTCGAGTAACAAGGAGCAACCGTTAAATTAAAATTTGAACAGGGGCCTAACATGAGTCAAGTTATCTCTTAATTCGCACTTGTGCAGAAATATTTCACATCGACCATTGTCACGGCAACGAACATTTTGAACGACTGCCATTGGATATCTTAATTCTGCCACCTAGTTTTGTATATCACCAATCGTTGCTGACCAAGACTAGTTTAAAATGAACAAGATTCTCCTTCTCGTCGACGCCGTCGATGACGACTTGGCACCTCACACAGGTGAGCAAAATTGCCACGATCATGATATCTCTTTTTTTTTCTTTTTCTAGATAGGTTGCCCACCCCTTACTGCATAAAACTCCATCAAAACTTAATACGGTCAAACGAATTCCCGTCGAAAGAAAAAAAAAATATGGAGGAAGTACGTATCCGAGACAATTTTCCCCTAAATTCGCCTTTGGAGTATAGGCCGCCTTTTTTAGAGATTTCGGTATCGAATTTCCCCCTGCCTGTTCATCGCTTTCTCTCTTATGCCTCCTCGGCGAGCCACGGCGGATATATAGATAGATCTTGTCACCAGCTCAACTTAGAGGCTGCTTCGCGAGCTAATATTTGCCTTCGTATCGACTTGATTGAGGTGCGCAACGAGAAATTGATACATGTATTAAGAGCAGCCAACGCGCTCCGTATGCTGGCCTGCAGATGAAGTCCGAGAAACAGCGCCAGCGCCATTTTGTTTTGATCGATGCGATTCATCAACGAGTGCGGGGAGAGAGATGGTTGAAACACATGAAGCTCACACTGTTTTACATCGTACGTTGATTGTCCCGCTAGCCGCGTTGATAATTGTCATACCACGTGTAAGATGAGCTACTTTTAATGCTAATCCGAAACAATGTGAATTGAAAAATGTGTACCCATCATTATTAAGAACAATGACTTGTTCATTGTCATTGAAGAAATTGAAGAATTTCCACACAGTATTTCAGCTCATCCGACCATTCTTATTTTCAATGTGACGTAAAACATAATTTGTAATAGGTTTGTACCCAATGCAAGCATATAGTGTTTCAATTCTCATTATTACAATTAAAGCTATCCTAATCGTAGTAGGATGTCTTGAACTGTGTCAAGGGAATGCAGAGAGAAAGTGAGAGCGCTTGCATAGGGGCTAACTCAGTGTTTGAAGTTTCTCTTCTCGCTGATTGAAACTTGTAATAATATACCAAACGAGAGTTCAACCACCACTTCTACTTCGAGTGAAAGTCCATCGAGTATACCCAATCAGTGAAGCACTAGTTGATACTCTATTCAAGCGTTTTTGTTTCTACTACATGATTAGGGAGCTTTAGATTTTAGACGCGCGGACGTTCAAAGGAAAAAAACATGATCTGAGCTTGCGCAGTAGCGCGCGTAAAGTCAATCTATTTTTAGCTTGCGTCGCCTGAGTTGTTTACTACGCGTAGTGGGCTATTTTCACGTCCGCACAGTTTGCGACGTAGAGAGCTTTTTCATGCACTGATCATATGGGGGCGCGATTTTATTTCTTATACGTTGCGTCCCAGCGTAATCTAAAGCTACTTTTCCACATGACGCAGGGAGAGGAGAACGTCCAGCGCAAGCGTCGGCTCAAACGTCCGCGCGTCAAAATCTAAAGCTCCCTATTATCTGAAACATCATGACGTCGTGTTGCCAAACTGACATGAAAGGAGAGGTGTGAAAGTGATGAATAAGATAAAAATAAAGGAAATAAAGAACAAAACCTGGGATGCGCTATTGAAAATAAGGCACAATAAAAAATGATATTGCGATTATGAGAATAATGAGGATAATGATAACTTGTTGTAATGAATTATCTCTTATTTTGTGGCTCTTATGCAACTACACAAGTTCGCTTACATGCGGTTCCATTGTTATTTTGTTGTGTTATCACATGATATTTATATAGGTCTAACTTTTTTTTCATAATTGTATGTTTTATTGAATCATATCATGAAATTGAACTGCTGATTATAATAGCGATGACATGCATGAGATTATAGGCATCAGAGTCAATCACAGTTTATTTTTTCCATTTTAGCTATAAAATTAAGGAAAATGGAATTCAAAAACGGAAACCGAGTTCGTAACAAAGGGCATGGGTTTAAAACAATTCAAACGAACAATCAAATCATAACATTAGGAGTCAGATTCGGAAGCTTGCGCTGGATAAAACCGCTAGAATTCCATGAGACGTTAAAGATGCTGAATATGGGAGACGAGAGGGGGGAAGAGGGTGTCGACGTCCATTTTTTTTTCCGCGTGGCGTGGTTCTTGTCAAAAAGGTAATCAGGGGAAGGAGGAGGGGGGCAGGCAAGACTCAGTGGGGTGGTATAAGTACCTCCTACCAAGTCTTCAGGTGAATCCTCATCAGTCCATTTGTTATAGTCGACTTCAATTAGGGGTAGACGGGACGGTGACGATAATGGAAAATGTATCTTCTCTGCCGCCGCTCTTATGTATCGGGAGAAAAATTATACTGTCTACATACTAAAGACAGCCTCCCTCCCCCCCCCCCAAAAAAAAAAAAAAAGAACAGAGAGGAAAAATTAGACGAGAAATACCGTCGTTTGTATAGCTTTTGTTATCTAGAAAATTTACCGACTCTGATTATTGCTGATACAAAAAAAAAACTAACTTTCCTCTATATCATTGTATATTTTTTATCATGTCGTTACTACGAGAATTGTCTTTTTTACAGCTTGTTTTGGGAGGAGTCATCTTGTCTGTATGGAGTAGATGATGGAATATTATCCAGTCTTAATAGAGAAAACGTGAAAATGCATTGCTTTAGCAAATTTCTTTCGAGGTATGTATATAAACTCATAGCAACACATCGTGTGACGAAATTTCCGTGTATTTAAAAAAAAATAGATTCTAGTAAAACTTTCGGGAATCGTAGATGCATTGCAATAATTTCCTTCTGCCAAAGAAAAAAAATGGGAATAGAAAAATATACTTTGGCTTCAAGGAGTGTGGTCCAAGCGAAAGAAGAAGAAGAAGAAAAAAAAAAGAACTGAGAATGAGCCCCCCCCCCCCCCCTGCGGAAAAGACCATTGTCAACGTTACATAAAATTCCTCCACACAACCAAAAGTTTAAGACTATTTTCTAATTGACGTGTTGTTTACAGTACATAAAATAGTGAGGTTTTAAACCACCCTCGATTTCAACCGGAGACTGAAATCTGACACTGTGTTTTGTCTATGGCGGGCGCACTATCTTATTGCAGCTAAAAAGTAGACTACCCAGCCCTGCAAGCAAGTGATCTCAAGCTGTAAATTAGGCTGAACATGAACAAGGCAGCGTCCGTACAGTCGCGCGCGATATATATATTTTCATTCCTTTTTCTCCCTCAAATATTGATATTAGTCCGCGCGAAACCAAGCGCACTATTTGGACGGCGCAGAGTTATTCGAAGTCTGGTTAATCTGCGCCTCCGCGCCCATTAAAGTTTAAAGGAGTGTTGTATTTGTGCGAGTACCTATTGTGTATTTTTTCAGACGCTTGAGCAAATACTCAAAAACGTTTACAGTCGTGATGTTAGGTACCAGGGAGGAAAAATGGTCAAATCTCACAAAATTTTCTGAAAACCTTTATAAAGAGTAAAGCATCATTTAAGACGAGCATGTCGACTTTACCTGTCATTGTTATCTACTCCTGCGTGGAAAAAGCAAATACACACGGAAATTTAACAGTTTACGACATGAGATTTTCCTTCGAAACGATAACATTTTTATTGTTATCTGAAGTTTATATAATACGCTTCAAATAATATTAAAATCATATTTTTATATCATATTACATATTAAGACTATAGATTATATTTTTGTTACAACACACCTTGAACTATACTTCTTTCGAGCATTTTTTTTTCTAGCGTGTCGCTATAAAGTTTTTCATACTAAAGGCTACACTTAAAGATTACTTGGCTTGTGTTGGAATATTGCATTATTAAGTCATTCAGGAATGCGTGTTGCTAGCTTTTTGAAGAAGAAGAAAAAGAGGAGAATGGTTACATCAAAATATCTTAGTCTCGTTCATGTCTGAAATAGATAACCACATCAAGTAGGCTATGTCGTTTGCTTCTTCTTCTTTTCTGTTCAAATCTGTACGAGTTATATACACATACATGTGCCATGTACATGTGTACGTATAAATTTTAGTATATACCAGTAATAAGGAGAGCGCTTTAATTTATTCTGTATAATATACTATTGGCATACTTCATCGGTCCATCGGAGTTTACTTCGTCCGTGACGGCCGGGGAGACTTACCACTCAACGCAGGTGAGTGGCCGCGAGCTACGCTTAACCGGCGAATAGCAAAACACAAAAACACTTCAATGATACACAACCTCTAGCGAAAGACAACAAAGGGACGAGACTGAAATAAATGAAGAAGAAAAAAAAAAGAACACAATTTCAGAACTTGAAGAAAGGATTGCCCGCCGAACGAACACACTAATGCACAAACACACACATACACACACACAACGCAAACACACAATGATGAAATAGCAAAATCCGCAAAACTAGGATGTTTGTTGCGTGATAATTTATAATCAGTTGCAAAGGAATGCACGATACACCTTGTTCTTTAAATATTTCTACCATTGTTTTAATTCTCTCTCTCTCTCTCTTATTGGTGGGCAGATTGAAATTAAGTTGTATTCCCAACAGGATACTCTCAAAATTCTGTCTTACCCTCTCTCCCTTTCTTTATCTCCTCTTGTATTTCAAGCGCGAAGTTTTAACAACGAAACTGAAAAGGAATTTAATAACCTGCATGTCAAATTTATCGTCATGAGTCACACTGGAACGTAAAAGACCTTTGGAACCTGCTTAAACTGCACCACTCCATCAAGCTAAGATCTTGCGAATATAGATAAAGGAATATTTGTTACAAATCTCATCAATTTAAAATGCAACGTTTTTGCTGCATGTCCACGTCAAATGATAATAATTATTATCATGATAATACCACTCTACGGACGCGCACCCTCACACACGCACGCACTCGGCCTATAAGCTCTTTACTTGCAATCACTTTTTTTTTCCTGAATCAATAGATAGCAAAGATCTGTATAGAGAATGTCTGTTCTATTTTTGAAAGAAGTGTTGTCGTAAGATTCCTTCTCCAATGGCTATTATGGTCTACATGATACAAGTAGATATGAATACATAATTATTGTTATGATAACGTGATGTTGTTCTATTCGCCATGCTTGGATCAGGTACGGTAAGTTCCTGCTGTGTTGTTGACTGGTTTTGTGGAGGTATAAACCCCGCACTACGCATAGCGGTTGGTCTTACAATAATTGTTATGCTGTGTCACGAAGAACACTTTCCTTGAAACCACCCAATCCACGGAGTCTCGTCGGGAATCGACCCGTGGCACGCAGGTGAGGGCGGACACCCACGGCATGAAAAGATATAGCATCTCAGCTATTGTTAGCAGGCGTTAGCTTTTAATAGGGTGATACGGCCATCAATTGGACGGTGAGAATCTAATCCGAAAGAAGTAGGGGAAAAATAATGGATAGTGACGGAAGAAGAAAGGACAATGGATGTAGTGACGTATTGATGTGTTGTATAGCTAGACAGCCTCCTCAGACACTCTGCTCCCGAAATAGTAACGTGTGATGATGAGTGCAGTTTTGTTGTGGGCAAAAAACTGGATTGTGTGTGCGTGTGGGAACATCATCCTTTCTGTACTAGGGACTTTGGATAGTGTGTGTAACAGCCTCCGACACCTGCTTTTGTTTTGATTAATGCTTTTTGTTGTGCTTTATTAGGCTCTGTTTAAGAAAATAACGTTTCTACAGGCCTGAAGTATGTCTTTCTATTTTTTGTGTTTTTTTTTTCAATTTGTCTGAATCATTGATATTCCTCTGTTGTTAGATTTATTGTATACAGCTTTGCTCTTTTGCATCTCAAGGGTAGGTCCCCCATATACCAGTGTGTGTAATTCAATCGAATTTTATTGTTGATTTGTCAGTTTTGTTGTTGTTTTCCGAGAGATTCATCTCGGATCAAGCGCTCTAGAAATAGATATTTCATTCCCCAAAAAAACACGGGGTATATGACTCACAATTAAAACAAAGGAAAAGGGTGACGATACACAATCAATAATCATTAAGCACGTTTGTCTTGCTAAGATGTGTTAAATTCACAGTTTGATTTCGATTTAGACTATTACAGTTAACTGATTTATATCGAAAGTCTGTCCTTAAAGTAAAATGAAAAATACTAATTTTTTTTAGTGTTTCTGGAGAATTTTACACAGTAATCACTTTTCTTTTGTGGACCAATGTTAAGCATTGGTTTCCCTTTACAAAGTAGGTTTCAGTGACGCGTGTCATCGTCATAATAATAGCATTCACAATAGAATTATTTTCCTACATAAGAAGTGACTCTATTACGGGACGATTTAAACGACAGAATATCTACAAGATGATAAAAGAACACTCACACGTATTAATCGTATTGTCGTATGTTTATGATATCCTTGTAAACGAATACATAAATTGATATTTCATCTTATAGACACATTATTATTTGTGTGTGTGGTCTTTTTTTTAATGCAACACATTAACTTATTTTGTTTATTACCATACGCGCTCATAGAATGTCTCGCATTGAAATCTTTACGCCGATGGCATACCATGGCGACCTTAAAATGCGATTTGAAGTCGGCTTATGGAGCCGGTGGAACTAATTCAATTAGAAGAATACGAATTAGAGAGGTTATAATTGAGTGGTCATTTTCCACGCGTCGGAGACGTTGATACGAAATGAGTAGGAGTATAATTAGTAATTAAATGGTTCGGTTGCAACAAATTTGGACACCTCTGGCCTTAAAATGCCTTCTGCCTTGATTAAAAGACAAGGAGCCAAACACTGGCAGAAAGGTGACAATAAGAGGAGCACACACAATGGACGGCGATACCCCATCTTCCGTCTCAAGTGGTCAACCATTCAAAGGGGCGGTCAATTGGTCAATACGATTCTGTATTCAATGTCCAGCCGGAGGGAAAAAAAAGAGAGAGAAGTTTCCCTTTGTGGTCAGCTGTGTTAAAACCCATTCAGGGCGGGTCCGGTATTATGCTGCCCGTAGGTTTCCCGGTCCACCACTTTCTCCAGGTGCAAGGACACTGGTCAGTGAATGCAGACGAGCTCTGTGTACATCTTGATACAAAAAACCTTGATGTGAATTAAGTTCTACTCACACTTTGTAAGCCTTGATGTAAATGCAAGGTGCGGACTATCCACTTCCTTCTCCCTTATATAACATGTGTTTTTCTCAATCAGTACAAATTGCAAATGGCATATGACTTCTTTCAAGTGATTTTTTTTTCCAGAGGAGAGAAGGATAATATGGAGGAACCAAATTATAGAGAAGTGTCATAATATCAAGATCCTATTTAATGATTACATATAATATCTAAAAATATATACTTATATGTATTGATATACTGATAATCATGGCGATGATAATGGTCATTACAGTCAACAATGACAGTATTTTCATTCTTATTATCATTATTATTATTATTATTATTATTATTATTATTATTATTATTATCATTATCATTATTATCATTATTATTATTATCATTATTATTATTATCATTATTATTATTATTATTATTATTATTATTGTCATTATTATTATTATCATTATCATTATCATTATTACTATTAGTAATATCATTAGTACGATTATTATTACCATTACTGTTATTAGTAGTAGAAGTAGTAGTAGCAATATCTCTATTGTCATCATCAACTGTTCTATTAAAAAGGAAAGTACTAAAAAGACTATCCAAAACCTTCTAGTCATTTTTCTTTGCAGCGATCATGGGTTATTTTACGTGAGCCGGGCTGGGGAGAAAGAGAGAGACAGATAGAGAGAGAAAGAGAGAGAGAGAAAGAGAGAGAGAGAAAGAAAGAGAGAGAGAGAGAGAGAGAAGAGATGTACAGATTATTAACTGAATATCAAATTATCATTATCTATTCCTAAGATCCTAGATCAATATCTAATTCCTAAGATGCTATGATAACTTTCAAACAGTGACAACCACAAAGTTGTTTGATGTAAAATTCCTTACGCGTTATCCATGTCTTCACGGCACACTATAGCTGGTTCGCTTTGAAATGTTATTTCGACGAGAACAGAAAGATTATGTTTGAAGTTGTCATAAAGCTGGGATCTTGTGATACTTCAGACTCACACTTATATTTGTATTCTTGAAAGAGGGAGAAAGCCACTTCGAACAACAGAACAAATGAATCCCAAACCCTAGTCAGCCAATAAGCCCTGGACTTTGGTTGCTCTTCTCTCCGAAGTGTGTTTTATCTTGTACACCTAGGGAGAAAGAATTTCACACACGAGTGTGCATAAGTAGACGGTAAACAAGGGGTCCTCGCCCAAAAGAGCTTCGGCAGTTGAGACGTGTAGTATGATGTCCCTATTGTCACGTAACAAGTTGTTAAGTATGAATTTTGACTACCCTGTCTTCGGTGGTATCCTTGGGTTTGCTGCCGTTTGGACTCATTAAAAAAAAAGTTTTGAGTTTTAAGTTTATAACCACAGTGCATCAATCGATGTTACTACTTATGGTAAATATTGTGGTAGTTTACTGAAGTCTACACCACACAGTATCGCTTTCACAACGGGATGTCTTCTCATCATAAAATTGTGATATTTCTTTTTGTGCTTCGCCATTGCTGGTTAGTTTGCTTTAATTTATTTATTTTCTTTTATTTATTTATGTATTTTTCTTTTATTTATTTATTTATTTATTTATTTATTTATTCTTTTTTTAAGCAAAGCTGCAGTCCGCCCCCCCCCCCCGCAAGTGATGTAGATTTAAGTTGGGTCTTGTTTCATAACATACAACATACCACTTGCAGTTTCCATGGTAACGGCGAGGTAACAAGTACCATGTTACATGCAATACAAACTAAACTGCGATTGTTCTCACAGTGGAGAAGTTGTAGACTACTGGTTTTAAAACAGTAATATTCGATGCTATGTGCCATTTTCTTCGGTTATGGTGCATCATACATAGTGAGCATTAATTTGTGCAATAAAAGAAATTACAAAACATTCAGACCAGAACAGCAGTCAACTACCTTCTTGGTTTCAAAATAATGTTCTGTCGGTGTTGTCGATGGATATTCTGATTGTAATCTGACAGGTACTTTCCGCCTGGTGACACACACTATCTGGTGGATGTGTTAGCTTTGACGAGACTGCTTATAATTACTGTCTGTGCGGACACTCAAGTGCTGTGCAGACGACCGGTAAATTTACCCGCGCTTTTCGCTTTTCCTGAATCCTTAAAGTACCACTATTCACGCTCTATGGCAACAATGAAAAATTACCGAAATGATGGTCAAAAACAAACAAAGAAAGAAAAATAAACACAGTGAATGAAAGTGCAATTTTTTTTTACTGCCAGTATGTACTCAATATTTATCAAAGGTGACGCTATGCAAATGTACAGTAAAAGGTAAACTTTAAACAGAGCCTGTCTAATACCAACGCAATCCCAGAATGCAAGCAAGCAAACAAACCAACAAAATCACTGTGTGTACATGTGTGGGGAAATATGAAATTGATAAAATCGTTAATATTAAAGATAACATATACCAACTGCTTTACTAGTAATTTTGCAATGCAAACCAAGTTACATGTGATTTCAATGAGGTTAGTCTAAGTACTAAAATGTCGAGGATTATTGTGATGTAAAATCAAATGTATATGTATATAATATTCAGGTATATACGGAAGGCGGATCAGATAACGTCTCAAATACTTTCATTTCCCTAAATATTGGCTTCTGTCATCTCCATATAGAGCTTGTGGCTACGAAATGAAGACGAATTGCTTCTTAAGTTCGCGCCATAAAATGTTACGAGCATAATGTGATACCTCGTTATGGCACCACTTGCGAAGAACGATCGCTGGTTCCCATGGCAACGGGATGTTGTTTATTGTAATGATGACCCATGGTATAAAGAGGGGGGGGGGGGACCCCAATGCATGTACAACACTCCAAAGGAGGAGAATGGTTGAATACGAACACCATTTGTTCGGGAAAGGGGCAAGGTTGAATAAAGACAAGTAGTAAACAACATTAATCGATAATGATATCATACTCCAAGAAATTTTCCCTTTGTTGTGCTATCTTCTTTTATTTATCTTTTTTTTTTGATAAGGCAGAGAAGATTCTTCAAGCCACTATGACATAATACTAACAAAATAATGACTGCTTATTCCGACATTACATCGCATCCACATTTCAAAATAATTATCATACAAATAACTATTTACTGCGCTCTTATTCTAAAAAGACCCATATAGTTTCAATTCCGGAGGACGATGAATATGGACTAAAGATAATGATTATACAGGGAACGAGGGATGGATGTCTTGGTTTTTGCTATTATACATTCAGTTCACCTATCATACTATATGTTGCCGGAAACGAGCGAATTCATTTGCCAAATACACGTAAACAACTATACTGTAAGTCCATGAACTTGAACGCCACAACTGCTTGATAACATATAGCATCGCTTCAAGGAAATGAACAGTATAAACTCACAAATAGATTAAACATTCAAATAATCATTACATGTGTCCACGTCGGAATGCCATGGTTTAGAGGTTATATGAAATGAAATCATGTGTAATACTCCATGGAGCACAGTATAAAGAATCATTACATTCTAACAAAGTATTAATAAGATGTTAAAAACCACAGGTCTTTGATATACATTTGATTTCAAAGCTAAGATCATCGCCGATATTGCGACTTATTTACCGCTTCCAGTAACCCATCTCAGATTTTAGATATACTTGAAGATGCATATATGATGGCATGAAACCTAACATTATAGCCTTGTGTCTAACGTTATTTAGCAATAATCTTATGTTAATACTCATCTTTTTAGATTATAACATTGATGCCCTTTTTTAGTATTCTAGGGTTCTCTTTCTTCTTTGTTTTCTTTCTGTTCCCCCGATTCCCTGCTGCTTGGTCTTTCTAGCTCTCTGCGAATCCCCTGGGACATTTTTTTTTTCTTTTTGCAAAACGGCGATAAATGATATTGATTTTATTCGCATACTTAGGAGAGGTATTAGAAAATAGAGTACAATGAGCAGACAGACAAGGCGTTAGCGGAGCAAAGGGAAGAAGGGAAGGAGATGGTTTGGGATTGGGATGGTGTGGGGGGAGGGGGGTAGAGGAGTGTTCTGGTCATTATGCGAGTCTTCGATGGTTAGGCGTTTGACTTTTCTCCTAGTGAAATCGATAAACCGCCTCTCCGCCTCCTCCTCCATTATGGGGTCAATGTTTTTCTGTATAATCGCATGTTGAGACTAGGAGAGCCTACGCAGTAAGCTTATCTCCCTCACCTTCTTGTTTTCTAGTCTCTCTATATCTATAGCACTCTTTCTACCCCTCTTTCACTCGCACACATAATGATGTGGACATTTCCACAGAATTTCCACACTTTTTTTTCGTTTTGGCATAAATTTCAATAGATTGCTTGTTTGAAGCAATTTGAGGGCAAGGTCATCCCTCATTTTCGTGTTCTAGAAGATATTGTATTGGGGGTAATGCACATTGGAAACAAAAACAAAAACAAAAACAAAAACATCCCTGAAACGTACCCTTAATACTGTGGAAATGCCCAAGTCCATTAATTTACACAGCTGTGCCCATCTTGGTATTTTTATATTATATATCAATATTGTATCCGTTTCCATTTTTCGTCACGAGAGAAATAAAAAAAAAATAGTGCGTATAAATCGCTGCACAGCATCGTGAATGTTTCCTAGTGGTTTTTTTTTTTCGCGATCAACATTCGCAGAACACTGGCTGAACTGAAGATCAGTTAATAAAATGGCATTGTTCTCTCACGAAAGATAAACAATATTCTTACAAAGACGCCATCAAGTCTCATTAAAATGATCATGCTTGGAAACTTTATCTAAGTCATGCTTGTCCTTTGTGCTAGAGAAAAGTTCAAACTTAATCGAATTAATCTCTCTCGCAAGATGTCCATGATGCCCTTGTAGACGTGCATCGATTAAGCTTCTACCTTGAAGATTACCCACATCTCAAATGTTTTAATCTCTCACATAATCCCTGGCCTATCGTATATGTTGGCCATAAACAAGATCATCGAGATCGTAGCTGCACCTGAAATCGACTGGCACAAGAACCTCATGACACCTGCGGCATTAACGTCATTTCGACATCTATCTATCTTCTCAATATAATCATGTTTTGGCTGCACCTCCGAAAATATTTTTCTTGCCCGTCGCTACAACAAACAAAAAATCTTTGACAAAACACGCTGCGAAAATATTTGCCTGACACTTTCGCTGCGCTGTGGGATAGGGAAAGAACGAAGCACGAATGTGATTGTATTTTTCCTCGATGACACACATTTAAAGTTATTCTGATTACATCTATTTGTACAGAACTTAATCTGGTAGCTATTAACGGATATCTGACGCAAGCATGCGTAGGCGCCAAAACATGCAGTCAGAGCAATTCAAGCAGATTACAACATACATTGGGGAATAGAGTATAATTACAAACAAAGATCACACACGATGCAAGTCACCGAATTCAGGTTTTACGCATTATACAGCACAGCAGGCATAACAAGAATTATACAAATAGCACTGGTATGGCAATGGGCTACATGTATCTTTTGTGAACGCTAGCATGTATATAGGCCCTGCATACATTCATATGGGCTATTGCATGTATGAATTAAATTTATAAAATCAATTCATGTTACAATCAACGCCTTGCGTTTCTGTTCGTCATGCTTTCTGTGGAAATGTCTTACCCCCCCCCCCCAAAAAAAAAAAAAACACCACAAACTTAAAACTTGCTGAATCTACTTTTCACGTTCAAAAAGAAAATACAGATATTGTTTTTCTTTATGGGGGGGGGGGTCTGGAAAGTCTCAGAAAACCTTTGAATATTGGATTTAAGATGCCGCTTGCAACCTGAATGCATTATGAATCTGGCACATTGATCGACGCACTTATGATAAGATGCTCACACTCCGAGTCACAGTGTAGATATGTACGCAAGGCATGTAGTGCTGTATACGTGCAAAACACCTCATGACCACTTTCATCAATGGCCCCATGGAAAACATTTCAATCAGGCTCGTACCCCCTTTATAGTGATCTCAGCAAGCTTTATGTTTCACTAAAAACTTGGTGCATTGTTATAATTACCATTATCAGTTTAATTGTTAATATCATCATCATCGTCGTTATTGTCATTTTCATCATTTAGTCTCTTGTATAGTGGAATATTGTTATTACTATTTTTACCATCATTATTATCATTTTGCTTAAATAGACGCTCTACCGTCAATGAAGTTGCCGCTTAACCACAGCGATTACACGGAAGAATGCTTGTGGATTGAGAGTATCAACTATGATTAATAGAAGGAGATACGTTTTCAGCGATTTGAATTGGTCGCTATAGAGCGAATGCTATAATATTGGCAGATTATAGTGAGAAGTATCATTGCATTCCTAAAATGCTGCTACAGTTGATTGTATAGATGACGATATAGAGACATAACAAGTTATTTATCATCATAGGTTTGCTTGGATTAAAGCTATCATCTTGGTTTGATATTTTTGAATCTATTTTTCTTCAGGTCACAGTCAGAACTGTTAGCGTCTTCTCTATTTTTTAATGAGAAGTAGTAGTTTGTTTACCCAACTTAGTCATTAAATTGCTTAACATTCAAATTTCATTCTATAGCCTCTAAAATGAAATGTTATTGCACACGACATGCAAGATCCAACATAATTATGTAGTTCTATTTTCCTTTCGCACAGAGGCAATTCCCGATGATTTCGATGTAAATTTGTTTGAAAATTATGTTTGTATAAACGTTAACTTAAACACTACAAGTTCTAACAAAAGGAAAAAAACACAAAATAAGATGAAAAGCAAATTCGCATTCAAAATTCCTATAGAAATGTTACCAGAGAATACATATCATTTTATTCATGAAAGTCTTACTTTTGCAAAAGCTTCTTCCCTTAAAAGAAACCTTTACTGACATTTTCTACTTATCTGATAATTCTAATCTACATTTTTTGATGCCTACAACTGGAAAGAGAGGATTCTAAAACCCAGGATAAGCCTGTAATGATTTTTTGAAAAAAGTGAAAACGAGCAAGCCAAGGAACGATCCACACAATTTGGCATACGTCACAGGTGCCAACCTCCGACTTTAGTAAAACGAACTACACATGTCAATTTACTGATGAAATCTCACACGAAGTACTGCAAAAACTGTTATTTAGTAAAATTGCAATATGGAGCTGAAATAAACATGTTAAACAATATACATTAATTTCTAAAAGGAATCTCTTCAAAAGCCTTTTATTTAGATCAAATTTGTGGGGAATATTCCAGATATGCAAAATGAAATTGGCATCATTGTCCGAACGTGCTGCCCATAGAAAACTGTGTGTAAGTAACGTTGCACTAACTATGCATTGATGATGAGCGATAATGGTTCGACATCACAGTTCAAACTATGTAACGAAGATGAGGACTGCGTGATTCTTAAAATCTAAATCCAAAAAATAGTCAACGGCAATCACGGTTTACGCCTAGTTAGAAGAAAACGGCACTCAGTACATAATTATAGACTCTAGACTAGAACTAGGACTAGGACTAGTGAGCAGTCAAGGACCGAGAAGATTCTACTCGCCGCCCCGTCGACAGCTGTACGTGCACAGCGCTAATAATAGGCACAGCGTAAACGGTTTAGTATGCAATACATACCCCTGCTGCCAGAACTTGAAGAAAGTCCAGACGAAAGTCCAGACTCCTGGGTCTAGCGTTGCCGCTAGATCTAGGCCCTTGTGCTGCAGGCCCTGTTGTTTCTGTGCTGAATTTTGCAGGTAAGGTATCTGCTTTATGGATTTTCAATGTTTTTGTAATCGAGATAAATCTCATGGTGGTCGTATTAACACCAAGGACTAACTTAGATCTAGTTTTAGTAGGACCCACAGCACATACCTCGGAAGAGTGGCCTGACCACGTAGATACAAACAGTGCCTCCGCTTCGCGATCCAAGCGCTGGTGTAGGCATAGTGCTAGAGTACTTCCGTATCCATGTAGATATCTCAAAATTCACTTAACCAAATTGCACCAAAACCACAAGAAATATTTTATGACTCATGTCCACTTGCTCACGCTAATTGGAACCAAATCGCAAGTCGGGAAGCGTAAGTGAAGTTGTCGACTTTCCTGTCGTCGCTAAAAACAATCTGCTCTGTACGACTAAACAAGAGTGATCGCGGCGTAGTAGCCCTACTTGCCTGCGCACGCACAGACTGAAGTTAGCCATCTAATATCATGAGACAAATCTTTCAAGTAATCGGGAGCGAAAAATCAATTTATAAATCATTTGAGTTAAGTTGAATGGAAAATATAGTTCGTACATCACACAAATCGCCAAAATCATGAGATTTTTTAGTTTAGTTCCCGCGCAAATTTCCCGTTCGCACAGTACTAGTCGGCTAACTTCAGTTCTAGATTGTGCATGTCGCGTTTACCAAGATCTCTCGCGAAGAGTGAGTTTTTTTTTTTTGAGTGACAACTTGAAAATCAGCGTCAATATTGATACTTCTCGATTACCGATTTCGTTCAAATATAATACAGTATTTTAAAATATGCTTAGAAGTATATCCTGTAATTTTGGTGCGATTTGGTTCAGCGAAATTTGAGACAGCTGCATGGATAGGACAGTACACAAGTGCCGCCTGCTAGCTAAATTGGGCCTAAGCGTCGTCTGCTACTCGGCACGATTTAACGCACGCGTATGAGAGGGCTTGTAATCAGTAATATATTTGGCACCTGTGACATCACGACATCCGGGCTCGTCAGTTCATTTGCATAATTCTCGCCCAAAAATTTCCATTTTCAAAATGAAATTACGGGCTAAATCGTTATGAAATTTTGATTCTGTTTGCACCTCTGGGTCTTTTAGAATTAAAAGAACAACATATAAAAAAATAAAAAACCGGTACAATGCCCTTTTAAGTGCAGACTTTCTGAGATATTTCTATGAAGATAGAGTCTACATTATTTGTTATATAAAAGCAGAACCTCAATTGTAACACCTGTGCTCAACTAATTGTCATGCATACACTGTCTCTGTCTTATTTACTCAAATGATTCATAGCAGCTTGTCTCCATTCTAAAGAGCTCTCGTTATGTCAGCAATCATTTTAACCTTAAAAAAGCGGGAAAAATCGTACGCCATGTAAGACACAACATATAGCACGATGGCAACAAACCAATGTACCGTTTCACGTCCGCTTCTCTACGCGCGTTCAGTTTGTACAATACCGTACGCTTCACGATAACTCTCTTATTACATTACGGCATGGCGCGTAATAGACCGAACAAATCAAACCACAGATCTTATTTGCAAAAATCGCTCGGATTGCAAAATTGACAGATCTCGCTGTCCCAGAGTTAACAGACGGAAATAAGGAAGAAGAGGAAAGCTCTCGGAAATTAATGTCGATAATTGAGTACGAACGGCGACGACGACAATGGCGAAACGCGAGACAGATGCAACGTATTCCCGATGGCTGCTTATCTGATAGAAAACTTGTACCTTGCAACTGAGAGCAGTGTTATGCGTATAGCTAGCACTAGGCGTTTCCATGTGTACCGCAGCAAACGTGGAGCGATGTGAATATTGAATAAGAGAAGGAGCATCTTTACCTTGTGAAAAGTGGGTCACTATTCATATGTGTTTTACTCGTGTAAGTAAGTGAATGGTTAAAGTAATAACAAATATTGGTTATAAATGACATAATCATATCCAGTAATGACAATTTAAACTTTGGACAATTGATTGAAACACAAATAGGACATTCATCCGAAACGAATAGGTTAACTACATACTGAAAATTGTCTTGTTTATATGTTATGATACATTGCTCACATAATTATACATTCATATATGTATATATATATATATATATATATATATGTATATATATACATATATATCCATTTCCAACAGAAACATATTCATTTCTACAGACAGAAACATATACAATTACTAGCGAAATTGATGTGTTTGCAATATACATGGTGGATTGTAGCTCAGTCCATAGGTTGACATAGATCATAAAAATCATGTTTCCACATGAGGTTGCAATCTTGTAATCTTGCAATGAGGTTGCCATCTTTATACAGCACATGGCTGCTTTGTTGGTTTTGTTTGTTTTATTTTTGGGTTTTTTTTTCGCAATTCCAAGTACGTATCCCGTGATTTCTCCTCACTTCATTGAGCCGTTCATCACTTATTTTTTTCTCTGTTTTTTCCCTAACATGCACAATTCCATATACCTCCATAACCCAACAAAACTATCTACGATCAGCGCAGTTGAAGAGTTATTGCGTTTGGATTCGGGCGCATATTTCATCAAATATGAACTCTATATTTGTGTGATATAAGATACAATCTGTTATCCCGCAATGCCTGTTAAGGGCTTGGATCTATCTGTAACATCTCGATGGGTCTCATGGTTACTGTACTCACAGTTCTGCCTTGACGAAACGACGCTCGAGTAAAAAACGAGATTATAATCTTCCCTCGATGTCAACTCACAACAAATATTAGCCATGCGAAAGGCAAAGGGTGTTCGGAACCAGTTGCATGCAAAAGTCGGTGCAATAGGACACCAACCAGGCGAAGGTCTAATATGCTGAATTTAAATTGCGCCTTGCGTTCCTTAAACCCATGTAGAATGCTAAGTTGTTCTCTGGATTAGAATTTGAGAACTTGAGCAATTTTGAACTTCAGGAAAATGCTGCCTTTTGAATCTGTTATCATCTACTTATAATGGTTAGCTGTCTGTAATAGAATAAGTTTGACATAAATTGTCTTCTTCAGTCCACAAAGTACCATTTATTTTTAGCTCGTTTTTTCTTTTTATTATTCATTTATCATCAAAGAGACATGACGTATGACTAGTGATTTTGCTTCAGTGAAGTATTTTGTATCTTGTTTGACCTGAAATAAAACATCTTGTAGGCTTTAACAAACTTATGGATGGTCATATGGCAAGATTTGTTTTTAATCATATACACTAAATTGAGTTTACGGAATCAAAACATAATCCTTCACGCATAACGAATAAGATGATGTGTCTGACAGGGCCCCCATTTCATTTGCATCAGTCTCATTTTGTCAGAACTTTAACAAACATAACTTGCAAAGGATAAAGGTGAGAAAAAACGAGAAAAAGAAAGGAAGGGATGGAGGAAAGAAATATGTTTGCCATATAAAGAGACAAACCCACATTGTGTTTCTTTGAGTACATATCTCATGCTGATAACAGGTGTATCTTGTACTCTTCAAACACCACTTCAAAATACAGTATATACATACAGTAGAGAGGGTTTCAAAATATGCAACATTCATTCTTCCCTACACGCATTGTATGCTGATACAATATTGATTTCATGTTTGTGTTATTATTTGCTCTGCCTCGGGGGTTAGCTACAACTTACTGTCGCGCCATGGTTTGGGCGTAAATAAACCGAAGTCAATCCAAGAAGAAGAATCACTTGACAGTTTGGTCACATGACACTGCCAAAATACGATATAACCTTATCGGGGTCACGCTCTCAAGAACAGGAACAACGATAATAGACCATCCCCACATGGAGAATATTATCATTGTCATAATGCAACAAAGTGACAATTTTCTTCTACTGATTTTTTTCTTTATATCTTAATAGTGCCCGTGCGCATTGCAGATATGAAATTATAAACAGTACTCATGTTTGATAATGATTCGCTTAATTTCCACTTGTGAATTAATAACCAAAAACATAGATATAGGTGTAATTGTTTTTGCTTCTTCCTGCTAATTTTCTTCTTCTGGTCATTATTACTGCCATAAGCCTTTTCATCACGTTGTTATGATTACAATTGGTAGTATCAATAACAGTATTAGCAGCAGAATTATGTTCATCATCATCATTATTAAAATTTTGTTTTCATCAGTTTACTTTATAAGTTGCATCAAGTGCAACGAGTCATGTGAATATAGGGCTTATTGTTATGTTTGTGGTACATATATTCCCAGAGAATGTTCGAAATTGATGGTGAAATCTTGCATGCATCACACACAATTACAAGTCCACAGGCTTATATCTGTATTCGTACGCTTCCATTATTTTTTTGCTTTTGTTTATTCATTATTATCTAGTACTTTGTTCGATGAAAAAAAAAAGAAGAATGTGATAAGCAGGTCACAAAAGTGTCACTATCATGACAGCATACGAATGTCTCGCCACAAAATTCCCTGACTCATGGTAACCAACTGAGCAAAATTTAAAAGTGATACTAAACACTTATTTTAAAACAATTCCTTTCTTTGTATGTGTGTTGGGCTGTACGAAAAATATTGGCGACAAACTTGTGAAACTGTGCCACTACAAACACTACAACGATTCCTTAAAATTGAGTATAGTGTGGCTCATGGAAAACGGAGTTTGTAACCATCGAGACACGACAAATTCCGCCACGATACACATACCATCTACCAGTGCAAGTGAAACACTTGTGGACCATCACGAATTTATTACTACCGTATAGGCAGTGATACCAAGGAAACGGCCACTCATAATTGACCATTCGCTATTCTTCTGCTGAGCGTCGGTGGTTTTCTTCCCCACGTGTTGCAAATCGAAACCCAATGCCAAGAATATTTACGATTAAAACAAAACGGAATGTCATTGCTTTATTATACAGTGCATCGACTGCTGGCTACTATTTCTATCTAACTTGTTTTATCATTCATTGGAATTCATTGGTAAGGTCAGAATGTAACATATTATAGATGTTGATAACACAGCGCGGGAAATTCTGAAAAAATAAGCGAAATTCGAAGGTGACTCACCGTCCGGGAAAAGAGCTCGCATCTTGAGGTAGCTAGTGGTGAGACGGATGATGGAGGCCTTGTCGAGCTGCGTGGTGATCGCCGACGGTAGAGGCAGGAGCTTGGCGAGCTCGAAGAACTCGGCGTTCTCCTTCTCGCGTCGAGTACGAGCGGCGTTCTTCGACTTCTCCTTCATGGCGACCGCTCACCTGGTGGACGTGGTCGGGCGACCAGAGAAAGACACGACTGAAGTCAATTCATTTCTCTTGTTTCTATATGACATAATCTTGTGTGTTAACTTCAAGTATATTATTTGTGATAAGCAGCTTATTGATATGACTCTTTGCACACATAAAATAGTGTGTACAATACAACGCAAAGTAGTACATAATCTATATGTAACACACAATGATACTTCTTTGCTCTTCTACAATCTTACATTACATTATGACAATGATGATGATTTATACAAAGAGATAAAGAGAAAAAAGCAGGGAATGCTATCGTAACAAAAGACATTTTGACATAGTTCTATGACTAAGGAAATGTGTATATGCAAGTCAACATTCCCCGCGTGTTGTGTTATCAAGATTATGTGAATATATACCTAGAGTTAGGATTTACAACTGCCCTTGTCATTTTACCAATGTGTTCTAAAGGCAAACATTTCATCTGGACAGGACCGGCATTGAAGCAACAAAAATATTGTGTAATATTATATTGTCATTACAATGCCATAACATGTTTGATAAAACTAAATATGTGTAATGTCAGAAAATACATGCACATCATCCTCTATAATGCCAAAAACAAAATGCAGAAAAACAGAAGAGGTTACTGCTTCATCTCGAAAATAATTCTCACCATCGACGAACAGAAAGCTTAAGCGCGGTTGCTGATATACAATGTCGCAACATCAAATTCAGTTTCAACAAAGCATTAGTGATATAAAAACAGCCGTACAGACATTCCACGTGATGAACAATATAGAGGAATTCCTACAATGTCCTTTTGACCATGGACATAACTTTACATGGCAAAACCACGTCTGGAATACGCGTCCAAAAATATGACTGCACTTATTTTTTTCTAAAGGGAATTCCAAGGGTGATAATTACAAACACCTGTTCTTCTTGGCGAAAACAAAAGAAGTCGGGGGGGGGGATGGTTTTAAAAAAATCAATATTGTTGTTGCTTGTTTTCATTGTCTGGAAATGTGACATTCATCTTACGATGTGAAGAATTTTCATTGTGCTAAATGACTGGTTGATTCTACAGTACATTATGACTATTTTGTTTGTATAACAACTTTGCTGTGAATTTCGTCATTTTTTTTTATTGTTTACCTTACTTGACTGAGTTATCTTCATAGGCAGGGCGTGACTTAAGTTTGGCATACATACGATATTGGTTTTTTTTTTTTCATATATTGCAGAAATAGAAAATACTTATGGTTACAAGTGTTGAAGAAGTAATCATACCTTAAACTACGGTATTTTTGATACCTACATTGTACATCAACAAGATCAAAATGTAATTATGTCAGTAAATATACTTTTTTTCATTTTGAATAACCATTTATCATCAAGGAGAAAATGTTTTCTACCTTAGCTTTTTCACGTTTAAAGGCATTGTACGTATACTAGACTTTTTTGAACTTTAAATCATTACTTTTGTGCAAGATGATCAATCGAATCTTTAAACAATGACACCTAACAACAATAAAAGATAGATCCGTTTTTCTAAGAGTATAATATTTTCGGATGACATATAGCAACATAAAGTGATGGTCGAATAAGCTACTAGATAGCTTTTTAGATACATACAGTTTAATAACACAATAAGTGTAGATATGCACAGACATACTCTGGAGTTTCTCAGTTCATCAAATATTGTTTGACGGTACACGGTTCGGAACATATAATAATCTGCTGGCACCGGGTCGCACTCTCTACTCAACTGTTCATTTCTTTGATCACATTGGGTATCAGATAAAGATTCTCCGAGTATAAGTCGCACAAAAGTCACAATCTGTTACTAGTCCCACATAGTAAAGATCGTGTACAGATTGCATTGTGCCCAAGTCCAAAGGAGACGGCCAACACAACAGACACATAAAAGGCACAGAAACAAGAAGAAGACAACGGTATCATTATGTGTTGCCGACCCCTCAACAGATGTCGCCAATGGTCTCGATCAATCAAAACTGACTTACTTCTGTCACGGTGGCTGGAACTTGTACCTTTTTGTTTTCTTTCAATGCGTTTTATACCTCGTCAAAAGACGGACTTGAAAAGGGTTTCGTCATCGGACTCTTTATACCATCTCGCATACAATGATACAGGAAACAGATAACTGATTTTTTTTAATTTCTTTTTGATAGAGAGAGAGAGAGAGAGAGAGAGAGAGAGAACGGAGAGATTGAGAGAAGGGGAGAGAGTAGCAGATTGCCAATATCAAAAGAAACTTGCTGAGCATACATGAGTTGCGTTCATACATTGGCAGTGGGAATATCAATTGTCACTGAAATCATGTTCATTGAAAGAGTAAGCAATAACAAATATATATCAAAATATGTTACTTCAAGCAAGAGCGTCCTCGACACAAACTTGAACAAAAACTTCACTTCTGTATTCAATTGTTGCTTCTATACCTACACCACCATAGAGAGAGTTATAAATTCATTTCTCGTCCGATTTGATTCCCTCTGAATGGCAAGAAATATGTCATAATCGATTTCGAAGAAAACAACCCATAGAGAAAGACTAGATGCGATTCGTAGAACATAGAAAAGAGCATGAAGAATAATAAGAGATATTACCGGGAAAACTAATGCCTTGCAAACCTAGAACCAGAACATACCCTGTAAGGGAAACGTCAGTATAGGACTATCACTATACATAGTTACATTAAAGAGGAAATTGTTCTCCAATAGGTCAAACTAGCTGCATAGTAAAATCATTTTTTTTTTGTAGCATTTACTGACGTTCGTTTCTCTTGATCAGAGGAGATATAAATGGGTTGATATTCACAACTCACACATTCCCTTTCATATTCAGTATTCATTATCATACAACACAAAATATTGTAGACTGGAAATGAAGTTAAATGCCGTCAGACGTTTGTGTTGCACTAACATTACCGTTACATATCTCTGTAGACACAATTTAAGAATACTGTATAATTATATACATATTATACGAAACAACAACAACAACAACAACAACAAAAAGAAACAACAAAATAGCAATCATTTTTTGTGTGTGTGTGTGTGTTTGAACTGTCCAATACCGGAGGTACTACAATTCGTCTAGATTTAAACATGATCGTAGTCATGACTATTGATATCATTATTTCATCAACTGCAAATTTATTTATAGAATTAAGTCCTGATTAAAAGGGAACCGGCTGTTTATGCAACAGTATACCTACAAAAAAGCGGTAATAACAATTATGTTGTTAGAACCGTTTCTGCTGTATACCGAGGTCACGGCCTCTAGCGGCTTGCTCGTATCTGCAGCAGCCCGACTCTCCCCGTACACGCTCACGCTAGAGTGGCCTTGGAACATAATAGCGAGCCACGCTTCCCCCATCGTGTAAAAAAACTGTTGCTTCCTATATACTCCTCTCGTGGTATTCAAGTCAAGATCACTTGAATTGATTTTTTCCCCTCTTTGTCAAACGATGATTTAATTCATCAAAAGTAACAAAAGAAAGAGTTTACTGGTACGTGAGCAAAGATTAATCTTACTCGACTGGCTGTAACGACATATTCTGACGTCATTCGAAACTGTTGCACACAACGCAAATTATTCAACTTGATACAAATTCGATTTTTACATAAAAGAACTTCATCGACAATTTTAAGAGTTTACATGGTTGTAGAAAATCACTTTGACAAACAGAAAGGTCATGAACGTATAACCCGAGGGAACTGCAAGTTAGCTCATAGCTTTCCACAAGCTTTCTGGGTGATTCCAAATTTGAAAAGTAATATGAAAGTAGTGTTATTCTTCATTCATTGTTCCAAATAAAAAGTTATGTTTTGGAAAACAAAAGTATAAACATTGTAGGAAGCAAATAAGAGAATTAACTTGAAGCCACAACGATCCTCATTTCTAGTCGGCATGTAGTAGAGAAATAATGGACTAATTATCTGGCGATTCCATTTCGACACATTTATGTTCCCTCTTTCAAAAATAAAGCAATTCCAATTTCTAATTGTTGTTGTTTTTTCCTTTATATAATTATTGTTGTTGAGTTTGGATTTTTTTTCTTTTTATGTCAATAATTTCAAACGGTCTAGTTCATTCAACTTGAATCTTATCAACAATACTCTTTATGGGACAAAAATATTCTAAAGTACTTTGTCAGGCAATTCGTGTCCCAAAATTATGAGAAACACGATCAGTCTATTAATTCGTCAAGAATGATAATTGTCAGTAATGTTTTTTAAGAGAATACAAAGAAGTTTACGTGATTTTGACATTTGAAAGCGCAAAATGTGGAAAATCCGTGGTACTTATCGATAATCACATGGTAAAAAAGGAAAGTTTATAAACAATCATTTGAGTATGAGTTATAAAAAGCGGATAAAATATGACATAAATATAATGACAGCAAAAGCACTGAACTGGTGTGTTCCATGCTATATCCCTAACCACATAAGAAAAAGAGGAAAACTTTGTCCATCAATAAATGTATTCTTTTTTTATTTATAGCTATCATGTTTATAATCTTGACTCAGGAATTTTGATGTTTATACAACAGTAAGAGTAAGATAATTTCATTCACATGCAAACGTAATGGTTACCGACTATGCATTATACAGATTCACAACCAACCAAGAATATACGAATATATGACTTGTTGAATTGGTTATTATTGTAATGAGATTGATATTGATAATTATTACCTCTATAGATAGAGAGGATATGGGATACCACGAGAAAGTGAAACTTATTGTGACAGCCGCTACCAACTTGGATGGTGTACTAGATTATCTCAGTGACTCATTTGCCGTACGTATAGTCTGGTCTCAAATAAAGCGCAACAGTTTCGAATTACACATTTCAACACGAAACAAGCCACTGGTTAATTCTTGTGGTATTTTGACAACACACCGTGTCTGATGAAATCATAACATCTTCACGCGGCATACAAAAACTTAAACGTGTCAGTTACACGAATGTCAAAATCGGATATGTCTACAGTAGGAAAATTGCATTATAGGGGAAACAATTTACAGGAAAAAGTACTTGAAAAGATAAAAAGAGGCAGGACTTTTTTAAACTCCTGATTCAAACAATATAATGACAAGCAAACAATATAATGACAAGTAGTGCACAAGTAACGAATCAAAGAAAAAGAAATCACCAACTTTTATCAATGCACTCCTACAAAGGGGGAAAAAATTACAAAGTGAGTGTTTTAATACAAGACGATTATTCATGTTGATGGAATATTGTTTTGAATGATTTAATCTGCTGACTCATTTGGTTTGTTTCGGTAATACTTTTGCGCTGTTTTCCCCCACTACAAATCAAATACAAAATCTTCGTCATCATATGTGCGTGAAGCAAAGTCACAAGTCAACGCTTATGTGTAAATGGCAGACAAAAAAAAAATCATGACAATTATTGCAACTGGCTACCTTATATGGACCCCGACGAAAACCAAACCGAGACATCCATAGCTTTTTGGCCCTGATTATCTGTCGACAATAAGAATGAAAAGTGAATGTTAACTGCCGCACAAAGGGACTTACCGTTTACACTCGGTGGATTCACAGAAACAGACGTAACGATGTCTTGTCTAATTATACTTAACACAGTCAATATGTTGCTTCACACATATATTATGTATGTCATAAATCCATGCTGAATTCAACGTCGCCGGGCTATGTACGAACAGTGAGCCCTCGTGAGAAAGGCAAATTCGAGCTAGTTCCGGCAGGTTAACACAGTGGCCCTGGCCGGGCTGTGCTTGGTTTCCTAAAATTCCAAATATCTGTCGGGGACAACAAGGAAACGGGGAGCGGGACGACAAATTTGTCGCTATTCAGTTTCCAACCAAGCCCCGGAAAAAAAAAATGCAACGGTCTTTGAAGTTCAGTTTGCTCCCTCGATGCCAACAAGAAAATAGCGAACAAAAGCAAAATTAAATATGACCCCTACTCGAACATTTAGCCTGAATAACGCAGGTTTGGCCTCTTCTGAATGGTTCGAACACGTCAAAAAATGTGGACGCCCAAGTTATGAATATATTTTGTTTCTCCTCACTGTATCGTGGTCTTTTGCTTCGCTGATATGTACTTCTGCCAGGGGACGTGTGGAGGTAGGGGAAAAAAATTGTAGAGGGGTGTTTAATAGAAAATGGTGCGACGATATCTGTTTCGCGCGAAGCACGAAGCTAGCAGCCAGCCGTGTCGTTCCCTCGGGGGGTTAAGCGTCCGCCACGCACGGGCGTCGAGCCGTTTACTGAGCCGCCCCCTTCGCTGCACTCGGCGCTCGCTGCTACACCGGCTTCCCGAGTACACCCGAAGCTCGTCAAAACCGTGATCGTATAATCTCTCTATATTCGGAGCAATATTCCACTCCTCAAAAATGACCAATTTCTCCTCACTCATAGCCTCGCCGATGGCAGTCTACTGGGTAGCTGCCCACACCAAGTCCGCATCAGTGTACCCCAAGTTGTAGCGACCAGCTCAGTGAAGCTATCTGTGATCACTTACGGTCGTCTTTTCGCCGGCCGACAAATTAATTCTCGCCTCTTTGGCATTCATCGCACCCCAGTGCCAAGAACCATGGCTCGTATGTCTCGTCCCGTCGCGCGGACGACTAAATCTCTCAAAAGAAGAAGAAAAAAAAAATCCCACGCCTTTGATACCAACACTTTCCACTCACACCAGATCATCAATAAACTCTTACGGTCCCCCCTGGTCCTCGACACCTCATACCCTGTCTTATTATCACTCTGTCTTTGTCTTCTAAGGGCCTCTTTTATTAGCAAGGACTTAGCGGCCGCTCTCGCCATTCCACCCACGTCTACCTGGCATACCGTACTACGCCAGGTAGACATTTACGGTGATAAATCTACGTAGAGGTCAGGCAACGTGTTGATATCTTTTGCCCACCTAGGCTTCCAGAGGTAAAGGTGTTTATATTACTGATATACTTTTTTTTTCCACCTGAACTCCAGGGATCTCACTTTATGACCGTTATCACCTTTAGCTAAGATGAAAAAAAAAATGAATTGAGTTCTACAGGCATTATCTACACAGACAAAATGTTGATTAGTAGGAGTACGCAACGCTGTGATAACGTTAATTGTGATCCATATTTCGTTGAAACTAATGATTCACAAAGAGGGAGAATATGTTGCTGGAAATAAAGTCTGAGATGACAGTAATTTTCTAAACTTTGCTGTGATAGAATGCAAATGAAAGTAAAATTTGGACTTCCATCAAAGAGCTGGTAATGAACATATTTGGTAAATCGGTCGAATTAACCTTCAACATATCCACATGGCAGATGTACCATGTACTCATTTTTGTCAACCGTTATCACTGCAAGTTTTCGTCAAAACTTAATTCCCTCCTTATCATGAAATAGGATCGCTTTAAAGTCATTTGCATGCACATGACGTGTGCCAAACTTTGATCTTTAACCCGGAGTCCTTTTTTATTCTCTCCCGTTACCCTCCCCACTCCTCTCCACCTTTTGATTTTCCTCCTCATATCCCATTATTTTATCATTTTTTCCTGCCACTTTTAACCAGGTCGACAATGAGGTTGATTACAGCTGAATGTACGTTCCTATTCGGCCTTGGCCCGACGAGTAATTTTACTTTCGGCAAGAGACGGACCAACACGTGCGGACCATCGGGCGCCCGCGGGCCCGATGTCTTCTCAATGTTCCGGGCAGGAGATTCCAACGTGGAAGACGAAGGAGGAGGAGAAGAAAACAGAATGGAAAGAAAAAGGACCCAACTTTCAAAGGGGTAAAGCACTGAAAAAAAAAGAGAGAATGAGAAATGAAAACAATATTCCACGTATCGGTGACCACTCGGGGAGCAGCAAAACAGACAGCGGTCCCGCCTGTGAGTCTACCGCAGATGTCTGGGCGAGACTATCACTGCCTAGCACCTGGGGGCTATGTGGGCTCTCTATTCCCCGATTCCACGTAGTTTTTTCTTCGTCCAAGACTTCACATTTCGAATTCTTCTTCAGTTCAGCAGAAAGATTATGGTTGAACGATCAATGTCCTATCTGCATGTCTCATTCAGCTTCTGCTAAAATGATTGACAATAAAAAGCCATACACATTATTTATCAGAATACAAAGTGAATATTACACGAAGGTTAACTTTTTACAATCTCGGACCTTTGACCTTTTTGTTTCAAACGAGAACTCCGGCCATCTTGCAGGTTTTCTAGCTGAGTTTTAGCACCACATTGTCCCAGATAGGAACCATTCACAGGTAGTCAGGAATACAGAGTTATCACAATACTTTACGCCAACGAACCAGGTCCACCTTTTCATGGCGGATGATTACGCAACAATGATAATGAAGCAAATTGTACGTCCGACATCATCGTGAATCCATACGGTACTCGAATGACGAGCTCGTGGTTAAACCAGTGATACGTTGTCCACATCGTGCAGTGTCGACAGTCTTCAGCCGAGGTCGATGATCACGGTGGTAGCAAACTATGACTGCGAGCCGTTGTGAAGTGCAAGGGATTGTTTTTAGAGACGTGTGTTTTCAGACTCGCACTGGTCCTGTCCCAGATGAGTTAGAAAGGAAACGGACGTGAAATCTAAACGGTTTCTGAAAAATGGGAAGTAGGAGAGAAAGTCGTACCGTAGTCCACCTTCATGAATTGATCAAATGACTTACCTTTACTTTTTTCCTCTCACACACACTCCCCTCCCTTTTTTACTGATTCCCAGCTCCGACGTGTTTCGGGATAGTCTTTTCCTTCTGCTCTACACCTAATCAGGCACAAAAATAAACAATAAATAATGCGCAGCACAGTCAAGGTGGCTTGGTCGTGCGTGTGTCTTCCCGCGAGAAACCTAGTTTGGGGAGTCCGCGAGTTGGTAGCAATTGGAACGTGAGGATTTCCTCGGCTGCTCAACTTGGAGTGGCCCGTTCCAGCATTGAAACCGCACGTAGTTTAAACGTGTGCAATCCCTTGGCTTGCCAAGTCCCCAAAAGCGCGGATTCGTCACGATTCTGTCGCGCCTACCCCGTTCGTCACAACTCATGTCTCGACGCTACACACGGAGGTGTGTTGACTCGGCGCAGACGACATAGTGGCCGGGGGTTTTCGCGTCACACACTGGCTGGGGGATGGCCGACCCAAAATAGAGGCATAGCAAACATCATTTCGGCTGGTCGGGAGAGAGAGTGAATACCGCAAGCTCAGATACCTTTAGGAAATCCTATGCACAGGCACGAATTCCTTACAGGGAGTTTTACGGCTAACAAATCAGGCTTGCTGTTCAAGAGAGCATCCTAAATGGCCATTTTCCGGCAAAAACACCGTGGGTTTCTTTTTCCTTTTAGCCGCGCATCTCGAGTTCAGCGCTGAAAAATTAGGCGATATTACATATTTCAGCTTTTTTTCCCCGTTTACACCAACCATCCTGCATTAAGCCTAATAGCACAGGGTAGAATAAAATTCATAGAGTTATAATACATAATTTATGAGGTGAGTGAAGAAAGAGGGAACATAAGAAAAGGAAGAAAGAGAGGGAAAGAGAAAGATGATACAAGGATAAAAGTTAACTCTCATTTTCAAAGTAAACCAATAGTATTCAACTTGTGAAATTATGTGTGCATAATAAGCTGTCAGTCATACGCAAATTAATGAGAGGGACACGTGTCAGTGGTTGACGCGCGCGCAAGTGGGCGGAGCAAACAGCGGTGAACGTACAATGCGGAGAGTGCGTTATCGACTGCTTGTGTTGACGAAAGCGACGTGTGCACGCCGCAGACCGTTGGCAGTGCGCCATGTTCATTAATATGTGTTAATTGAAGAGTCTTTATGCCGATCTTTGTTACGTAAGAGTTAAATTCGTTCAGGCTCTGCTGACACTGAACGTTAAGGCGAGGATTTGACTTTTCAATCTACATTTGGCACTATCGAATGAAGCTATGAAAGCAAAAGGAAACGTTTATTCTATAAATACACTGGAAGCTGAAGGTGACCAAAAAAACAAAGATATGGTCAAATTCCAAGTAAGCCATTTCATATCGATGAAGATGATGATTTTTCGTCTCCATTTTATTTTTTTTTAGTTAAAACAAAACGGAAAGAAATAAGGACAAAACACACCTGTATATTCATTAACCTTTGTTGTTGTTGTCGTTGCTGTTGTTCATTTCTTTCGCGGAGGAATTGGGATGTGCTTTTTTGACAGAAAGTTCACATCAATTTCGCACTGTAGCCTTTAACTCAGACATTTATCATGATTGCTGTCCCCCTTTTTATCATTCTAAATGCTTTATTTGCCCTCGGGTTTATTCAAGGGTATCACTGTCTCACAGATGAGTTGCCATAACTTATAAAAAGTTTGTACTATAGATCGTACAAAATGACAAGGGATGAGTTGCCAATACATTTACATTCAAATCAATCCACGCTTAAAAACCATCCACGCAAATGAAAGCCTAACAAATAACACCTATAATCAAATCACACACACAGTTCTGGCATGACTTGTCTTGCACCTACATATCACGCGCAAATATTCATACAACAACCATTGAGAACGTGTCACATGCATCAATTTTAAGCATCCCACGTAAAGAGAATTTTGTTTTGTGCATGAAATAACAATGGCAGCGTATTTGTCTGACCAAAATAAACAGATAAATAGATATATGAATACAACAAGTCTCAAAAATGATAATTCTAAGATTAGGGAAAGAACACACTACGCTTCACGTCGCTGTCAGATAAAAAAAAAGGTATCCCTCAATCAAGAGTTCAAATACCCTTCTCTGTCTGTTAATGTCTTATTAAGAATAAAAACAAAAGATACCAAGATTGTTCTAATACTCTTTTACAATCATACTCAGATAATGATGTCACAGGAAACTGCTCAGAGCGACATGAAAATTATATGGGCATGGGCAGATAGATATAAAACTCTCACCAATGTATTTGAATGGATTCTTGTGTACCTTAACCATACGTTTATAATACGAGTTATTGTAATTTAAAGATGATAACTAGGAATATTTTTATAAGTGTGTGGTTACTCAAGTTCACTCCCATCATGTGTCAACGACATACTGGCTTATATCAGCTGCTCATTCGTGAAAAGCTATACAGTATACTCCCGCTAAAACGCAGTCCTCGGGATCGTTTTCTTTCGGTGTATCGAAATTTCGTTTTAACCGAATAAATAAACAATAAAAACTCATAGGGTGGATAATGTTCGGCCTGAATTTTTACCTCGTTGTAATCCGAATTTCGTTATAATCGTGTTCGTTATAACGAGGGTGCACTAACTGTACAACGAACTGAAATCAACATGGGAGTGGGTATCGGTTCTTAATGAGATCATCACTTTTAGACACTCTAACAATGTTTTTTAAAGGCGTGCTACATGACAAGTCTAATCAGAGCAAGGAATGATAAGATGGATGCTTGATTCTTTTGAAAATGTCATTAGAGAGAAAGACTTAAAAGGCTTAAAAGGATTTAAAATAAGAATCTGCTCTATCTAGACTTGTTATACAAATCTTTCAGTGCTGACGTATGCCAATTGGTGTAGAAATTAAAGTCTTGATTTTCAATTCAACTCAATGCAAGTATTTATTCAGTAATAAAATCGTTCGGAAGTACAGTATAAAGTGTTTACCAAGTGTAATAGGTACAATTCGGTAAAAATAAACAGAAGCTTGTTGGGATAGAATGCACCCTTAAGTCGATAGAAATGAACCATTATATACGTATTGCAAATTTATACAATGAAATATCAAATGATAAAAGTTACCGACAATTAACATAAAAGATTATAAAAGAAACGTGCATGGAGAGAATAAAACATAGTAAAACATGCAAAAGCCAAACAAAAACGCAACTTCAAGTATACATGTTAACGGTACGAGATAGCTTTACCAATGGAAACACATCTGAAGGAAATAATACAAAATAACGAAAAGTATTTCAAAGTTGTGGTACCAGGAAATTACTTTAATGAAATGGATGAGGGGCTCATCAATATTCGACAGACTTTCACAAAGAAATATGTTACTGTGTGCGCAGATTGAAATAGTCATACACACACGGATTACAACATCTTTTTGTATCGTTGAGTTCGAGATGAAGAGTTGATAATGCTTACTTGTAATTATTTTGGATAGTTGACATAGCTTAGCATTTTTTTCTTGTAAAAATACACAAAAACGATGGATTATAAACAAATTTTAGGTCATTTTCTTTTTACAGAAAGGGTTACGTTGTGATTGACATAAGAGGCATTTATGGTAAATAATCTCGGATTACACAAAATTCCTAAATATTACTAATATCAATTTGGGATTGCTAATTCATTGAACATAGCTGGAAAATTGTGAATATTTTACAGCTGCACAGCATCCACCACTAAATAGCATTAAATGGAGAATAATTCTAACTGAATAGTTATTATTACGTCTTGCAGTACAACATACTGATCCCGGTGCCTTATCTGAATGTTTGCTTGCTGATCAACGGCGAAATTACAATTTCCAGCAAGCATATGGCCGGAAAGCTTCCAAATTGGGTCAAAACGATAACTATATTCAATTTACCCACCGGAGTCGCTACCATTTTGACACATTTCTATTTTCCAACGATTCATTGGATCTTGATAGAATACGTGTGAGCAGCGATCACCGCGCGCACTGACTCGCAAGAGTATGATACCCCCGCGCAGGGAAGTGGAAAAAGATAGCTTGCTATACTCCCCAGATTACGAGCGTGTAGCTGTCATCGAGTCTTCATCGTCAATATCCTTCGCCTCAGCGGCGCAAGACGGCACGAACAATTAACACATAAGGCTAATCCAAGCGAAATAACGCCTAACACTAAAGGATGTATCATGCCACTATGGGCTGTCAAGGGGAAGAAGGTATCATCCACCATTCGAGTATGAGGCGAAGCTAAAAAGGCGTAAAAAGGGCGACTTATGCCACCATAAATTGCTTGTTCTGTGAAATTGCCAAGGTGTGGGGATCATATCGACCCACAAGTGAGCTGAAGCGTAAGGGCGCGGTTTGTACGCAGCGATGTGAAAACAAAAACTCCTTGGGGTTTATGTTGCCGTTGGTTCAGTCTTTTTTTTTTTCTTTCTTTTTTATGCTCTTTGTACTCTCTGAAGTGATACAGTGATGACGAAATAACAAAAAAAGCTTTCTTTTGTTTTCCTTTTACGCTCTTTATGTTCCCATTGATGATTTTAGTACTTGCTTAAAATCATAACACTGTTATACGGTAATCTTGTGGAGACATTATTGCATAAAAAGTTCCCTTCTCTCTCATTTCAAGCGCTAATTGTAATGCGTGCATTGTTTATTTTGACTATAAGCCAAGTACACTTTTCGTGTGTCATTTTCGAAGTGTTAATTGCCAGAACAAACATTTAGTGATGTTTTCATGAGAGCATATTGTTTTGTAAGCTGATTATCTGTGTGTGTTTCTCAACAGTGAAGTACTTGCATATAGATGCATTAAGTGTTAATTGAGAAACTAGACTTGTTTGAGCATAGTTGGGCACTCCTATTATGAACTTTTCGTAACATTTTACCTGGTATTTTGTCATTATATTTTCTTTCGATACAAAATGGAAAAAAATGGATAAAAACACATCTCATTATGATTATGATTAAGCTTACTGCTAAGAGATGATGATACAATAAAATGTAACCAGCATACTGTATCCCTTTAAAGGTACTGTTTACCATTGGGAGCAGTGATTTAAAAAAAATGTTCGAGCTTTCACATTTGATGCATATGTGTAGGTCAGTTGCATCACAAAACATCGTGTTGATACTATATAGAAATCTGGCAATAAAGCATAAAATAATTTAATAAGGGTAAAAATATAAGGAGATATCACCATTTTCTCAATAAACCATAACTGTAGACGGTTTAGTTTAGAAGCAATTTTATTATAACTATTGTTCACATTCTGTATATCTAACAATACTTGACGTTGATTTTACTGATTAACTTTTTTACACTGGTTGCTTCTATCCCTAGCTCACATTTTAAAACTATAAGCCAGTTCACAGTTCCAATCTTAGTATGTGCAGATAAAAGTCATTGCAGACCTTCTCTTGAAATGGATTTGCAACTGAGGCATTCAAAACCTAGATAGGGCTTCATGACAACTGCGTTATAAATGAACCAGGTGCAGATTGGTATTTACAGGTGAAAGTGCATTTTTTTTTCAGCATCATTAATAAAAGCTTTTAATGCAGCACTGGCATGTATATTACCACTTGCTGCATGGCTGCTTGAACTGCTCTTCTTGAAGACTCTTCCATGTTTTGCAAAGTCTGTGGTTGGATAGGTCATTGTAGACTAGTGCTAACTGTAAACTGGCTTATTTTGAAGAACTAAAGCTGGGGTTTTTGTTTCATCTGCACATGGTAAACAATGCCTTTAAGACAGATTCAACCTTTTGTAAAACTTTTTTTCTCACCTACCCCCCTTTTTTTTCTTTTTTCTTTTTTTTTTTTTTGTTCCAGAGCGAGTAGGTTCACGAACTTCTTCATCCACAATGTGAGTGATATGGGTATCTCGGAGTAAAAATAAATCTGATTCATATTTAAATGCAGCTCGGGGCGCCTCGCTCTTCTGAAGTTACGACACACGGCTCCCCGCTCGTCACCGTGACAACATGCTCGGCTTTGAAGCTACCGCGACCGGCTCTCCCGGGGGGTCACGGGGTCACACTCAGGGGTCATGACCCGGTGAATATCGCCATCTTGCGGCTATGTGACTTCAGACACGTGAACATGAAGACTAGTCTCGTGGAAAAATATGTAATTCATCGGCGCCTTCTGGAGACATTGATTTAGGAGAGAAGAACATCGAACATGGGGCGTAACATTGTCATTTTACTCTTATTTTTTTCGAAGTGGACAACACGTTGCATGAATATTTGTGCATGACGGATTCATCTTTGTTAACACAAACAAAGGTGACAGTTGGAGCTTCAACAGATCATACTTTCCATCGGTAAATATGGTTGGGTCTGAGAATATAAGCTACCTTCGAAATTCCTCAGCTCGTCATTTTACGATGGGCTGTTAAAGCAAATAAATATGGTATAAGAAGCACACTGCTGTCTCTTTCTCTCCCTCTTCTCAAGCTGTCAATCACGGAATTATGACGTCGGCATTGTGGCGCCCGTTTATGTGATATTCTCCTGTCCAGACGCCCGTCCTTATTGTCTCAATTATTTGTTAAGGCAACTGGCAGCACGTCCGAATGTATGAAAATCATTCGCGCAAAGGCGTCCATTTTTATGATGGATGTACTATTGACTTTCTCTTTTTGTGTGTGTGGCGGATGTGCTTCATCGTACTTGTTTGAGGGGAATGAGAAGAAAAGTCATTCGATTCTGTTCATGTTGCATAATATGTCCATTGCGAATATTACTCCCATATTATCTCTAGTAATTAGGCCTACTTGTAGGGTCTCCTCTCGTGTTTTCCAATGATATGTGGAAAAATGCATCACAATCTATGCGGTTTTAGCACTCACGTACAGAGGTGGCGGTCTGGTGCTTCAAGACAATCTTTATAATGCATTGCCAACCGGAGGACTAAGAAAGCGTGGACATTATCTGGAATACAAAGAAATAGCCCACACGTGCAAAGTACATATGTTTGCGGATATAAGTCAAATACAAGACGGGTGGTATTCTGTAAGTCAATATCAAGACCTATCATTTCTTGAATAGAATAGACAGCCCTACCCACGGTCTGCTTCATACTAGGGAAGGTATCTCTTTGTTCCAATTCTTGGCCACAGCATGAACTTTAAAAACAAAACAAAAAGAAAAATCCATGTAGATATATCGAAGTAAAACAAAGCGATTCTAATAAAAGGTGGGTCTCTCCTTTCATTAGAATCCATTTTTATTCAATATCTCAGCCAATTTCCATCAAAGAAACTTCGAATTCCTCTTAGAATTACACGCTCTTTCATATTTCATAAGAGGTTGCTCATTATCTCACAAAAATGGTTTTCATAATCAAGTACAACGATTCAAACCACCTTTACCTGTCTTAGGTTAACTTGATAATTATAGTCTCCAGTGACATCTTCTATTGTGGATAAGATATAGAAAATCATCTCTCTCTCTCTCTCTCTCTCTCTCTCTCTCTCTCTGTCTCTCTCTGTTACTCTCTGTACACACACACACACACACACACACATATTTAATACAAAAAACAAAAACAAAAACAAAAACACTCAAAACAGGTTAAGTATCACATTCTTCACGGACCAAGATGCTACATTGCTTATTGCTATTAAACTAATCATTTTCTGATGCAGTTATACACACACACATATAATTCTATATGTATATATAGTTATACATATACATTTATATTTAACATATATTTGATAGAATGCTTTATATTCATATATTCTGGATATATAATATTTTGGTATAAGTAGATTATGTTGTATTATATATGTATTTCTCTCTCTTTCTTAAGATATGTATTTAATACATTCCACATTATAATATGTTCTTATCTCTCTTTTCTTATATACCACACACTGATCTCTTGTGACTCCTCATCTTTTTCTCTGTCCTACCCACTGTACTTCCGGGTACCTTCTCGTGCATTTCATAAAACATTCAACCTAATGTCATCTTTGAAGAGAGCATCTACTTCACCCGCCATCATATACCACCGCAAGAGACAGAGTGAAATAGCGTTTGAGAGAGAGGGGGGAGGGGGGGGGGAGGGGAGACAGAGAGAAGAAGAAAAATGTAAAAACGTGATTTTCAGTTCGCGGCGCCAATTTGGACCACCCTTCACCCCATCTCGCCTCGCTCATCATCCATCACAGCCAGCCAGGGCTTTTGTTTTAGAGCTAGCCGGGTCCATCTATCATGTCCGCTCACTCCCCCAGCGATCCTGCCAGCGAATGACTGGTCAGATGTGTCGCTGGAATATGTTTCCTTGCTACGGATTTCATAATAACGTGGAATTAACTGACATTACCAAGTCATAATCTGCTGGGTGCATGTTCCACTACGCGTAATCTACGGTCAATTCTACTCATAAAGACCTACGCTATTTTTTTTTCTCTCTCTCTCTTTCTGCGCACTGCATGTCTGTAATACATGAGATCGTCTTTCTTGAACAATGGAAATTAGTCAAGAAGATGACTACCATTTTAGAGCAAGCTGGAATTCATTTTTATTCTCTTGCAGACGCACGTGTTCATGTTTTGTTGTTTAATTTTTCTCAAATTCCAGTTTGTTTTTTGACATCTGGAGTTCAGACAAGCAAGCAGGGTTTTGTCAGCGTTGTTTGAATTGCAGTTGCTGATCTTTTTTTATTAATATTTTTTTGATGAACAACCTGCACGATCAGCATTTTGGTTTATGATTAATGACGGCACTTCATTTTGCGCAAATCGTACTATTTTTTTTCCCGTTCTCTCTGTCCCTAAACATGTGCGAAGAGAGAATCGCCTGTATTTTACAAGCAACATTTCAACGGGGGGGGGGGGGGGGGGGAGAGAGGGAGGGAGGAAAGACGCAAATTAAATCGATTAGCATTGACTTGCATCGCTCGCCATTTTAAGGAATTCAAAAATATTGGGATTTTTTTTTTCTTTAGAATGACTTTAAATCAAATTTCGATCACTGATACTACTCCTCTGACAAAGATATAGTCACATAGCGTTGGGGTCATATTGTTATATCATATCATATCATATTATGTTACTTTCTTTGAAAACACAGTAGAAATTCCTGACCCATTTTTAAAATGGGTAAAAAGTTATCAACGTAAATCATAGTCACTATGTAAAAAAAGCAACTGAAACCAAATTTAAATCCCGCTGATTTTCCATAGGATTGGATGAACAACAGAAGAAATTAATTTTTTGGCGATATTCCACATTGTTTGGTTTAATTTTCTTTCTCTGCAAACTAATTCAGACCTTACACAGGACTTGAAGCTAAGTTCTGCATGCACCATGTTTTTGTTTTTGTTTTTTATTGTGGTTTGCGCACAGAACATTTCCTACGAGAAATGGACGTTAAAGGAATGGTACAGTATTGGTGGAGATGAGAATTGGGCATTTAACTTTTTGCGAGATACCAAGAAAACACTTATGAAATAGTACAGAGCATACCATTTTCAGAGGAATTCAAAGTTTATTTGATGAAAATCGGGTTTGGAATGACTGAAATGTCCAAAAACAAAGTAAAACAAAGCGATCGTAATAAAGTGTGGGTCCCACACTTATTAGAATTGCTCTGTTTTGGATATCTCAGCCATTTCAAAACCAATTTTCATCAAATAAACGTTGAATTCCTCATGGAATTACATGCTCTTTCATATTTCATAAGAGGTTTCTCATTATCTTACCCAAAAATGTTAGAAAGCTGAAATTAGGTCTCAACCAAAACTATACGATCCCTTTGATATACACCTCCAAAGCAATAAATGTTATTTGCTCCTCCCCATCCCCAGAATATTCAAGTTGGCAAAATAACAAATGAATTCGCTTGTTAAATGCTGAAGATGTAAGGATGAATCACTCGCCACAAATATCAGTGTGCATGATATCACAGTGACTACAAAGTATGCATAAAGCTTTAAAGGACAGGTCAATATACCCCCCCCCCCCCTCCCCGTCCACCATTTAGAAAGGATGAGCGCGCACACTCGCGTTCTCAAAGAGACGATTGGTCAAATCTACCGATGATGGTAGCTGAAGAAGTGTGATTTTGTTATAGTCATCGTCAGCTTTACAACAAACCATTCCCAATGGTACAATGAACCTGTACGGCCCTGAAAGAGTTTACTACTCGGAAATGTAATTCTGTGACGCATACCCGGTACTAATAATACAAGGGATCCTTTTTTTTCCCCCGACAGCGCGCAGGTTAGACTTCAGTGGCGCATCATCCAGATCCTAATAAACAGGAGGACACTACTAGCTGGTAGTCATCGTCAATAACATGCTGACGTTCATTTCTCTTTCCCGTCATGTCTACCTATACCCCCACTCAGCCCCCCCCCCCCCCCCCTCACATCACCTTCTCAAATCTTTAATAATCTATATCCTGAATACAAAGCCAGCGATCCCGACACCCCATTCCCCGCAGCCATCCCGGCAATATTGAACTTTCTTTCCTAACAGACGACGACGAAGTTAACACTGACAGGTATCAGCCGCTACGCCGGTACGTCCTTGTTCCTTACTCCGTCCCCCGTATGCCTGGGCACGTAGGGCTGCCAGCGCTGGCAGGGTGCGTCCATCCGTTAGGGCCCCACGCATCAAAAGTTAGTTTCATACTGGCTTTAATCTCGATTTCTCTCCCTTCCTCTCCCCCTCCTTCCCTCTCTTTACCCTTTCTCTCTTTCTCTTTCTATGAACTTTTGTATTTCGAGCTTTTACTCTCTTGTTTTTCACCCATTTCATCTTATTTCAATAAAGGGAGTTTCACCGACTGACTAGGCAGCTCAGAGAGAGTTAGATAAGGGCAGAGAGCTTTAACCGATGATTAGGATGCACGCTCGCATCTCTTCCGTCACTGTAGGGTCATCAAATATGTCCTGGTCACTTTCTTGATTTCTTTGTTTTTAATCACATGTGATTGATGTTTCTACCGATTTAGTAATAGAAGAAGTTAAACCCACACTTTTCGATGTCGATTTCGATGAAATGGTGAATGCAACAACATCATTACAATGATCTCCGAAAACATAGAGTTTAAAAAAATCAAGGATTCCATTTGATGCTTGAAAACCTTCCCATCACTCAATACTTCTGTAAAGTGAAGATTAAGCGTAAAGTTTGCTATCAGTGGACATTTATTCGGAAACAGAAAGTCTTCCAAGTCAATTTCCGTGCTTCTGTGATTTTGTGCTACATCTTTCTTTCATGATTTGTATCATTTATAAAAGAAGAGATAACAGTATTCTCTATTTGATAATTGAGCCCCCTTTGCGTTCAAGCAAATTTGTTTATTTCAGTTCCGGGACTTAAAAAGACATCTAGATTGGTAAACTTAAAAGTTTTTTTTTTTCTTTCTTTTATTTGAGTGCACATTCAATCAACGAAGTTCCTGGTTATCTTTTTCAAGTACGCATATCTTGGCATATTTCTTTTTGAGCTTGTGCAAATTTCATGAATCTATAGCCAGTTCCATCTAACCTAACAGTCTGGAATTCAGAGATGCTAAATTAATGATGTTAAGGTGATGGTTTAATTCTGCAGTAAAATTCTCCTCGGATTTGATGGGTTGATTTATTTATAAATTTATCAAATATCATCTATTAGACAAATTATGTCCATGGAGAGTTGGTTTCAATTTATTTGTCTCGGGCACTATGATTAAAATTTACCTTCCATGTTGCATGAGCATCATCTCTTTCAGGCTTAAAATGTTATATCATGGTAATTGCAGAATACGCAAAACAGCTTGCTGCTTAATACAGAGAAGAAAAAAAGTGTTTTTTCTATTCAACTGGAAGTAACGGTAATTACAAGCAAACAATATTGTCGATAATTGATAAACATATTAGCAAAACGAGAGAAATAATCATAAAAAGAAATACATACAGTAAAACTACATTGTACACAATCATAACATTATGGACTATGTATCCAGACGGTGTGTGTTGGTTGTGTGCGTGTGTGTGTGTGTGTGTGTGTGTGTGTGTGTGTGTGTGAGAGAGAGAGAGAATTTGTGTGTGTATGTAAGTGTGTGAGCCGGTGGGGAGGTGGTGCTTATAGCGAAGACACAAGTATTGTGGCGATTTTTCTTTAATGTTTAATATATATTGCAGATATTCACTACACCACAAAAAGTTAACTACTTCCAAAAAATAGTTTTTGATGACTTGCTCTGGCCTTATAGAAATGAGTTGATCACCATCACAAGTCTCACGTCTGGATGCTCGTGAGGGAGTATAATAATTATGCTAGTATATCTATTGTTTTAATAACATACTTTAGCGTTTTTGTATTTTTGTATCATTTTGGATTAAATTAATTTTCCGGTAAACTGTGAGCTTAGAAACATCCACCTAATAAATGTATTATCATTATCATTATTATTATTATTATCAATATTATTATTATTATCATTATTATTATTATCATTATTATTATTATTATTATTATTATTATTATTATTATTATTATTATTACATCAAGTTCATCCAGGGGTCAAAACATGTTCTGAGGTATCATGAGCGGGGATAAAGAAGAATACACTTTGAAGCATATTTTGCGAAGTGGTCGATCGAGCACAGCTCATCAAATCCGTTAAAAGCATTTCAACAACACCTATATCGAGAAGGGACTTTCCTGCTGTTCAGAAATGACATTGAACACCTGAAAATTATTATTTTCCTTTTTAATTTCATGATGTTAACGAAAAATTATGCTATAAGTGCAATTACTTGTGCAATAGTCAGTAAAGATTATACGTAAAAGGACCACAGAATTTTCTCACAAACTCACTATCAGCGGATTGGATGTCTTTACGCATGCGTCGTGACCCCGACCCAGCGCGCATCTCTGACCCCCTAAAAACTACCGGAAAGAGCCATGAATCATCGGAATGTAGATTTATGCGCTTTTTTAGATCCTGACGAAATTTGGGTCACGAGATTTGCGATTCTAGTTTTCTGGCGGGGCGATGTCATGATGGGGGCTGGTATCATGGATTGAAAATGGGGCATGGGAGGGGAGGGGAGGGTGAGGGGGAGGGGGAGGGGGATGTAGGGTTCTTTTAGTGACGTATTTCCTCTTCCTTTCCTCTTTCCCTTCCTTTTTTATTTTCGTCATCTATTTCTCTTCGCCCTAGGATCATGCTCAGATTGCATTGTGACAGGGGCGAGGTAATGTTTGAATATTGACGAGGCAAAGTTGGATATATCAAATAATGAGTGATGTGGGAGAGGTATTGAACAAAAAGCTCTGTCCCTATGCACATTAAGGCACCTTTGAATTAGATAAGAATAGCGTATAATTAAGAACCGATCAAAGTTTTTTGACAGATTGATGATTTGAAGCTGAATGTCTGTGATGAAACATTTTATCAATTATCTATTACATTGATATACTAACATTTTTGAAATGATTTATGCAACATAAACTAAACACTCCTATCCGGACATCCTATATCATTCTATCGATTTCGTTGAACGCAATGATGGGATTGTTTATCAGAAAAGATCATGTCAAATTTTAGCTCGCCCTATAAGTGATTGTTTGAACAGCCTCTAGAGTCGCTTTATGACACATGTCTCTTGTAATATCAAGACATAAGCTGAATGCTGTTAAAGTTAGACCCAGGAATAATTGGATACAATTTGTATTTTTCTTTCTATCGTACTGTCTTTTCTTTTTCTTTAAGGCGTTTAATGTTTGCTATATCGCCTCTGCAATATCTTACGAAAACGCGCGCTTTGTCTTTTCATCTGTCAAAAGGGACTGAAATGTGATAGACAACGGACTGCCAAATTGATTTCAATATGATGGTTATTCTGAGCACTGAAACTAATGTATTGCTTACTTATAAACCAGGATTAAGACTAAGTTTTTATAGACATTATTTCTATCCCATCAGACGTGAGGTGTTCGTATGTGTTATATATTATGTAAAATCACGGGAGAAACATGTTTGTCGTATAAACGTGCATGATATCGCAGACATTTGCTATGATGATATTGATACGGATACTTGTACAAAAGTATAAACATACACAAGAAAAAAAAATCAATGTGCAGTGTATGATTACTGATGAAGAATATGTACATGTATTCAAACAAAGTCCAAGTACTTCTTATGATGTTAAAGTGTGCATATCTGTTTTCAATAGATAAATTTACACCAGTCACACGACGAACCTGATGTAGATTTCTGAGTAAAATTACTATAATGAATTTAGATTTCTATTACAATAAACGTAAAATCTTTCTAGAAAGAACTGGATGTTAAGGAATTTTTGAGACATGGCGATTTTAAGAAGTCCCTCACGACCCTATGCCAGGAAAAAAAATAGACAAGAAAGAACAAGAAATAAAAATAGAAAAGAAAGAACAAAAAAAAAAAAGACAACCAAAAAGCATGACATCTGTGCATTGGTAATTGCCTGTGCTTGAACTTCTGTAAACAATCAAACTTCTTTCAATTAGGGGAAGATACCAACAAGGAAAAACTAACAAGACTTCTCGGTGTTCCAAAGTCGGCACGGCGGTAGGTAGAAGCGTCCAGTTCATTCGCATCCTGACATTGCGTCCATGCCCGATAGAGTGTCCTACCTGTGATTCGCTGGATACTTTGTGCTTCCCTATGTTCTGACATAAATCCATTCAGTGACAAGAAATTAATGTAACAGACACATTTTTAGAGGATTTTTTCCCCTTTACCTTTCCTTACCTTTACTGCTGCCATTAAGAAAAATATATGTTTGTGTAAGATTCAGTTTTTTTTTGTGTGTGATTTTTCCTCTTCCCTTTCATCCTGTATAACCAGACGAGATTGAAATATGAGAAGAAAAAAAAAATGAAAAATGAAAGTTCATGTTTTCTGTTTACTTGAAGAGTCTTAAAAGTGATCAGAAGCACTTTTTGAATAACGGATGGTAATTTGTAGTATTGCTCCGTTTATATTCATTAATGATTCTTTCAAACGCATTTTTCTGGGAAAAATAGTAAAATTTTCGAAAACACCAGCAGACATCAGTTGCCACATCGGTAATAAAACTGGAGGCAGCGGCATAGAAAAAACAAGTATGAAACACATTTGATAGTAGCATTAGAGCAAATGGGAAGAGAAGTAAAGTTGCATTTTGAACTTCTGAAGTTCTGAAATTGATGTCTTGATAATATATAACGTTTCTAATCATTTCGATTGGTGCAACGAGTCAACCTCAAAAAATGTATCAAGTGACATCATGGCGAATCGAGACAATGTAACTACCAAAAATAGATTGAAAAATAATTTAAGGGAAAGAAAAAGGAAATTGGATTTTTTTAAAGCGAACTCCTACGATACCGTAAGCGATTTCTTCCCAATAGCTTAAAAAATCAAGATTGAACAGTATCAAAAATGGATGTGAAGACCGGCCCAAATTCAAACATTCAATGTTCTTGCACGGGAGAGGGACGGTAAATCGATGGTTTCAGAATCTGCTCCGACTGGGGTGGGGGGGAACTTAACGAGTGAGAGGTACACGTTGATAATGACACGCGCTCTATAAAACACTCGTAAAACACTCAGACACGGCGGGTTTTCGACTTGACCCCGATGTAAACAATGATTGACGGCACGCAGGAATTTTGGCCGTTTCTCCAGGATTCTTCGTAATTCCTGGCTCCAATACCATCTCTTCCCTTCTATCAGTCAGTCCGTCCTCTTGTCTGTCCGATGTCTATTTGTATGTTCGTAATATCTTTACGTGACTATGGAAACATATTTTATGTGTCTATATCCTCAGATATGTCAACGAAAAGCATGCAAACATAGAATGCTTTATAGATTAGTTTGTTTAAGGGAACAAGAGCAGATAGTCAGATAAACCAGAAAATAAACTTTGTAAATAATAGTTATGAAAAATGTGAAAGAGCAAGACAGATATTTTCAGATAGGGGCCGCAAAACTAAAATCAAGCTTTATATCATTCTTTATGCTCTCGTTTTCTTTCTGTTCTTTGTCTTGAAAGCATAGAATAGTAAAGTTAATTTTTTTGATATTTGTGATTTTATCAAAAGAGCATACCATCTCATATAATGTTAACCATCTGCGGTAAAAAGAAAGATGGACAGACAGACAGACAGACAGGCAGACAGAAATATGCAGACATACGTATATTATTGCTGAATCTATTTCCTTTCCAATAACAATATAGAAAAAAAATAACCCTTTCTGCAAGCAATTACATAACAAAACGATATTCAGCAGAACAAACAAACAAAAAACAAATAAACGAAACACAGTATTCTTTTCCTGAATTGAAATTAACACCCCCCCCCCAAAAAAAAAAGAAAGAAAAAGATAGATAAATCACAAATTATATCACAAGTTCATAATCACGATAGTAAAATTGAGGGCTTCACTAAATGGCCCAATAATTCCGGTAACTTCGACGGCTCTACCAAGCACAGAAGAACTTGTGAGTGTGTTACCGATACAGAGATATATGCACTCACTAGAACTGGCACTATCGCTGCAATCGTACTATTGCCTTGATGACATGGGCTTGGTCAGATCTTACACTTTGATCAGTTCTCTGGGTTGTGTGCACTTTCGTTTTTTCTCACGCACGTCAATCAAGATGATATTTCTATTCTTCTTTACTCCACATTACATAAGATTTGTTCGCCCCGCCCCAAATTCCTCATCCCCCAAGCCACATTCTTCCCTGGGTGAATGCACCCTACAAGCATTGCTTTTTAGCATTCCTCTACATTTCCAGCATTTCCATGTAGGCCTATACTTTCAATATTTTGCAAACTTGTACATTTCTTTTGTTGTATATTGCAATGAAATTCATGCATTCAACTTCTGTAAAATGCTAATGTTTCTGCATGAAATGTAAAAATAAATAAATGAAAGAACGAATGAATGATAAATTAAAGGAATGAATGATTGAATGAATGAATGAATGAACGTATGAATGAATGAATGAATGAATGAATGAATGAATGAATGAACGAACGAATGGCTGAATGAATGTTGAGTGAACGAACAAATGGATGAATGAATGAATTAATTAATCGCCATGTATGCTTGAATGTCTGGAATCAGTTACAATTTTACCACTGTTAAGGCAACTGAACTCATTTCTAAAAGACTAACGCTACAGGAGTGAGCTGAGCTTGAAACTGATCTCATTTTCGGAAAGTAACAATAACATAGAAGGTATAGCAAGCTTAAAATTTCTTCGGCTCTATGAATTCTTTTAAGTGTGAAAGGAAACAGAAAGGATATGAAATGAAATGAAATGAGTCCGAAATTGAACGAAAAAAAAATATACGTATATTTGTTGCATAATGTTAATAAACACACCAAAAACTATGATAAAGAAAGTACCCTGCTACTTAATAGCATGTTATGGACCCAAAAATGCCCTCCATGTTGACTATATAGAAACCAAGTAAATGATCTCCAGATTTAAGATGTAATGCACTCGTTTCTCTTAAGAAAGACAATTAACGATCCATTCATGAAGAGTAGAACTAAAATATGGATTTCTCACACCGGTCGGGTCATGATTGGAATGAAATAAGGACGAAAAGCAGATCATTAACGGCAATAATGGTGAGCTGCACTTTCCAATTTCCGATTGTCCGTTCAGTTTCACGGTCCATAAAAGCGAAAAGATAAAAGAGAGAAAAAAAAATACCTGCACTTCCCATGGTTCTTAAGAGGTGGCTTTTTGACCGAAAGACAAGGAGCAGAGCGACATACAAGAAAAGTGTGTCATTGATTAGTTTGCTGTCCGTGAATTAATATTACCAATATTAATCGCCCCGGCGGAAATCAGCGGCATCGAAGAGTAGGACAGGTGATAGTCCCACCCGTGAATAAATATGTAAGTGGGTTATTAGAACTAGGGCTATTGATCAGCGCTTTCACTCCCTCTTTCTGGAAAGAAAGTGGACGGGTGGTGGGGTGGGGTGGGATGGGGGGGGGGGTGGGGCAGGGAATAGAAGAGAAATATGAAAATGAAACGAGCACACGAAATGAGCAAGGGCGGAGGAAAGCTGGTTGATTGCCGAGGGTAGTGTGTCTTCATTCGCCGGGATCCACCCCTGTCACTCTTTCCACCCTCAAGGAAGATTTTCATTTCTGTGATTGCGACCGGCTGGTGCACATTGACTTCCATGGCGTATATACCTGTAGTCCGACGGTAGATGGGCTGTGAAATGGGGCGTACGGTGATGGAGGAAAGGGGAGGGGGTGGGTTTGGGGGGGGGGGAGGTAATCCACACTCCGTTAACGTGTAAGTGAGCCAGAGATTGCGAGAAAGGGAAAGGAGAATGAAAAGGAAATGAACAAAACTAGAGAAAAAAAAAAGAGCTAGACACTCATGTAGATACAGGGATGACTATACCTGGGAAGACAGGAGGGTGAGTGAACTGATGGACTAGATGTAGTAGGTGTGGATTGATGGACGGACAAATGCCTTCAAACGAAACAGACCGTATAATTATGAAATTGTACATAGAGATACGTGGATACTGAAAACAAAAATAAAACTTAATGTAGTTACTTGTGAAGCTGCAGCGGTAAAGTGTTACCCCTTTGTAAGAATAATGAAACTCGCAATCAAACAGAGCAAAGAATTTAAGGCACACTAGAGCTCCTTGATATCAAGAGTTAAAAATGACTGTAATACAATCATTCTTAACTCTTCATATCATTGAGCTCATTTCATTATGTTATGATCAGAATCACTCGAAACTCAATGACTGGTAACAAGGGTATAAAGACAATCGGTTTATCTAAACTACGGCAAGCAAGTACTACTAATTGCAATGTGTGGTGAAAGGTTTTTTTATGGTCATTCTGCACAATTAACTCTGTCGTGTCGGCATTTCAATAAGGAAAGGTGGGCATTTGTAGACGTGTGTCGTGTTGTGCGTAAGTGTTGTGTGTATGAAATTTGATTTACACTTCACGGAAATACCTTCATATTTTCGTGTGTCCGTTATATCTTGAAGGCTCCGCATCACAGCATTCAAACTGGTGTTTGTTTCACAGAAACGCAAATACACGTCAACGTAAATTTTTAAAAGTGAAAATATGACCTAAAATGGTATCTTCGATATTCCTAACATTTACTTCTTAACATTTACTAAATTCCCAACATTTACTTCTTATTACAAACAAACAAACAAACTTCAACATTGTCACTGAATGTGCACGTACTGACTTCTAGCTCCTAAGGAGAGAGGCACCTTTTATCTCCCACCTCACCCACCCCGGAAAAAAAAAAATAGACCAAAAAAAAAATAACGAACAAATATTCTAGTATGACCAATGATGGAGGATGAAGTAGGATGTCGCGCAGTTGGCAGAAAAAGTGCAATTGTGGTCATGAGAGTTGTTCGTTGGGACTTAATCTGGCGAGCAGGGTATGACGGGATACAATTTCGTTTAGTTGAAATGCGTCGAGCAGAGGTAAGACGAATCTCTTCTGGGAAGATGCAATGAATTTGTAAATATTTCATTCTCTCTCTCTCTCTCTCTCTGTTACCTCTCTCCCACTCCCCACCCCCCCCCCATTTTTCATCTCCTTCGTCTTCTTTCTCCTCGAACTTCTTGTTTCGTCTCCTTCTTCCTCCGAATTCTCGGAGAGTGCGGAGGGCCCCCAGTTATTACAGTTCGGTTTAGGTTTCTAGGTCGCTTGTCACTCATGTTGTCGTCATCCGACGGAAAATTTTCCGTTTTTATGTCCCTTCAAAAGTGTCTTCGCGATTTCCTTTTTCTCTTTTGAACAAGAGTGTTCGGCATCTTGTCGGAAGAATCGGAAACAGGTTGTAGAGTTTAGGCAGATTGCATTTTAAAGGACAAGTTCACCGTCATAAACATAAGGATTGAGAGAATGTAGCAATATTAGTAGAACACATCATTGAAAGTTTGAGGAAAATCAGACAATCCGTTCAAAAGTTATGAATTTTTGAAGTTTTTGTGCAGTACCCGCTGGATGAGAAGACTACTGCAGTGTATGAATAACTTAGATGTCACATGCGTACAACAATATAAGGAAAATATAAAGAGAATTTCACAAAATTCCATCTTTTGAAAAAAGTACACATTCCCCTGACTCGTTACCGATAAATGTTATGGGTAATATTATTCCCCCTGCCTTTAGAAAGAGGCAAGTCGATTGCTCTTTTATTATGCGAAAAAAGTGAAAATATGTTGAATTTTCTTTTATATTTTCTTTATACTGTTGTACGCATATGACTCACAAGCTGTAGTAGTCTCCTCATCCAGCGGTTCCAACACAAAAATTAAAAAAATTCATAACTTTTGCATCGATTGTCCAATTTTCCTCAAACTTTCACTGATGTATTCTACTAATATTGTTGCGTTTTCTCAATCCTTATGTTTATGAAGGTGAACTTGTCCTTTAAAGAATGGAGAGAGAGGGAGAGGGGAGGGAGTGGTGGGGATAGACGGAGAGAAAGATACAAATATATATTATGGTTATATATGATTTTATACAGAAACAGAGCAAAGTATGTAAAGTATGATACGCCTCAAATATAACTTGCAAAGAGAAACGGAAAACGACGGAGAAATATCACAAGGGCCACTGAGAAGAGATGAGTGGGGGGGGGGGGGTGGCGGGGAGGGGAGGGGAACATGCTCGTGAGGAGGTAATAAAGGCACAGCGTTAACTCTAAACATGGCATTTGTTGTGGAGTCGAAAACAAGCATCATTAAGATAAAGTACATTTATTTGGATATTTTCTTCATGGCAAAGACAATGATGTGGCACTGACGATAACGACAAAGGTATAGATGCAGGACCTACCTTTCTTGAGGTCATTCTTTTTTTTTTTTTTTTTGGTTATTATATGAGGCCTTCTACCCAAACCCTCGTCATATCTTTTCTTTTCTTTTTTCTTTCTTCTCCCACATTACTCCAACTTGTATAGGAAGTTCACCTGCCTTGATTGGCATTAGTTGCCATGGTGACAAGATGTAGGAGCCCTTATACTCCCTGTGCATATTCATATTGGGCGTTATGATATCTGAGGTATAACACCAATCTACCCATAATCGAGCATGCGGGAGTCTTGCAAATATCAACGTATCATTCTTAACACCATTTCCTATGACATCGTGGATTAGGTCATTCACAAGTGCACGTTTAAGATAGAGTAAGTTATTAGAGAATAACTTACGGATAAATTCTAATCTAACATGGTAGCAATAATGGCAAGCGATACCCCTTTGTAGCGTCATAATTTGTCCCCTAAAAGGGTAAATAAGTTCAAAGAATATAAAATGGTTAAAACTGGACATTTGAAATGACTGATCATTCGGATCCCTTGATTCAGAAGAAAAAACTGCTCTCACAAAAAGAAAACGCTACAAGTACAGGCACAGCTGCGTTGGTCTTCCAAGGAACCCAAAGGTAAGCGGGCGCGGACACACGGAGTTTCTCAGCAATTACGCAAATTGGGCGAGAAGTAATGAAAAGTGATGAAGTTACAGGGGGCCCCCACCTCTCCTGTCGCGATATTTCGTAATCAATTTGGCGGATTTAACGCGGAAACCGGACACCGCAGAACAAACCCGGGCTCCGTTGTCAACGCGGAAAGGAGTTACAAGGAATTATCAGGATTAGAAACTTGAATTCTGCGATAGTATTTCAACGACAAGATGGAAAAGGAACGAGAGGAGAAGCAGAAAGGGACATAACCAGAGAGAATTCGTCCACATTCATGACAGAGATGACTCGCCACCAAAGATGTAAAGAGGTTTTGACGGGATCTTATCTCCCTAGATCGGCGCAGGCGCGTAACATCAGCTATAATTAAGCGTTCATTGGGGTCGTTTGGGAATTTAGCCCGAGGAGTCCTTTCTCGGGGAGTCAATTCGACAACGTTATTCGATAATCGCGTGGTGGCAGCAAAAGGCGGACAGACCCACAGGACAGAACCCTGCAGAAAACGTTGAGAGCTTATGAAGGGCTTACATACATGCACTTACACATACACACACATAGACGAACACATACGTACACAGACGCACACATACACACACCAAAGATTTGCACGACGCTTTTTGATATATAGAAATGTTAATCTTCTTTCCGTCAATTCCAGTTTTACCTCGGCTCCCACAATGTGTGTTACACTCTGTTCCTCCCGTTGGTTGTCTGTTTCAGTGTTGCATTTCTTTATTAAGGTATGGTTTGTGCAGTACAGTATTTCTCTCTCTTTCTTCTTTTTTTCTCTCTCGATTCATGTATGCATGAGAGAGAAAAGGTATACGCTTTGTTCTGTTTGTCATTATATCACATTTGTATTCGCACTTTGCAAGAGAATCAAAAGAAATGGCGGAGGAAGATTGAAAGAATTCACGCACTGAAACAGTATCTTTTGATTTTAATCCAAAATGATTTCCACCAAACTGTAATAGATTTTCAGCCTAATACGAGAATGGCAGCTCAGAGCAACAAATTCTGTGACTGTATGCAGAAAAGAAAATTCTCTTTTATCTTTTAAATGCATTTTTTTAACTATCTATACTAGATGCTGCATCTTGCAGTCGTCTGAATGGCTGATCAGATTTGGAAAGCCGCTCTATACGTTTGGTCCATACCCTGGTCGTCGTGGCATTGCGGTCAAGTCAAACCAAGAGAATGGGCACACTCCAAGCTAAAGAACGATGTGTTGTGAATAATGGCTAACCCTCCCATGGCCTTCGATCACCAATAACTTATGTGTGCCATAGTATGAAGATACCGACGTCATGATTCTAACTTTTAGTTTCAAAACTGTCAAATACAGAGAAGATTCATGAATGTATAACCAAAGGATTCGGTTTTCATTTCGTGTCACTACATGGTTTCACCTACGAAGAGATGAGAGACCTAAAAGAATGATACAACATTTGAATACCAGAAACCAGAAAAGGGATAAAGGCAATAGAGGTTTTAGGTCTTTTCTGTTATTACAGGTGCGCCATACCAAGGAGCGTGTCTCATTGTTCACCCCAAATGTTTGATATCATTCTTATGCGGAAGCATTCTCCAATCAACGCCCTACCTGACGATAAGTCCACCATGATTGGAATTAGTACATCTTTCAAAATGTTTCTCCATACCCACATCACCTCACCACACCCGAGCCCCTCCCCAACCGGCACTACGATCGGGACTCGTCCCCCACCTCCTCGGTGTGCAGGTGACGTACTCGGCGGTGGTGACTTTTACGATGTCGCCCTGTGTCAATTGATAATTGAGATGCACGGTCGACGATTAGGCTAAACAAATCATTTCTGCTCCAGCGTCGACATTTACGAGCTGGGCCCCCGCGCGCTGAAATGCGAGCATCATTCGCGAGGCGTCATAATCTTTGTGTCATCAGCGAAACGGCTTATAAACAAATCAGAACGGGCGAGAAGGAGAGATCAACATCATTGCACATTATCATCACTTAAATCTCATCATGACTGCTCCTAGAGAATGGAGTATGTGAAGAGGGATGACCGGGAGTGGAGAGGGGGGTGAGGGGAGAGATGGCCATCAGTTCTCAAAACATTATTGTCCCACAGATTGTTGTGATATGGGCACATGTCGTACTGCTAAAGATTTGCGTAAATAAACATGGAGTTCGATGTGACCCGGTCGAACTTGTCTGCTTTTATATGACTGTAATAAACATCAGAGAATGTGCACTCCTGGCTGTCATAATGTGAATATGACTTGATCACACAAGTTGTAAGATGGGTATCTCCCACCAAGATCTCTTTTTAGAATACTTTTTTCCCTCTACCCTTTTCCACTTTACACATTATTAACCCTGTCACTACTTACAGTGCTCGGTACGATGTCATCGGCATTTTGTCATAATGGTTCTAAGAGGATCAAAATGATGTAAACTGTATGACAGCGTTTGGCTATTAAAGGACTACTGGCAGAAGTAGACTTTGAATCAAAAGCGTCCAACTTGTATACTCAAGTCTTTTTTAGAGTGCTTAAGCATCAAACAGCTATTATATAATCAGTGACGGATCCAGTGGGGGGGGGGGCCACCGGGCGCGCACCTCCTCTTTATTTTTGGTTAAAACAAAAGAAATAAAAAGAAAAAATGAGGGGGGCGAGTGCGCCCCCTTTAATTTTGGAAAGGTGCCTTCCCTTACCGAATTTCTGGATCCGCCCCTGATAATCGTGTGTTTATTCTATTCATTTTGATAAATCAAAAAAAAAAAAACGTGAATTTTGCTGACCAAGAATTCGTCGGGTTCATGAGTTACTCTTTGCTGGATGTCAGGCAAAATGTTCCCAAGCTGATGAGATGAATGTGTTGTTGATTGTCGTACATACAACACAAACTATACGGCAGGTTATATGAATAGCTGAAGAAACTTTTTTCGAAATTTTCGACAAATAAAATAATAGCATAATCATAATATTCATCAATAACTTTGTTGTCTTTATTGGGACTGCTTTCATAATCGTACAATTTCAAATCGTTTAACATTGATGTAGTGAAATGTTTGGCAGTGATTTCTCATAAATGCCATTATAATGCAGTTTCGTTATACCTAGGTCATGATATGCAAATACGAACCATACCTTCCATTGAAATATCGCACGTGACATACCTCCGTAGGACTGAACTTTAAAAGTGAACAAAAAAAAATCATGAATATGATTTTTTATTGAGGGGCAAATATAAGTCACTGTTATCGAGCATCTGAAAAGTACAAAACCTACTTCTAGTAAATAAAACGTTAACATTTCAGCTCCTGTCTGCAGGCGTGTCGATGATGTCACCTACGTCACGTACTTCATTAATATTAATGGTCTTTGTTTCAACTACGTCATCTAACGTCATCATATACTAGTAAGTTTGATGCGCGACTTCGTTTAGTAATAACTCGATGATAGCACAGAAACCATATGTACGGAGAAACTGCAACGATGATACATTTCTTTCATATTGAATTCATAATTTATAATACTCCGTGAAGAAGTTCATTTCATCTAAATACATCTATCATGTATAGAGGAAATGGATGAACTCAATTAAAATTTTAATTTCCACGAAGCAAAAAGAATTAGCACAAGTAAGTAGCTCACAATATATGATTTACTCTACGTTTGATTTGTCAACTATCAAATGCATTCACTTGTCTACACAGTGAAGTGATAAGGATACGATAATCCATTCCTCTAAATAAATGAATTTAAAGTCTAACTTAATCGTCAGAATTCAAGGGATCATAAAACGCGTCAACATGTTGTCCTTCCTAAAAATATGACTGCATGAGATTTGAAAATAGATGTTGGGCAGCAATCTTAGCAAGATGTCGTACGCATTCGTCTCGGATTATCAGTGACTGGGATTCCATAATAGACTCAAATGATACAGCTATGAATCCCAAAACCTCTGAAACTTTGGCCACTCCAAATAAACATTCCTGGCGCCCTTTGACCCGGAGTCAAGAAACCGACACCCGCCATCTCACGATGGGAAAGATTTGACTGAGAACGAAATACCAGTATAGTATCGGGCATGGGAAGTGATGAAGCTCTTTAAAAAGGAGATGATATCCTCCCCCCCCCCCCCCCCCAACTGGTAGACAGGGAGTAGTGGACTGGTGAGAGGGAGAGGAGCGATGGGGGGGGGGTGAGGGGGGAGGGGGGGGGGGTAAAGGGAGAGCATTGATGCAACGTGCTGGCTGAGATGGGGGATTCAGATTTTAACTTCTTGAGAGATAATTAACAACCACTTATGAAATATGAAAGAGCATACAATTCCAAGCGGAATTCAAAGTTTATATGAAGAGCTTGCTTCCAAAAGGGGCTAAATCCATCATTTTTTCAATGGATTTAGCGCCTTTTGGAAGCAAGCTCTTCATTTGATGAAAATTGGTTTTGAAAAGGCTGAGATATTCAAAAACAAAAAATAAAACAAAGTGGTCCTGATAAAGGTGGGTCCTACCTTTTATCAGGACCTCTTTGTGTTGGGATATCTCAGCCATTCAGCCGTTTCAAATTCAATTTTCATCAAATAAGCTTTGAATTCCTCTTAGAATTATATGCTCTTCTAATTTCATAAGAAGTTTCTCATTGCAACTGATTGACAAATTGCAGTGCAATTACACTTTTTTTTATCATGGCTACTACTAAAACACTGATCAATTCAGTGCTTATTTACATCGATGTAGAGCAATTTGTCAATCAGTTGCAATGAAAACATCTTGACGGAAGAATTTCATGAATTTGAAGTTTCTCATTATCTCACAAAAAAAAGTTTGAAACCTGAAGCCCCATCTTATCCAAAACTATACTATCCCTTTAAGGTGTCATAGTCAATGGAAACTGAAATGCCTTCTAGATTGTCATTGGTTTTCTAAGGTGCCAATCCGAAGAGGGTTGACGGTAACGTACAGTCACCACCAGCCATCCTCATCCCTTCCCCCTCCGTCACGCGGAAGGTAGCAAAGAATAACCTTCTCCCAAACAAGCTTCACAATTGGGTGTCTATATACCTTGATAAAGAAAGTCTTCAGTTTTGAATCATTGACGCTCATGTACGGCTATGATTCGCCGGCGAAAAGGAAAAAAAAAAGATGAAGTTTCCCCACTTTTACGACGAGTTTATAAATTGCTTGTCATGCGGCAATTACCACGTGTAAGACATTGGCTTGTTGAGAGCAAGCCATCAATCCTTGGAGACGACTGCGGGGCGGCACTAAAAGTCATCCAAGCACTGGTGCGTCGTCCATATCTCTCGCCTCCTCTTCTCTTACCCATACCTCAACAACTCCGTCACTCAGAAGGGGATGACGATAATGGTAACATCCTCGCAAGAGGAGTAGCATCCAGCCTTACCCACAGTCGTTTTAGGCCATTATTGTAAAAGCCCCACCTAATATCAGATCGCGTCACTTCAACCCAAGCTTCCAACATACTTAACACCAATCAATCGCCAAGAGTAGCACGCTCAAGTCAGACACCGGAATACGCACTCGAAATCTAACCACTTCCTTGGGCGAAAAATAGTCGAAAATGATACTTCTGTTTTGCCCATTGCTTTCACTATCATACCCTCCCCCTCTCACTACAAAATACATTTTTACGTGGAAGTATAGTCTTTCTACAATTATAGACGTGTAAGGCCATTAAAATCTAGTAAGATATGACTGCACAAGCAAAGGGGTTTTATAGTAATGACGCAGCCAATACGCAGAACCACCCCCTACCTCCCCCGATATATCAGTGCCGGAAAGAAGACAGAAATGGAGTCTTAAATCGCAATTACATTTGAGACAGCACTTTGCTTCATCGCCCTAATGTTACGTCACAATTACAGTCACTGCGGTCTTAAGCCAGCCTTTCCACCAAAAATCACAACCCTTGTAACAGTAACCTTGCGTTGCTGGACGATAAGCCGATCTAAAGTAGATGACAAAATTTGTCAATTTACACACACGCCTTCCTCCTGGCCTTACCGAAAGCCAAAGATATTCTGACTTTGTTAAACCCAATCTTTTGTCAAATAATGTCTCAAATAATATCTACTTCTCTTCCCAGTAGAATTATAAAACATGAAATGAATTAGTTACATAAAGGGGTCAATTACCTCAAAGAGAGGTCTCTCAATATCTCTACAGGTGTCAAAATATTGTAGATTGCGTCTGGACTGATTTTCCACACACCTTGAGTCTTTGGACCCATTCACCCTATGTCTGAGAACTATATAGTTGAAGTGACATTTTTACGGTAAGCCGGGGATCATTTCGAAATTAGTCGAGTGCGCACAGGCGCGACAGGTTTGGACATAAAATACTTGTAACCCAACATAAAATTTGTCCGTACTTGTATTTCAATGTTGAAGCTCCGTATTTGCTTTCTTAAGAAGGATCATGTCTAGTATACACACACATACATACACACAAACTAATGTAAAGAAATAATATTCTTCTTACACCTGCGGCTAACCTTCTTGTCTGCATGTGTCCTCTAAAGATTTATCGCATTTGTTTGTTTTCCCTTGTAACAAACCCAAATGACCGACAAGGAGACCTTGTGGGTTTTTCTGACAAGGGGCTGGTTCCGTGATGAAGCAAATAGTGAGAATCGTTTACACCTATAAACATCGTTTGTTGATAGAGGGCTTCTGATCTTTTTATGATCTCACCAAGCAGGAGCACACCTGAAAGATGACATGTTAACTACCAGGACAAACACACTGACCACAAGCAGCGGAAGAGAATGGCTGATGATCATATTGATAGTAAATGAAAGGAAAAATGAAGATGAGGACGAGGAGGACCAAATGGAAGAAGACAAAAATAAGGGCACAAAAGGAAGAGGCAAAAATGAATTATAATAGAAAGAAAGAGGAAGAAAAGGGAGATCGGGAGTGAAAAGCTGCAGAGAGAGGAGGAAAAATGGACGAAAGATGAGATGAGGGCGTATAAGCAAGATCGGAGGTGGGGAAAGAAAGATCAGAGGACCTTTGAGATCAAAATAAGGAAAATGTAGAAAGATGAGTTCGTGTATGATGGTTAAGACAGGGGGTAGAAGAAGAGGAAGAGGTTGGAGACCAGGGAAGGAGTAGTCTTTTGTCAAGGCCCTCTCGCTGTAATGGGCGAGCGAAGAGAGCCCAGCCGAGCGCGACCTCGCGCAACCCCACTCAGGTGGGCTCTCTTCGCCATACAGCGAGAGGGCCTTGACAAAAGGCTAGGGAAAGAGTGGAAGGACTTAAAGGTACTATTTACAATTGGGAGCAGTGATTTCAAAAATATTCGAGATATCACATTTTGATACATATCATGTAGGTCAGTTGCATAACAAAACATCCCACCCTATAAAAATTTTGTAATAAAGCCTAAAATATAAGGAGATATTGATACGTTTCGCACTAAACCCTAACTGCAGACGGTTTCGTCTAAAAACAGTTTTGTTATAACTATTGCTCACATTTTGTATATTCAACAATACTTAACATTGATTATACTGCTTCATTTTTTTACATCGGTTGTTTCTAGCCCTATAATTCACTTTTTAGAACTATTTTGAAACGCTAAAACTGGGTTTTTGTTTCATCTGCAAGTGGTAAATAATGCCTTTCGGGATAGTGGAGGAGGACAGCAGCTGCTGCTGCAAAGAAAAGGGATATGAAAAGGGAGATAATGAGTGGGGAAAGGGAAGGAATGAAGGGGATGATGAAAGAAGGTTGGTAATGGAAAGGAGGTGGCAGTGATGGAGGAAGAGGTAGCCAAGGTGAAGGAGGAGGAGGAGGAGGAGGAACAGGAGGATGAGCAGGGAGATGAGTAAGGATGGATGCGGAGGAGGAGATGAGGGAGATGGGGATGAATAGAAACTAAGAGGATGGAGGGAGGAGAGGGACGGAGGAGGAGGAGGAGGTGAAGGGGAGCTCTAGGCAAGAGGAGGAGGTGAAAGAGGAGAAAGGGCAAGAAGGAGGAGAATATGAAGGGGGAGAACTTAGGGACAGGAAGGAGGAGGGGAAGCAGAAGTGAGGAGCAAGAAAATGTGGTGGTGGATGAGGAGGAATAGGAGATACATGGTAGAAAGAGGAGAAGGAGGAATGAGGAAGGGCGAGGACGGACGAGGAGGGGCGAGGAGGGGCGAGGAGGAGAAAGAAGAGGAGGAGGTGAAGGTGGATGGATTTCTAGGAGAGAAGAGGAGGTGAAAGAGAAGGAAGGGCAAGAGGAAGGAGAAAATGAAGGAGGAGGAATTGTAGGGGTACGAAGGAGGAGGGGAAGGAACAGTCAGGAGCAAGAAAATGTGGTGGTGGATGAGGAGGACTAAAACACGGTAGAAAGAAGAGGAGGATTGAGGAGGGGCGAGGAGGAGGAGGGAGGAGGAGATGAAGGAGGAAGAGGGGGTGAAGTACAAGGCGGAGAAAAAGAAGGGGAGGATTTGGTGAAGGAGGAGGAGGTGAGGAGAAGGAGCAGGAAGGAGGAGGATGCTGAGTCGCTGGGGATGATCACGTGAAATGAAAAGGTGCAAAGCAGGGAAAATAACACATACATACATACATACATACATACAAACATCTACATACATACATACGTACATACATACATACATACACATACATACATACATACATACATACACACATACAAACACACATACATACACACCCACACACATACATAAAATGTACATACATACACACATACATATACACAAATACATACATACATACATACATACATACATACATACATACATATACATCTCGAAGTTATACACGAAGCCATGGGTTCAAAATGTGACAAACAAAGAGGGAGATATGCCGAAAGAATATGGGAAACTGATGAAATAGGGGATGGAGAAACATGAAGAATTGGTGCAGAAATGTGCAGCGCGGCAAGACAGAGGGCAGGGATGTCGAAAATGGTTTGGTGAGGAAGAAAGGAGGACACTGGCCGCAGGAGAAATCGAGGATGTTAAAAAGAACAAATGACAATACAGTAGGACAAATGGTTGTTAAATAGAGATGAGTCCCAATTCGTCATCTTGATCTAAAGATGTACTGACGTGCATTAATTTTGCAAACTTAGACAGTTTCCATATACATTGATTGTACATGCATCCGCACAACTTGCTGCATGGATCGACAACTACATTGTTGCCAAGGATTTATAGCCATGGGAGGGTTGTTCCAAAAAACTTCAATTGTCTTGTGTGAATCAAATAAAAGACGTCGTGGACCAAACTCGGTTTTCCCACCTAACAAGAAGTCATCTTCATGAATTGGCTGATATGTTGCCCTTGGGTCCTTCTGCATATCCTAGGTATAGGCATGACATCTCATAACATGTTCATCAACCTACACAATTTTCAAAACGCCTCGTTTGGGGGTTTCCTGTACGTGACAAAATTGAGAAAAACAAAGTTACAGTCGAAATAGTTTCTAAATCGTATGTACCATGTAATGTATGGTACTATAAAAGTCAATGTAACATACAATGTGCACTCAGAGCATAAATACATTAGTCCCACACCTAGGATTTGCTGCAACGTAGTATGAAGCAAACGCCTCCCCAGTCCGCCACCGTATTTGCATGCGCGACTCCACTGTTTACAGCGCCGTGGAACGCGTTTACGCTCGAACCACGGAGATTCGCATGAAAGACCACTGTTTGCTCAAGTTAATGAACGCTGCGAGCTCCGGCAGACGGTCGCTACAAATTGGAAAGAAATTATTAATACAAGTCAAACTTGATGCGAGGTAAAAACACGAATAAGCAATTCGTTGTTAGAGGAGGGCGAAGGGGGGAAAAGTGGAAAGGGGGAGAAAAAAAAGACAGAAGAGAAAGCGGCAAAACGGTGAGAGGAAAAGTCCTAGATGTGTAGCGACATGGCTTACAGGCGGATGATGAATGATGACTTACTCGCCAGAACTTGGTCCTGCCATCGGTTACACCTAATATGATTATATCATTTTCTTGACGTCGGACAAACAAAGGTCGAAGACAGCGCAAATGGTTAAGATCGTTGCCTGATGCTAGACAACATGGCATGGGGTACGGAAATCACTCGAGTTGGGGAAAGAAAAAAGAATTAAGGAGAAAAATTAATGATCGACACTGATATAAGGTTGTGCACTGACTTTAAATGTGAGGTGTAACATTAGCCTCTCATTTGATCTTCATGTATAAGTAAGAGCAATATGTCTATAAGAGCCATGTCGCTGATATACTTTTCTGATTTAAATTCTTTTGGGGTAAAATCTTTATCAAATCACTCACTCATATCAATTTTTCATGGTGCTTGACTCAGAAGGCAAGATATTTTGATGAGAAAGCAGTCAAAATATCAGAATCGTGCTACATAATTATCATAATATTGTACGCTTCTCCGGGACATGGGGTAATAATCCAGAGCAGTAAACAGAATGCTATACATTTACACATACATACTCTCACCAATTCTAAACGGGTCAAATAAAAAGATTCTGGTTTGAATGAACAGTATCATAATGATATGCATTACAATCCATGGTGAAGTCATATGAAAAATCAAATATAATCATGGAAAGCCAATAAGCGCGTATATGATTTCTGATGCATCTTGCTATCGGCATGTGCTGTTTCTTTCACAGGGCAAAAGAATCAAAACATCATGTCGGAGTTCTTGTACGTGGCTAATGTTTTAAACAAATGCATAATCAAGAAATAATCTTTTGCAGGAAAAACAAAACAAAAAAGTAAGCCACAAGAGAAACACAGTTTTGAGAAATGAATATCAAATCAAGTTATGCAAAGAGGAGTTTAAGCATTAATGAACAGTAGTTCAATTCAGAACATCACATGCTTCATAAGGATAAGAGGAGTCCCTAACCTATCAATAGTTGTTATTCCGAGACTTTGGAATTCGTACAGGGCAGAGCTAAAATACCTAATGTACGTTTCTTTAAAGAAAAAAGCAGGAGGAGGAATTTCCTTTATGAGAATAGTCACCTTATTTTGCGATCAACATGATCAATGCGGCGATGATCTCCGCCATAAAGTGATGAAAGGAAACGCTAGTATAACGCACACAATTATGAAATGCAACCATTACCATGATTACCTTTCAACATCTAACGCAGTCAGTCGGCTATCGTTGTCTGATCATGCTGTAAGACAGACTCAGAGATAATCGGTGACCTTCAAGGAAAATGATGAATGAATGATGATGACAATGACGATGTCGATGATGATGATGATGATGATGATGATGGTAATGACGACGACGACGACTACGATGATGATGATGATAGCGATATTCATAGTTAACATCCCTCTTTTCGCTTCATATTCTATGACATATTATCGTCAAACTGAGTTGACTGAGCTGCGTAACGATGTTAAAGTGTGTGGGGCAAAAAGACTCAAGCATATAACATTCTTGAGAATTATGCTGTCACTCTTAAGAGGTCCATGAACAAATGTCACTATGGTTATTAACCATTTACTAAATGATTTAACACTATAATGATATATTGGGACATTATTGGTGAAAACTTTAAGGATGGTATATAACCCGTCAATCACAGATTTTAGTTTTTGAAGTATTTTCAACCCCAACGCTTTATAGCTTAATTTGATACACAATAATAAATCCAAGATTCCGGTACCACGTATATAGGACCATGCATTCCAGATTTTGAATGGAAACAGTGCACACTGTCTTCAAAGTCAACTTTGAATGTTATCTATCGAGCTTATCTGATCAGATAGAGTGATGAAATACTTTTCATAAAAGGCGTATTAACTCTCTGCGTGCCATATTAATTTCTTGTCCATGTAGGGGTTTGTGTAAAATAATGAGCACCAAGACTGACTGGCACAGAAAGGGTAAATCAACAAAACGGATATCCATCTGTTCCGTAAACCACGGGACATTGTTGTGGCCATATGAATTTGGCGCGCAAAATCTCTGACGTCTGACACTTCACCACACAGCTGTTTTATCCTGCTCTTATCCGGAGCACCTTCAGCTTCAACAAAGTTTTTTGCACTGGCGAAAGGCAGTGTATCATTTTGGTCATGTACATCGTTACACATACATCAAGTTTGCATTTTTGCTGATGATGTACGGTTGATAACACCCAAGAGTCATGAGTACCATTGTGGCTTAGGATTATTCCATTGACCGTTTTTTCACGTCTGCTTGGAAATTTGGAATTAAACAAGAGTGTATTTTAGGCTGAATAGCATCCCTTCCCGTTTTGTGTTACATGAAGGCATTTACACAATTTACTACTTTCACTAACACCCTAAAGAGCAAATCAAATTGAGCAAACTGAAATCTCATCTAATCCTGTCACTGCCTGTCGACATCACTTCAAGAATATAATGATTGCCAGCATTGTAATATCCCCAATCATAGGCAGAAAATATGAAGAATGAAAGATTGTATTTGATTCTCATGATTGGGTCAGGCCACGATTATTATATGCTCTCTTTTTTTTCTTTGAAGACATTATCGCGTAGAACGAGTGTCTATTTTGGTAAGTGATAAGATTCAACGTTATACATGAATGTATGATAGTTTAGGATAAGAAATAAAAGGTCAATTGAACGTGAATATGTATAGTTTCAGTTTCAGTTTCAGTAAGCTTTATTTCTCCACTTGTACATAACAGAGGATAAGTGTGACAATATCGAACATATTATTCACAAGTCATGAAAATATTAACAAAATGTCGCATTACAAATATATGATCATGTGAAATTATATATTTAGATATCATTTCAGATCTCTAAGTGTACAGGTGGAGGAGACCGTTATCAATACGCAAAACGCTTGACTTGGACAACGGCCTCTGGTTTGAATTGATTGTATATGTGAATATTACGATTCAAATATTGCTGCACAACGTATGCAAAATATCATCTGAATACATTTACAATATATACAATTTAAACCACCTTGGTATGTTCATACTTGGTTAGTTCATACCAAGTGTGGTTTAGATTGTATATAAATTATAGTGAATGTATTCAGATGATATTTTGCATACGTTGTGCAGCAATATTTGAATCGTAATATTCACATATACGATCAATTCAAACCTGAGCAGAAAATATAGTTTGAACGTGGTTAGAACTGAAAAAGAAAACGAACAAACAAAGCAAAAACAAACGCCAACAGCAAAAAAAAAAAAAAATAAACAAAACAAAACCAAAAAACCCCCCAAAAAACAACCAGTCGATGGACGTATCGATTGACCTAATGGCAAAATACAGCAATCTTTTGGCGCTGAAAAGCTTGTAAATTTCCCTTTTTACACCCTGTGTTAACAATGATCAATGAATCTCAATATTGATTCACCATTTTCTTATTGTGATAAAGTATACCATCAAACACTCATATTTCTGCCACGTCCCTCAAACACCAAGCCTCGGCAAGTACAAGGGTCTGAATGATTGCCTTTGTGGAGAAAGTAAACCATTAGTTTTCTCAAAATTGTCATTTTCGCAGCCGGTTTCTTGCTATAATCCGATTATACCACTGCTTAAATTTTGGCTATAGTTTGGTCGATTTCCGACTCGGCAAAGAATACAGGGCTTGTCCGATCTTCAAGCGTGTGACTTTTGTACTCTTCTCCCCCTGAGTGAAGGAGAGAGAAAAGAAATATTTAGAGAAACTAGTGCTATATATACGAAATCCAGAAAACACTCCCTTTTGCTTAATCCCACACTAGGCGTTTCTTGTCATGCTCGGTAAACTTGGCAACAATATTCATCCAATATTTGCGGGATTCCACATCATATATTTATGTTGGGAGCACCCGATTCAGAGAAAGAGAAACAGACACACGACAGGGTCAAACTGAGACGGAGAGATTAAAAAATGGGGGTGAAGAAGGGGATGGGAGGTATGAAGGGTGAGAAAATGAGGTAAAACCAGAAAAGAGAATTGACGGTATATGTGTGGAAGGGGGGAGTCATTTTAACGCTATGGGGTCATACGCACACCAATACGTAGAGCTCAAAATTTGCTTAGGTCACTTCTGTGCAGAGCGCTGGAGTACACACGCGTCGAAGTTGTTCTTCTCCCATTTAGCAAGACGTGCGCCATATGAACAACCAACAGGCTGTATAAGGAGTTATAACAGTTGCCCCGATGATTTTCTCACCTCCCTGATAGAACTGAATTCGGCTAAAGCTCGGTTTCAGAAGGCGCCTCGTCTTATTCCAGCGCAGCGTACATGGACCTTGCGATGGCCACATGTTGCTCCGTCCCCCTTGCCGACTTCTCTGGGGCTCATTGTCCAGAAGCATCTTGTTTCGCACACATTTCTTGCTAGACGTGTATGCAAATTATGCTATATAGGCCTATATCAACCTGTGCTCCCAATCGAATGTTGAAGACCAAGCACGGATTAAAAAATCACTTGTAAAATGTGACAGAACTTTTGCTTTTTTCACAATCATTCACTCAAAAGACACATCATTCCATTTTGTGCAGTATTGGATTAAAAGAAAAAACATGTATGAAGGAAGTGGAAGAAGTAAACCAGATCTATTATCATTGTGTGTGTGTGTGTGTGTGTGTGTGTATGTGTGCGCGCGCGCAATGACAATACATATATATCACATTAGGTCTTAACTCACATCTATATAATATCATGCTATATTCTCTCTCTCTCACTCTCTCTCTCCCTCTCTCTCTCTCTCTCTCCCTCTCTCTCTTTCATAAAGAGGGCATTCTTTAGCACGTTTTCATGTTTCCCATCAGTATTCAGTACAAGAGAATATTGTTGTGAGAAAAAAAAAAATCAATTCATTTACGAAACAGATAAAACGTAGCTTGGTTCTGTATTTTTATATTATATTTTTTTCTTCTTTATATTCTTTTCTTCCTATAGAAGTTCACTGAAAATAGCAAATGACCTCCCATTCAAGCTATAGATGATTTCACATTGTCTTATGATTCCAAGTTCAATGAAATTGTATCATTTTTCGTATTCAGGAGGGCTATTCAAACACTACAAATAAGAAAAAGATAAAACCTAAAACGTAAGGGGAATGGGGAAAAGCGTTTCAATCATACTCTATATCAGTTTGCATTGCCCAGACTTTAGTCAATAAGTAGATAAAGATTTAAACAAAAAATATTGGGAGAAATGCAATGACAAGAAAAAAAAATGATCTTGAAAGAAAAAATAGGGCCTATTACGTAACAACTATGGTCACCAAAAAGTAAAAAGGATCGTGCTAGTACAATGACCTTAGTTAAAAGCGTCTTGTCTCAACAAATACAATTATACTTAATAGACGGTCCCATTTCCGCTTGCAACTTTGCGTTTTGAATCTTTTTGAAACATTTTATTCCGTTCATTATTGTCTAGGACCCTTTCACTAATTTTTACACCCTTCCTCCAGCTTGTTCAACTCCTTGGCATTCTTGTTCTTTTGGTTCTTCCGTGCGACAAGGGTAAATTAATTTTCCTGCTTTGTGCTCGCTCAATACCAGTCGTTTTAAATTCGCCCAACATGTTCAGCGATCATGCACGGTTATTATCCCCGACACTGTCGGCCTAGTCGGAACTCCGGGCTCCGCTTGAAAAGAAACTCTGGCCGCGGCACGCGCCGCTGTAACGTCAAAGCATGCGTGCCCGCATGGCAAGAATTTTCATCAAGCGTGGGCATAAAAGGGAAAATTAATTAGTTTATAATGGTTCACCCACTGTGCCAAACGTCGGAGATCCCTTTCCAAGTTACACCTCTGTGTTTTCTTGGCGGAAGGTGAATCGAAGGGAAATCGAATCAAACAGCTATCACCAAAAAATAACTAGAATAAGATTGGGGAGAGAAAGCCGCGATGGGGGAAACGCAGAAATTTTCTGCACGCATGGTTTAATAGGCAGAGGCGATAATTTGTATGAAATGGCCGCTCGACGTTCGCGCGTAAGTAGTCAAAAACTCCTCCCCACCCCCATCTCCTAAGGGAGGGCGCCCCGTGTAGAGATGATCGAGTAATGTTGCCCAAGTATTGCCCAAAATGTCAATAAGAAATGTAACCAAGCGACAAGTCTGTACAGCCCCGTCCATCTTTACAGTGCTGTTTAGGGTTTGCTTGTTACTGTATGTGCACCAATATGTTAAAGAATCACTCCTGCCAATAAACCCTCTAAAGGAAAAGTCCACTCGAAACATAACCTGCATTTATGAATAATGCATATAGCTTCTACGAAATCATTAATGTTTACGAAATCGAGCACCACCGAGCTCGACAAACCAAACCATAACAACATACACCGACATTCAGTCTCTCGACCGTACTTATAATGATGGCTGTTCTTGGTAAGTGTCAATCTTTTTGACATCTAAAAATGTTGTGATTTCTTTTTTTTAAGCAACAGCTATGTATATTAGGTCTTACAGAATAATATGAAGAACTAAAAACAAAAGTACTTACAATGACGGTTGTTTTTGGTCAGTGAAAATCTTAATGATTTGCTTCTTTCATCTATTTTTTTTTCCAAAGCAACAGCTATGTATAGGTCTTACGGAATAATGTGAAGAACTCAAATCAAACGTAGACCTGCGTAAAATTAAGCAATGTAAAGGCAAGGTAATACGTCGGGTAGCATCCTCTGTTCAGCATTTCACCAACAGACAAACCGTGACAAACACTTACAGACTTGTCGAAATTTGTCCTCTTATTCTCAAGAACTTGAAAAACAATTTGTTGTCCAACTTCCAGTTGCCTTTCAGTTTGTTTGTTGACTTGTCGTTAATATTGGGCTAAGGTATGATAATACACTCAGGGTTCTATTAACAATATCAAGAACGCTGTTACCGAAATAAGACAAAAAGGAACATAATACGGTACTAAGGTGCATTGGTTGGAGTATGGTGGTAGGGGAGATAAAATGTATTCAGAGAGGCATATATCATGCACGTATACGAAAACTTTTTGCCAAAGACTCCACTGAGAACCTATCATAGACTTTCTTGTGAACTATTATGTTCTCCATATGGGATTATTTGAGCGCATTTAATGGTCGTAGCATAAGGTCGTTAATATATTTCTCAATGCTGCTAAATACATTGAATCATGTATTCAGAAGTAGGATATGAAGAAGACAAATTCAACAAATTCCCTGTTTTGCGACTATGTGTATAGATGTGTACAGTGAGATGCATCGTACAGAATTTGTCTGACTTATGCTGTTTTCGATTGCTTTGGTGTAAGTATTTAAAAGATATTACAGTGCCGTAACTTCTTTTTCCTGAAATGTATTGCTACCCATAAAGTAAAGCTCCGTCTACTTTCTTGACGACACAGACAAACGAATCAACAATACTGACATTTGCAACAAAAACCTTGAAAATCGTAGGACGGAAGTGTATATCATGACAATTGAGGTAATATAAAAGATAATGGACTTACAGAAGAAAGAAGGAAAGATAGATAGATAGATAGATAGATAGATAGATAGATAGATAGATAGATAGATAGATAGATAGTTAGTTAGAGAGAGGGGGAGGGAGAGAAAGGGGCTGGTTATAGTTATGTTTCTCTATCTTTCGACTGTCGTTTGCTCATAATCTTGTTCCATTGATTTGGGGGATTATTCTTTCAGCTTGCGCCTTTTTCATGGCTATTTCGAAGATGATTTTGTTGTAAACTTGCACTTCACTTTCAAAAAAGAAATACACATACCTTGGAAATATATATACCTTGGAAGTAGGCATTTAAAGTTAATAACTTATTTGCCTCTCGTTGACGTTATCATCAGGACGAAGAATCCACATTAGGACACAAGTCTAGTGGCGCTGTACAGCAGTTGATGAACATGGACAAGCAAAGGATTCTTCTGGGTCAAACTGGTCTTTTCTTAACGACCAAAATTTCGACAAGTTGGACTTGAAAGTGTTAATTGATGTACTCTCCACCACAGCAGATGGGAGGTTGTTCCATTCATTAATACATCTCTGAGAAAAGGATCCATGTCTAAGCTTTGAGTAAACTCTCTTCTTGGCAATCCTATATCGATGGCCACGGGTTCTACTAACAGTTGGATGGTCAAAGAAGTGTGCCGGATCAAGGTCATCTAGGCCATGCATTATTTTGTACATCTGAATCATATCTGCTCTATGGCGTCTGTAGGCAAGAGATGGCAATTTGAGATGTTGTAATCTCTTCTCATGAGGAAGGTTCGGATGGTTGTTGCATTCTTCGGTAATTAAGGATATTTTAACGTCAAAAGCGACATCTAAATGAAGAATCTAAAAAAAAAAAAAAAAAACAGATATTGAGTTGGTATCGGTGTATAAGATACTCTTTCCATCGGTAGAAAACCGGCATTGCCGATCGGTGAAAGAGCCCGCGCTCGTCTACAAAAGAGCGCATTGTGCGTGAATAATGCGCCACATGGCAAGTCATTCACTGCGCCTCTACCATTAATTTTTCCTGTATGTCAAATCACAATGCCTCCCCCCCCCCTTCCCCCTTTCCTCTTATTCTCTTTTCTTCATCTCTTTAGTAATTGATTTGGCTTTCGTTCATAGCATTCGGACAAGAAATCAATGACCATCGAATTGACATCGGGTATGGGAAGAGTCAACAGACACTGAATGTGGTAACCTTTCAGAGACGAAAAATCTGGTCAGTGTCAATTAACTAATGACATCTATTGGAAGTTTAACAAGTTTTATTGTATCCCATAGTTGTTCTTTCTCTCTACACTTCATCTGTCCGCTGAAATAAGTTAAATTGACGGCAGCCACCAAAGCGAGTTAAATTGTATAAAGGCACGTCATTGTTCACTTCTGAGGAGACTGATACCATATTAGATTAGCTATATTTCACAGAGTGGCCTTCCGAATATGAGAATAAAGAGGCAGAAATCAAATTAAAAACCCCAAGTATTAATATTTTTGCCTTCGCTATTATAACCATTTAAACAGCTATGTTTGAGGTTTCTATTCTTGTAACTGTGATGTTTGGCGAAAAACGGAATGTGAAAGACTTCAAATCAATTAAACATGGTGTGTCATTCAATGTCAATTAGAGAGCAGCCTGATGGGGTAGAACTGAAATGACGCAGTTGGATAATGTGGTAAACTTCATATCATCTGGTAAAAATCTACGTACTTGATTGATTAACATGTAAGTAATCGATAGAGTAATGATTCAAAATGCAGCGTATTATTTTCATCATTTTTATTGCTGGATATGAGGATACTGTGAACGAGGAATTATATATATATATATATATATATATATATATATATATATATATATGGGTCAGAATTTTGAACGATGTACAATTGAGCCAAAACAAGGCAAAATTTAAAAAGTAGGAAATTCTCCAAATTATTCATCTTACCTGAAAGAGTATAACTCAAGCTTTAATATGAACCCAATTATGCTAGGATTTTCCCAGAGGAACAAGTTTTTATTCACCGCTGAAGTTTACCATGTTCAGAGTAGCGAACGTCCGTGAGGAATAGTACAGCACATACACTTGAATACCATTTAACATAGTTTGCAAAGATCTGATTCAGTTCAAAATCCTAACAAAATATCTTAAGGGACATGTGTACGTGCTTGCAGAATATTAAGCTTGTACTCTTAACCTGTACGTAATGGTAGACAACTGATGATTTAACTAAATTCGTCGTTTCTGTTGAAATATTGCTCTTCCGCTAAACACTTTCTCCACTTTACGCGCATTTTACTGAAACTCAATATTTTGACCTCTTATTTCACTATCCCATACTTCAATCCCCACTCCCAAATAATAACATACCTTTTTAAGATGTATCTGATCTATGCAGTCTCTATAACCCAACGAACATAGCATAGTTTTCATCACGGAGGTTCGCATGTAGCTCACGGACGTTCGGAACAAACAAGATGCAGCTCTCTTGAGTTGGAAACGCATTCTACTCACAACAAACAGCAATTTCATGTCGAGAACAAACTCCTCTGCAAAATCCTGAACAGATATTACCAATTCTTTATTATATAAGCTTGTTTATCTTCTCATACTGAGGAATCAAAGGAAACAATTTTTTCCATCTCTCGTAAATGAACGTACAAACGTACGTGTAATCTCAGTGACGTAGTCCATCCTTGAGAACGAATATATATCAAAATTTCGTTATCATGAAGTAAAGATTCAGGTCCTAAATTTGTTATCTAAAGTCTACAATGCAAAATTTGCTTATAACGAACATGGTCACAGCTAAAATTACGACAAATAATTAACAGAGAAAGACAACAGGAATGTGCTGCGTTATAGAAATACGAAGTTTAGCTGGGGAGGGCAAACGAATACGTTGGGAAGAAATCCCTCTATATTTGCTCCTTGTGTTACACACAGTTACCGAGGAGAATTTGTATTATTATATTAGTCAGAAATGATAATAGGTTCGATACTGCGAAGTTTCGTCATAACAAGACACAATAAGTCCATATTACTTGGATGGATGTTTGTGACTTCGATATTATACAATATGGTTTGTTATAACAAACATTTTGCAGCGCGTCATTTCGGAGGCTCGTTATTCATACAGTTTGTCAATACGAAAATTGATAGAGTTCGTATAATTATGAAGCTTTTTTATTCGGTAAATGATAGGAATCTCCGAAGGTTAATCGAAAGGTTTATTAATGGGAACATGAAAAATCATGTTCGCTTATCCAAATGTGGAGAAACAAGTTAACAACTAAAATCCTCCAAATTTCAAAACCTCATAATAACCGTTTTCACCTAAACGAATATCAGGCCCATTCCACTTTTAGAAGAACGGACCTAAAATAATGATCCTTAATATTTATTTTTCGGACTAACAAACTTTCGGAATAAGAAAATCTTTAATAACAAACCTCCTTAATTAACTACAAACTTTTTTTTTTATTTTCGGAATAACAAACCTTTGGACATCGGAGTAACGAATCTTAGGAAGAGCGAACGTATCAAAGTGCAACCTTAAACCTATTCTTAATCATTACTTTTTTTAACATGTGTTTTCAAAGTAAGCACAAAAGCACAAACAAATTGACGATCTCTCTGTCTCTTAAATGTAAAATGAAAAAAAAAATCTTGGAAAGAATTACAAATGAACATTGCTTTTCATTGATGACTATAAAACAACACCAAGTGATGATAAGCGGAGGATTTGTTTGTTTTCATCAGACAATAATTGTATACTGCATTATTTTTGTTCGCTTGTGACGGTATTTCGATGAATAAAAAAACATAAACAAACAAACAAAAACTTCTCCAGAGGAATTTGGTACAACGGGAGTGCACTGGCAATTCTTTTCTCTGTGTGTTGGAGCTCGATCCCTTCTCTGTTTCTTAGTCATTTTTGTTCAACTGCTTCCACGTCCTTTTGAAACTTTTCCATTTTTTATTCAACACATGCCCATTACAGACTTCTTCCGTCATTATCCTGCATGTGATTACGTAGCACTTTTTGGATTTGTTTTGGTTTGTTTTGTTTTGTTTCTGTTTTCTGTTTGGTCGCAGCATGTCCAGGCTATTGAGGGAATGAGAGAAAAATCGTCATGAAGAGAAAAATAAGAATGAATTAAGGCATTTAATATCATGACAATTACAGCGAACGTCCGTTATGGAGGCCAAAACTGGATGTGTTCTGTTTGAGACGGCAGCTACCATACTCAAAAGATAAACACTTGGCGCACCTGTCACTAAAAAGTGGCACTGATCCTCTTTCTCCTACTATGTAATCCATTGACTTATTCTACCAACGAACATCCGTGACTAAAACGTTTTCCTGTTGTTATTACAAGTAAATTGAGTGCTGAACATTATTCACTTTTGGGTATGAGCGGCTCGGTGATTTGGTAATATTTTCAACTAACATTAACTTTATGTGCAGTGATATATTTGTAATTATCAGCAATTTCCTTTCTCGGACAGAACGTCCGTGAGCGAAACTTTCACAACCTGTAACAGTACAAATTGTCTCCAGGTCCTCATTAGAAAGAAATTTAAATGTACAGAAATTACAGATTACGCAAAATTCCATTTTCCTATAACTTTGTTTTCAGTGTCTAGCTGTTTTTGTATAATTAGAGGGAAAACAAGAGTAAAATTGTGAGTAAATTTTCAACTGTTTCTTCATCATGATCACATAACGCCTTAAAAATTCTGAAACTACTGCCCTAAACTCATTGTTTACTTTGTAAAACTTTATTTGTGGCTATTGGAGCTCAAAGTTTTAAAGAATACAGGACACTTTCGGGACAAGTTATACCTATCGAAGGGATTGCATACGTCACGGACGTTCGCTGGAATTGTCACGGACGTTCGTTCTACTGATAGGGTCATGTTCCCGGACGGATAACTAATCGGCAGAGAGTACCTAGCCTTCCTAACTCTTTCAAAAATTTGAAAAGGTATTGTCAATGCAAATTATAAGAAATTTGACATCCTTGCAACATATGTATTGCTCAGAGGGGGATCAGGAGGTGAATTTTCAGAGAAAATATTAATTATTTCCTTGGTTTTCGGTGAATTGCATGGTCCAAAAACTGCGGACAAGCCTCAGTCCGCTCCAAAAATAACATACAGCTCCTCGGCTAGAGAGTCAAAGGTAAAATGCACCTTCGTCATCAAAGCAAGATGGTGTCCCACTCGAAAACGTTTTAATCATCACGGACGTTCTTTTTTTCTCGGAGGTTCGTCTAAAAATATAATTTCGGTTCCTATTTGACAAAGGATGGACAGAAACTCAAAACAAACATATTATCGTGTGGCTAGATCTTAGTTGATTACGACTCAGAACAATATCACCAATAGCGTTTAATGGGATACGATCTATATTAGAAAACAGCGGAAGCACGTCCGTGACGAAAACTGAGTATAATTTTGCATAAAAGAATATTACGTCCCATGTACAGCCAGCAGACGTACAATTTTTGCAGGATATGTTCATTAGGTGGAACACCAAATTTTCGTATACATTACAGTTGGGACAACAAAGTAGAATTTGCAGCAGCGATAGAAATAAAAGCACCACGGACGTTCGTCTGTTTAGGACTTTGATATTTCAATTGTTCTCTGTGATTTTATACGTGCTCATAAAGTTCTTATAATTTTGTGGTTCATACTCATGATATGTCAGATCCAGAACATGGTCAGATATTAGATGCCACGTATGCTTAAAAATGCACATCATTAGTTTGAAAAACAAAAATTATTGTGAAAATAGCGTTTTTACCGTATTTTTACGCTTTAAGTCCTTGTCAAATGAGAAATATCAGGCAAAAGTTAACCAAACCATATATTTCCTGGAAGGAAATTTACCAATCTTTGAGATGACATGAAAAAATCTGGTTTCTTAGATCATCCTGGCGTGTTCTAAGGGAAAGAATGTCATAAGATGCGAAAATTGGCAATTGTACATCGTTCAAAATTCTCACCCATATATATATATACAATGTATATTATGTGATATCTTCGACATCAAGTGTCAATGAAAGACGTGTCAACGTCAATTTATCCATGTATTCCTTAATTTCCAGAGGACATGCCCGTCGTTTAAACGAAGTGGGGAGGTGGGGGGGGGGAGGAGGGGTCCGAGCACTAACGACAAATTGTCTTGGAGTGCCTCAATAACTAACGCCTCTTAAAACTTGGAAATAATGACATTAACAACAACAATTGGGAAGGTACATCATCAATTGGGCACGACAAATAAGATTCTAGCGTGTGTGCTTCATTTCATTGATTTCCATAAAAGCAACTGTCAAACACAACAAACAGTATCGAAAGCAGACGAATCGACCCAAATAGTATACTATAGATGTCACTAAAAGTAAACAAACCAACAAACAGACAAAAAACAAACGGAAATGAGATCGGACCACTTGTCATGTAATTTCGCACCGTACTACATAAAGTTGACTTTGATATAGTGCAATAAAGTGGAGGGTTAAGTGAAAATCAAACCTGAAATGAGAAACAAGACTTAGATGCAAAATATAGATGATATTGACCTGGCCTCACACGTTTCTCACTCATTCGCAGACAATGCATGTGTTTTACAGTCTGACTTGCGATAAATAAGAAAAACTGATATTCCTCACATCAAATCTTTGCTATCTTTTAGTAACCTACCTATGGTGACTGTCTGGGGGAAGAGGAAAAAGTTGCTAAATCGTATTTTATCTTTGTGTGTGTGTATGTGTGTGTGTGTGTGCGCGCGTGCGTGTGTGCAAAAGCCAAGGACATACTTTTCAACTGGTGTTATATCATTGCTTTATGTAATTTGCATATATGTAGCTGCTGGTACATGTAATATCTTAATGAAAAAATATACAACTTCAAAATCATATGGCTTTAACATTTCGACTTTGATAAAATATTTATTTCTGTTCTGATTCTTAATCCATTCAGTTAACTTAATTTGAATTTGCCTATAAAGCGTTTTGAAATGATCGTGTACTCAGGCAGATAATGTTGTAAGGAGGGTATAAGCTTCACATTCCCTTTCTGCAGCATTTTGTTTCCCTCCCACTCCCCCACCTTCTCTTCCTCTTCTTCCCCCTCCTTCTCCTCCTCATCCTCATCTTCATGCTTCTCCTCCTCCTCCTCATCCTCCTCCTGCTCCTTCTTCTTCTTCTTCTCCTCCTCCACCACCACCACCTTCTCCTCCTCCTCCTCCTCCTCCCCCTCCTCCTCCTCCTCCTTCTTACTCTCCTCCTCCTCCTCCTCATCTTCCTCCTCCTCCTCCTCCTCCTTCTCTTTCTCCTTCTCCTCCTCCTCCTTCTCCTCCTTCTCCTCCTCATCCTCCTCCTCCTCCTCCTTCTCCTTCTCCTTCTCCTTCTCCTCCTCCTCCTCCTCATCTTCCTCCTCCTCCTCCTCCTCCTTCTCTTTCTCCTTCTCCTCCTCCTCCTTCTCCTCCTTCTCCTCCTCATCCTCCTCCTCCTCCTCCTTCTCCTTCTTCTCCTCCTTCTCCTCCTCTTCCTCCTTCTCCTCCTTCTCCTCATCCTCATCCTCCTCCCATCGGTCCCACCATATCGCTGCAAATTCTTCCGAAATATATGATTACGATTAACTAACATTTTTGATCTACCGTAAAACTTCCCTGGATAGTGACCGAGGCAACGATAATTTAATGAGAACATAATTCAATCGACGCCTTTTCCTGCTTTGTTGCGCGCATTCGCGGCCGGTGTCGCCCACACGCAACGGTTAATCTTTTTGATATACGCGCGCGTTTCGACAGTATCATCCAATTTGCACGCTAGCCAGCATGCAGCTATCTAGGATCCCTATTATACTGTCGGCTAAGGCCCCTATCGCACGAGGGAGGGAAGCGGGGGGGGGGGGGGGGGTAGGAAGTGTAGAGAGTTTGCTAAGAAAATGGTAGTGTGCAGATTCAATTATCTTCCTTGCTCAACTTGGTCTTTCTGCACGGCGCGGCGCCCGCGGTTACAGAGCAGCGTTACGATTGTGACGGGTAATAAGTGCGTATAAAGACTATTATGGGTGGAAGAAAGAGGGTATAGATGGGAGGGGGGGGGGGTGGTGAGAGAGGGTAGGGGTGACTTTTTTATGTTCTTGGAGGTAGTTCATAAATGCGCAGTAAAACTTGTTGACCGCAATAGGTAAACATAAAGAATACTTCCTTCACGTCAGTAAGGTCTTTATTTTTGCGCTTTCTGTAAATAATTCAAGTAAATGTTTCATAACATTTAACAACGTAAAATTCATACTTGCAGAAAGAAATAAATGTAAGAAGGTATGGAAATGATAAACCATAACTCTAAATAAAAACAAATAAGCAGGCTTATTAATCTTTCATTATAAAGAAGCATAAGTATTGGTAAGAACAGCTTTAGAAAACGCAGATGACCGCCATATTAAACACAGCTTGCAGAATGGCTTTTATGACGCGCAATGGAGGGCTGAATTCATCATTGCGTGCAACGTATATAATGTGTTTGTGCAAGCATGTATGCTAGTGCTAGTGAGGATACACTGGGCATCTGCAATAAAGTATAGATTACAATTATAACAATATATGACCAGCATCAGTCACAATAGAATTATTCAATCAAATTGAATGTGGTTCATTTTATGAAGAATTCATGAACATTCCATTTCCAATGATCTATGCTAACTTCATTGATTTTTCCTGGGATCATGTAAAGAAATGGTGTACAATGTAGAAAAGCAAGTGGTTGAACTATCTCTATGACATCGTGGATACTTCAAAGCGACATGTCTACGGGGTTGATAATGTCACGAGGAAGGCAAATTTTCAGACCGGTATTTTGCTCGGAGGCATAAGCAGGGACGCAGTTCTGGGGTGTGGATCAACGTAAGCCCCGAGTCGGCCTACGCGTATCGCAAAGCATGCAGCTCAAAAACACTTGGCTAGCGCAATCCGTAAGTGATACGGGTATCTCGTTTCACACATGAAACGCATCCGCGCGCGTCAGTTACGTGCGCCGCATCCACGTGTAATCCACGGTCCTCCAACGTTTCAAAGCAACCACGGGTCATCTATCCCCTTTAGTCCCATGTACGCTAATCTCTGTAACGGATACATTCGTTGTGAATCAGATGAGATGAATTCAGAAAATGAAAGTATATCCCAATACATTTACCGTTAGGACAGAATAGGAAACTCTTGATAAATGACTAGCGTCATCACCATCAGCTGCTATTCGGATAAAGCCATTTATGATTGTAACGCGCCCACTTTTGTGTATATGGGTCTGGAGATTCAACGCAGTTCGGCGGGAAGAAAACCCGAGACCTTCCCCAGCATTTTATGCCATGGATATTGCACGCAATTAGAAACATGACACGGCGCTGTAAAATTACAAACGTACCTCAGCAGTCGCCCCGTAAGTCTGTGATGCATTTTGACGGCAATCGAGCAATCATTATGCCGGTTTTCTTGCAATTAGCTATCTTCGATTTTTTTTCACCCTCCACACAATGTGCAAGGGTAAAGCGGAGAGAATTAGGTTCATCCATTTAGCATTGGATGATATCTGTTCTGTATTCATAGTATTCTTTCTTTGCTCAAGAACCGGGGCGCTGTTTTGCAAGGGTCGACTTTCATGTTCGTTGCAATGGTCGTTCACCCCTGCATATTAGACTTGAATGCCACAGAATTCTGTACGACATAGACCATTAAAGACCGCCTACACAGGGTTCAGAAACAACCTTCAGTTTATAAAGTTTGCCCCGTATCTTTTGACAAGAGTCCTTTAAAATGTCATAATAGAAACCATGATTATAAATGGGTGACTTCGACAATAGTCATTCTATTTCACTCCATTCCTTCCTTCCCTCCTTCATTCATTCGTTCGTTCTTCCAGGGTTCCACGTAATCAAATACACACAAATAGAGCATGACCATGAGTTGCAGACGAGATGTAAACATTCGGTCTACACACAGATTACTGAACTCTGCATGCATATTCATATATTAGAGCATGCATATTCAAATGTCTCTTGTGTCAGTTCATTAAAGCCCTTTTTAAACTTGTGTTTCTTAACCCCGTACTTTCTCTGACCCAGGACTATCGTTAGTCCCGTACCAATTTTGTTAGCTTTTTACACTTGCCAATAGATCCCGTACTAAGCTCTTGTCCTGGGCTAAGGAGAAAACTGTATTTCTTAGTCCCGTACTTTCCAAACCACATGAATATTCATGATTACGCTGTGCACTGTATAAGTACACGCACGCACCGGCAGCACTTGATTACCTCGTTTCTGATAGGTCAGTGGGGGTCGGACTTCGTCTCCGTCGCTTAGCCCCGGATTATTTTTTTCGTTCTGTTTACACTCGCTTGCTTGGCACCACAATTGCGGGCTATTTTGTAGGGCCAGATAGTACGGGATTATCGGTGGGGCTAGCCCACTTTGGCAAAAAAAAAAATGTTAAAAGAATCTACTTTCCTTGTCGTGATTCCCTCGTCTGTATTCTGTACATTTATCCCTTGTTCTGACGTTATTATTTTACTATAGGTCCTAATTAAACCAGTCGTAATTATGATATGAAAACAAATGTATGATTTGTACAACAAATCATAACATTGAAATTGAAAACAGTGATTTCACTAAAATGTGAGGAAAGATATGTCACACATATTTTGTCTTTATAAGGTTTCCATCATTGTCCATAGCGGCAGGCTAAGGCTTCACGGGACACCACGTATCCTTTCTTGAGTAATATGCAGGGGCCGTGAAACCGTGGGAGGGGGCGAACTGGGCCCTGCAGCCCCCTAAGCCACTCTGCCTAAACCCAACTTTGACAGGTTTAAGCAAAGTCAATTTCATTGAATAATTTGGAAAATTTTCCGAGTTGAAAGGATTATAATCTTTGTTACACTTGCAATATAAAAAAGTAGGCAGCGACAAATAAGAAATAAATGATAAAAGGGGATTGCAGAGTGTATGATTAGGGAGAGAATAGAATGAAGAAAAGGGGAAGCCCTGTCTTCCTGTTCTATGAATTGTACGGTGAATGTGGCTTTTATGGAAGTACACTCATATTGTGTCACATCACCATACGAAATTGAGTGGGCGTAGCAGTGTGCGTAAGAGTTCTCGTGTAGGGATTTAAAAGTCTCTGTGAGATCTTTTAGAAATTATTACTAGACCATGTCGACCCCCAGGCAAGTTTGGAAGTAGACAAAATCGACAGAAAAAATTGAAAGTTGAAATTATGTCGGAATTTCAACTCGTGCATGATTTGACATTTAGTATGCGCTTATTAAGTTACTACACTGTAGATTATCGTAGAAGATAACGAGAACTATACTGTAAACACGGCGTACACTGAAAAGGGTTATTTGCCCTTTAACGGGGAATTCTATGTTTAAATTCTGCCCGGCGTGACGTACATGAAAGGGTCACCCCACGAGCTAGACACCCACGTGTCATACGGCCCACGTGGTAAATAGTTAGACACTGAAAAAAGATCCACGAGTCATGCACGCACGAATCATACAGCTCACGAGCTAGACACCAAGTAGAACATGCCTACGAACTATAGATACTTATAGGCCTTGTTCACTTTAGTGTCGAGCTCGTGGGCTGAATGACTCGTGAGCTGTATAACTCGTGGTCTGCATGACTCGTAAGCTGTGTCTATGACTCGTGGGTATTTTTGCTCGTGACGTGCACCCCATCATACACCCCTGGACTCGACACGTTGATATTATCTGGTATCTTGCATATCATCCGGAACTCTGTGTGGAAGAACAGTGCTGACCCTAGAGTGGCTACCCTGGTCAAGGAAAATTATTTTTTTCCTTTTAACCATTAGTATCACATAAGTATTATAATTACAATCGTAGGCCTACTTGCAGTACCACCACAAAATACAACTGTGGCAAACCAGCATTGTAAACCTTTGACCAACTAGATATGGTTGCATTGTCCTCAGTAATAATTATCAACGTGGTCAATCGAATCAAAATCCATGTTTGTATGGCTGAACGTAATTTGTGCTTGAATGTAATAATGTGCTATGAACGGGGCGAAATCAAACAAACGAATTGGTAGAGGTTTCATTAATTAGAATCGAACCGAAAATTAGAAAACTCTGGACTTTGTCAAGTTCAGCATGTTCTCACAAAACCGTTGAATAGACCGGTTCGTAATGTATTCAGATAGTATGCATGCTTTGTTCACAAAAAGTTGTCCTTGACAACCACAAAGCTTGCCCTACACCTAGCAACAACATGTTCCATTAATAGGCTGTAGGCAAAGAAACATCCATAATTTGTAATACATCAAAGAAACGGTCTAGTAGAAGCACACACACACGCACACCCACACCCACACACACACCCACACACACACACACGCACACACACTCACGTATATTTCACGTGTTTTTCTTATGTGTGGGTGTGTATGTTTGCAGGCGGATGGAAAGAGATGACACCACCTCTCTGATATAAAATACTGTACATGTATGTGAACAGTCTGGTGAAGGAAAGACAATAGGACAGGTTCCGTACGGTTGAAGCAATGAAAGTCCATGATCCTGCAGAGCATGCAAACACTGAACTCCCAGAACAAGCATGGGAAAGACGAGAGGGAGAGAGAGGGGTGGACTGGGAGAAAAAGGTGACGTTTTTCGTCTAGTCATTCGTGGGCGTCCTGAAGATAGATTGCGACACATGTCTATGCGATGCTCGTTGGACAGAGCGCCGCGGATTCGAATATGAATCAGACTACCAATTGGGGAAGAGCCGCTTCCCGCCTTTGTCGGTTAATCTGCCAAATGACATGGTATTTGCTGTGTCTGACGGCTGTTTAATGACTGTACATTCATATACAAACAAATGGCGCATGAAAAGTGCGACTTTCCACCTTGCTGGGGCCATGGTTTGGCCATACCGCGCTTCGAGAGAAAAATGCCCCCGCGTATGCCCGGCATTGGAAAACACCAGTAAACGGTTTTTAATTCCTACCCACGGGGCATTTCTAGCCTCTCCCTGTTATTCGAGACTCTGACCTTGAATTCTAAACCCCACCCCATTTAGGAACGGTGTCAAAAGTACCTTCGACTACCATTTAGTCCGTGTTTGCACGCAGAAATTCAAGCCAGCAGCGCAAATGCTCGCGAGCCTTCAGCTCAGGCTTCGCGACCGAGAACTTGCCGCGGTTGTACACCGCTGCTTTTCGAGCTTTCGCACATCAGGCCAACCCTGTTTCCAATGTGACTGACATGACGGATGCTCATGTCTTTCACATTCTTTTCAGCGATGAATACATTCTAATTTTCTCTGCAATCACCGTGGCTCAGTTCTTTCTGGTTCACAGTTTGTACCAAATTACTTCGCACAAGCAATCAGAAACCTTTCTGTTACAACGTGGACGACAGACAGCCTACACCGGTCTCGGCACAACCCTGTGCATCAAACTACCCCTGTTTGTCTTCCACCATGCCCAAAACCATGGTCTAATCTTACCCAGAGGCCTCGTCTGCACGTAAAAATTAAAAACATGCGTTCCCGCTGTTCTTTTGTGTCACACGTACCCACCCCTTTAAGAATACTTTGATTCACTTTCTTTTGATTACTACATTTATGCCCTTCACATGTGAGTGTTAGTAGCTGCAGTCACCAAAGTCCCAATATCGTGTAAGGCTGATTTTTTTTTCAAGCTGCAGTTCAAACATCAGTAACATGCACTCTGACTTCGGCTCATTCACCGAAGTGCCTATTTCTTCCCCACATTTCGGCAAGTTGCACTAAAAATTGTGAACAACAGATGACACCCGCGTATATAAGATGTCAGTGGTCAAGTTTCTTCTATCAAAATCATTCTGAATGGACTCCCCGTTTTCAGTTGATGTCATGCGTCGATATTACTTTGCTGTCATGCGCACGTGCATTGGCATTTTTTTCTTCGAGTTTTTAGAACTTCACACTTATCTTTTCCTATACCCAATGTTGGAGAACAAGACCCAAGTGATTTCCCACGATATGAGAGACAGATAACAAATATTCAAAACTTAATATACATCTCATAATTCCAGCCCATTTATTTACAGTATACGTCCACCCCTTGGTCCTTTAGACCTTTGTTGTTTTGAATAATCGGGGAGCAAAGACAACATATGGTGTATTTAGCTATACCTCCTGTCTTTTAGTCTGCGTCGATCCTCCCCAAGATAACCCGTATGCTTGAAACACGGCAGGAGGGAAGGGAGTGGCTCTGAATACAATGCCATCATTAGTAGGGCCTATCACGCACCGTGGTACAACCCACAGTGTCATGCACGCATTGACTGACAATTAAACTGAGGCCAAGAGTGCTACCTTAATAGAAAAGTGTTGTGCGTGTTTTATACATCGTTGGGAGGTTCTACATACAGCGCCGCTATCATCTTTTGCAACGTCTCTCCAAGGAACTAAGCATCATCACAGTATTAAGACATGACGTAACTGAAAGAAATTTTGTAGTATGAATCGTATATGATAACATCCTACCTAGCCGACCTGAGGATGATTCAGTGATGCACTTCAAATAGTGATAGTAATTATGATAGCAATAAACGCATCAATTGTGATGCAACGATTTCAAGTCAACTGGAGAAAACTGAAGAAACTTTTCTTCCTACGTTTTATAGATCCAGGAGTTATATTTTTACTGCACAAGATTAAATACATTATCACTCACGAATTTACATCGTACAGTGTAGTTTGGTCCGGTCTCACTACAGCTGAATAAAGTGCAATCCAGCAGTCCAGGTTTTGAACAACACCTCGAGAAGCACAAAACTGTGATTGAAGATAAACGACTATTATGACAGAAATTGGCTTAAAAGGTTTCAAAGATGTCAAAGGAAACTCTTAGGCAATTAACATAGAATTTGATACATTATAATGACAAACGGAATTCTTATATAAATACTATATTGTTTCATTGGTGATTTTATCAGAGAACAAATCTATCAAGAAATGTTCCGAAATGGAAAAAAGAAAAAGATAAGAAACAAAGCAGTTCCTCGTCATTTCTCTATCCACAACACGCTGACCGATTTTCTCACAGTCCTGTAGCTTCGCAGTTGTGACTTAATGGCAATAAAACTAATATTATCATGATAAGGTTGGTGGGTATACTTTGGCAAGCCCACATGAAATGGGGTCGCATACGGCCCCCAACAAACTCGACCTGACGTTGATTCGCAAGGCTGGACTGGGTCCATTGTTGCCATCACGCCCCGGTCTTTCCCGCTCCTGAAATCCGCGCATACATCACGCACCAAGCGGTTCCCTACCCGCGTTCATACAGAGCTCGACTTCGCCCCGCATTTTATCGCGACAGACCGCTCAAACAGCAGAAGAAAACAAGGAGGAATTTCTCTCTCTCTCTCTCTCTCTCTCTCTCTCTCTCTCTCTCTCTCTCTATATATATATATATATATATATATATATATATATATATATATATGTGTGTGTGTGTGTGTGTGTGTGTGTGTATTGTACAAATGTGCGTCACTGGATGTATAGGTCGTCGTCATTCATTCATCCCACTTACGAGTAAAAAGTTATAATAAACGTATACTGTTCTTTTGAATGTAAGACGTCATTCGATTTTACATTGTATATATCATTTATTTATGTAATATAATATTCAATTTCATATTTTGATTACTGTTTTAACTTATTCATATTTTGTATTGTATTGTGTGTATTGTATTGTTATGGACTGTAACATTGTAATGTTCAAAAGTTTGTTTCAAATTGTAAACTGTATTCTAATCTTTTTATGTAATACAGGGCTCTCTTGAAGAGCAGTTTTATGTACTGAAGAGGCTACCCTGTTAAGATAACACAGAATAAATAGATAAATAAACAAATAAATAAGTAAATAAATAAATAAATAAATAAATAAATAAATAAATAAAGAAAAGTTTTTGAAACACTCACACTTACGTGGGATATTTACTTCATTGATTTACTTACTTAGGCCTATATACATGCACACACACACACACACACACACATACACATAGATATATATACATAACTATATTCATATATTCTTATATTCATATATTCATAAAATGGGTTGACAGTCTTACAGCTCCATACGTTATTATTGTTACCTGGTAGATAGACTGGCGAAATAAGCAAAGTAAAATATCATACGGTGGATTATTCTATTATTTGGTATATCATTTGGTTCGGTAAGGTTCGTATGTGGGTTCAAGTGCTTTCCAAGAATATGTTTTATATCTCAGAACATCATTATGTTATTTAGTTTTTAATCGTGGCCATTTACCATAAACTGCTATGGAAAATAGTACCTTTTCTCACAGTCATGCAATTTGCAGCTATTTTCGTCTGTTTTCTCCTCCGTTTTTCTTCATCGAAAATTTATTTAAACTTTTATGTCTTAATTCATTGATAGAGCGACAAACTGAAATTTTCAAGCAAATCTGTATCAGAGTATTACGCTGTTGATTCAGCTTTAATATTTTAACGTACCCTTATATAACTCTTTTAATCACTCATGAGTATTACTTTCGTGATTAAGGTTTCACTTTACTTTTTTCTTTAATCCATTTTAAAGGGGATGGCTAGTAACCGATCAGTGGGAATCAGTGGGAATGCTGAGGGAGGATTGTTCCAATCCTTGTGGGATTTATTTAAGAGTACACTATATATCTACTGTTGTGTGAAAATTATTTGCTTCAGAACGGTCTCATATTCAAGTAATGTGCAGATTAATGCCCCGTCACTGACCAGGGACGCTTACCTGGAAACATTAAACTGCACATTACTTGAATATGAGACCATTCTGAAGCAAATAATTTTCACACTAGAATAGATATATAGTGTACTCTTAAATGAATCCCACAAGGATTGGAACAATCATCCTCCAGCATTCCCACTGATTCCCACTGATCAGTTACTAGCCATCCCCTTTAAAGTGTTCTAATGGTTGTGTAAGTGTTAGGCGGTGCTTAAGAAATCACACAAGTTGCATGATTATTGCTATAATCACAAATCCAATCGACATAATCTATATTCTATGTTTATTTTCTATGGTATCGTTTATCTGTATTGATGAAAAAGAAACATCGTTAGCATGCATGGGAAGAAGGGTTACTTTTCTTTGCAGCGATGAAGTTTTTGACCTTAGGATGGACATAATGCAAATAAAAAAAAGGGTAAAGTCTAATCAATCCATTCCTACTTCCTTTAGTTAGCCCTGTTTTTCCCCCATTGACTGACAGTTTCCGAACCCGAGAGGACAACTTACCACAATATTTCTTTATCAGAAAACGCCCGATATTCCAAATCACTGCGTTCGAGTGACGCAGCGAACAAGTGTGACAGTGTTGGGGGCACGATTTGGAGTAAAGAGACCCACGGAAAGTCATGTATGAACAGATGAATTAAGAGAGAGAGAGAGAGAGAGGGGGGTGGTAGAGAGAAAGAGAGAATAAAAAGAAACGGGGTTGGCTATTCTTCAGCATACAATTATTTTCTAATACTGCGAATCAAAACAATTGCCTGACCTCATTTCTTTACTTTCTTTCTTTCTTTTTTATGCTCTCCTCTGTAATATTTCTCTCCTCCACATATTTACAAAACTGCACTTTCCCTCAAACCACAAACTTTTGGTCATTTTCTCCCAACTCTTTAGCGATATTCTTGTCAAAAGCTGCATCATTTGCAAAAGGTGTTTGACTGATTAACTGACACTAAATCGCTGAAAAAAAAATTAACAGAACAAGAAAAGAAAGACAAATGTTCTACTTGTAATTCACTTCCGACATCATTTTAGTCTATTTGGGCATTCACAAAACTACACCACAAACGACAAATAACCATATTGAAGTCATATGGCTTTAAGGCGAACTTTTTCTTTTCATGTCTTAGAAATCTAGGTTGAACTGTATAACAAGCATCCTTGGACGGGCTCTGATGAAAATACACACAAAAGTTTATGCGGTTGTCTTTATAATTATCCTCTTGGTCTTTTCTCTTTATCCTTTTTTCTTTTCTTATTTTTTTTGTCTCGGAGAACACACCTTGGGATAGTTTTCCGAGGACTTTCCAAGGTTTTTCAAACTTTATTTTTGGCTTTCTATTCATCTTCCCATACACATGAAAATAATTGATGACCTGATTTCTATTGTGTTCCCAGGGTGGTAGCTGGGTCAGCCATTTTCTCAATGGAAGATTCCTTATGTGTATCGTTCCAGGTAATCCTTTAGTTATTATTACCGAACATATTACAAGTTGGCCACATCAATTTAGGCGTCAATGATACCTTGAGTTTTATGAAAAATTTTGAGAACGTGTCAGAAAAGCCCACTCTCATTATGTATAACAAGAGAAAGTCTTTTAAATAAAATAAAATGAAATAGATTGTGACAAACACGTAATTTTCTCAGCTTTCTACCTGAATTTGTGGAAATTATTTTGTGTACATGTACCCTATTTCACAATATATGAATTTCACTTCATTAAAACAGTTATAACAACATTTTCACTTTGATTACTCTCAAAATTTGTTTCAATTTCAATTTCGAAATTGAAATTATTTTCATATGAATTACAAATACATCAAATGTAACAAAGTAAAATGAGCCATGATATCCAGCTATATGGGCTACACGAGAGAATACTGCAAATATATAGTACATGGCGGTCAATCTATGCAAGTTAGAATCTATTAGTATACTCATGTTAAAGAAATACGGTGGAACCTATATATCTAAAAGCAAGCTTGTTAAGAGCCGGTTCCAGTATTGACTCGAGTGTATAAGTATCAAGGTAAGAAGTACGGATATGACGAAAATATAAAAATCAAAAAGAAAAGACAAAAAATACTCAGGGATCTTGCAAATTCTTCTCAAATGCAAATTAGGAGAACAAACCATATGCTGCAGATGGATCAACATTTGTTATTTTAGCAATGTAGACAGTATACTGTAATAATGCGATTTGGACAGTTAGAAAAATATACATTTGCGTTCTCAGAAGAGACATTCAAACACAACGTCATCGCTTTTGCTTGTTGATGTCTGGGTTTTTTTTAACTTCTCTTTCAATGAAAAGTGTAAATTCAAGGAATAATTCTCGTTCCTTCACATACGCGTGCACGATAATTATAGATATTTGCACACCCATGGACATGCATCCTTCTATGTTATACAGGCATATAATATGTGTAATTTATGGGGCCAACATATTTATTGAGGTAACCTTTTGGTTCCCTGCCATCAGGCATTGAAGACATCAGTAAATATCAACAGACTGTGTTGAATCTATTGAGTTGTGACAAACGGAATACATACACACATACACACACTCACACAAAGAAACACACACACATACTACCGATAGTCAATTACAGGGTATATAATACTTATAGTCCGCGTGTTACCAGTACAGAAAAAGATGACGAAGTAGGGTAGTAATGCATTTCAGTCCAACAGTGCTATTTAGTCAGACCAAATTTTTGACGAATACATACGTCTTCCTGTCGACTATATGTATAAATGTGTAGGCCTATATGTTATGTATATATGTTATGTACTTTTTAAAGGTCATTACATTGAAAACATTGTATTGTACTCCAAGAAATACAATCATTTTGAAGTGGAGTCAGTTTTGTTTGCGTGTATGTGTGTGTGTGTGTGTGTTTACTTGGGATCAATATGGTGAGAGCTATCACTCATGAAACTCTTCGTTTGTTTGTTTGTTTGTTTGTTTGTTTGTTTTGCATGTTGTGTTTCTCTGCTTCAGGTTGCGATAATTGTTTCATATTTTTGCAAACCCATTCAAGAGTCACAACTATACCAAGTCAATTCATTTTGATCTTCATAGTGTGTAGAAATGAGCACCCGAGGCCCATACATACATATATACATACATACATACATACATACATACATTCATTCATACATACATATATACAGTACATACATACATACATTCATTCATACATACATATATACATACATACATACATTCATTCATACATACATACATACATATACATTCATTCTACTAATGACAAAGTGTGGTAAAGTGTGTAGATGAGATTTTTCACGATATTCTTCTCCTTGACAGAGTGACGCGATTATCATGTACCTATATATAGAAATGCAGAGAAACCCACTAAAACTTAATGCCTATAGATCATGTGGTCTGACGGGGAATCACGACATTTTCGACTAGAAATAGAGACATAGAAGCGAGGTGAATGGCTTTTATTCGTTCAACGGAAAGATGATGATTACATTGCAAAGGATAATTCTTTAGTCAGTGTCTTGTATTTGCAATTTATGTCTGGTATTGTAACATAATGTTTATGCCTTACAAAGGCTAATTCTTTAAACCAATACCATGTATTTGCAATTTATCGTGTCCCGTATCAGTATTTGCAATGAATTTTCTTTGAAATTATTATACAATAGTCATTTGTTTCTGATGCAGTTTCTTGGTGTAGAAATATGAAGCTGCATTGTCACTTACAGATCTCCTGATGCAGCACACTCTGTTTCTACAATGTTTTATGGAGAATTAAAAGAATCGAATGAAGAGTTTTATCGCAAAACGAGCTAAATCCATCCTTGTTAAGTTGAGAAATTTGTGATTAAAGCCGCTAAAAAACAAAGAAAATAATGAAATACAGGATATCTTTAATTATAACTTCTTAAATTTTCCTTGTTTTGTCACAAGTGAGGTATTACTGGAAAGATTTAATTTTGCTCTGTTTGATGATGGGCTTACTTTGAAATATTAAAAATGGCGCTTAGCTTATTTTGCAATAAAACTCTTCAAATATCTTTATGCTGTATTTAGCCCATTCTATTCATGTGTTTTGCGTGCATTACCATTGTATCGTTTCAGATATGATGTTTGCAAGGTATACAAATTAATAATGGTAATGAAAACAATACTCATTGGAAAACCAAAATGCAATTACTTACCCCGAGGATCCAGTTCTTTCCAGACGGCTCACAGTACAGATTGTATATCACTGACTTAGACTCCAAATTCACATGGATATTCCTAGAGTTATTCCAATCCTGGAATTGATGAAGACGCTATGAAGCTCGTAAGCTTTCCGTGTCGAACAGTTTGACAATGGAATGATATTGTCAATGTACATAATCTGTTCTCAACATTTTAAATTGGACAGAGTCGAGATACGAGATCTGAAAAAGAGCTGAAAAGCTCACATCTCGTAAAGCAGTACTGAATTAATAAGATTTTGTGCTGCTCATGCGACATCAAAGCTAGAGAGAGGAAAGAAAGAGAGAAAAAGAGATAGAGAGAAAAGAGAGAGAGAGAGAAAGATAGAAAGGTAAAGAGAGAAAGAACGATAAAGCAGACCATGAGATGATGAAGCGGATGAAAAGTAGTTTGTAAAATAAAATCGCAAAGCAGAACTAGATACAAGAACATCCAAGCAAGACCAACGTACAAACGGACCAGCAAAAGATGTTGACTTACATTTCGTACACGGGAAGCTGTTTAGTCTCCTATGCTTCTTTCCCCCCTCCTGTCTTTCCTTTTCTTTTTTCTCCTCTTTTGTGACTCTCTGTTTTTTACCAAGTACGAATTGACTTCAGTTTGCTGTTTGACCTACGACCCCGACAAATCACCATCACAATAATGGTATCATTGTCATGGCCGATGCGGTGCTTTCCAAGGTTAGGGATTTGTCAATGAGGGACAGCAAGGACAAAAACGTACACAGGGGGCGGCTCAGGACGAGTCGTGCGACCACGGCGAAGGGGTGGGGGGGGGGTGGGGGAGGTTGTGAAGGCACTGGAGAAAGGGGTAATCTATTCCCCCCCCCCTATAGAAGGTAATTTTATAACGAGATATAAGATATTTCTATTTCCCCCTATTTTGAGAGTTTTAGTTTTCTTAACGACGGACAAATGGAAATGCCATCAAAGTGTTTGATTTATTTTCGTTTGTTACTAGATTGCCTATTTTCCCATCAACAGTCGACAATGGTCGAAGACATTGCAATACTCGGCTAACTTGACATTTCTGAACATCTCTAAAACGCATTCATGACGTATTTCATATATCTAATTCGAATGCAGACATACTGGTCGATTACAGCTAGGCGTAAAAAGTCACTAAACGACGTTTGCCAACGAGTAGGACTGAAACAAACCAACATATATCTCGATACCAGACGCCTGAATACGTGGCAGGTGTATCCATAATCACTGATTGCACGGGATTTGGTAAACAATCCATCGATATATTAGCAACAAAACATTAAGACGAGGTCCATGAAGAGATGGACGAAGGTCATTATCATCGAGGAAAGATTGAAGACCAGTTTTGGTTGTTGTCATCCACTGCCTGCCAATAAAGTGATTCGGAATCCAATCTTCGAAATATTCATTCAAAGAAAGAATATTGCCAAAGATTGATTTGAAACTGATCTCAAAAAAGGACAAGGTGTCTCCTTCTAACCTTACATATCCAATCTATCATTTATGTTGATAATATGGGTGAAAAATTACTCAATTTATTTGTATGATAGCGCCAATGTATGACAATACCGAGATCTTGGTTGGAAAGGGGGAAGGGGTGTGCCACTGCCCCCCTTGCCCCCATAAATTTCGGTACCAACCGGGACACGCTCCGCCTGTGCTGCAATGCAGAGTCCCAAATTCGGGGGCAGCGATTGTTATATCGCTAGACTCTAATTATGCCAAATAGGTCAACCATGACCAATGGTAAATTACCGACACGTAAAGCTGAATGAAAAATGGGCCATGCATATTTTTGTTGTTAAAGAACGCGTTATACAGGCCGAGAGTGGTTGCCAGCCTCGAGTTCAAACACAGGGCCAAACGATATTTTGCGCGGGGAAAATCGTTTGAGTACAAGCACATGACAAAAGGCACGATAACAGATGCACACTTATTCGTCGTATCAGTCATAATTATTATGTTATGATTTATGTGTATCATGAGGATTATTTCCGGTCTTTTTTTATATAGCAGAGCCCTGAGCATTATGGGAATGAAGTATATGAAAAATAACTATAGGGTTGGAACTGAGGCGTTCAATCTCATGCAGTTAATTTGTACTCATGCACAGTGTGTTTCAGTTTACTTGTTGACAATAAGATTCTCAGTTTAATAATTGAGGTGCAGTGGTCAGATGATAAATCTGTACGATACGCAACAAATATCAAAACACAAGAACAAACATTTAAAATGGAAAGCAAAATAATTTCCACCATTGACCGGTTATAATCATAATATTATATACTTTTGAGGCAGTAGTTACAATACGTGCAATGCAACCGGATAAATCATACCCACCATACCACCCATCACACTCACCTTCCCTCTGTAAATTCCGATATCTAATTTCATACAATATCATGTACCTTGGTTAGACGTCAAACTACGCTGTAATTTGTATCCTGTTTGTAGCTACACTGTATGTGTTATTACTTTACTTTATTTTCATCTATTATGCAATTTTTCTATATATTTCATAAACTAGTATTGTTCTTATTAAGAATGCAGGTCGCTGGCGACTTGCAAACTATATTCCCAATAAGTCTACCTTGTCAATGTAAAACGTAGATAGATGAATAATCAGCAGCCCCTATATCATTTATGGCTTATATTCTAAGAACCAGTTTGTGTAGTATGATCAGATTCATATAGATATTTTTATGATAGTTTTAGTCGGGGCTCGTCATATAGAATTTTAATACATTCGACAATTCAGTGAACTTATAAAAATATAAAGTATAATTAATTAATCTACTGACATCTCAAACCCTTTACGTATACGTGTTAGATTGTCATGTTTTTTTATTCCTTTTAATCTGTCTATCTTGATATGATATTCAGTCATTCCTCTCTTCGATTTCCATCATGACCCCACCATCATAAAATTGCTAACTCCATAATCGACATGAGCCTGCTATCATTTTTATATGGATATCGTGTCGTGGTATTCAGCGTACATCACCATATGAGTTTTGTTGTCTGTGCAGGTATATACCTTATTTTCTTGTAATGGTAGAATATCGTGAGAGTCGTTTTACATTAATGTCATGACCGGTGTTTGTTGTTGTTGTTGTTTTTTTGTTCTCCATGCGCGCCACTCTCTCACTCCCTGTCTCATTCTCTTTTTCTCTCTCTTACTCATTTTCTTCTGCTGTCACCTCAATATCTGTCAAGTGAAGACGATGTGTTTCTAGCGACAGACACCTGCAGTCGTTAACTCTTTCCGTCCACCTTTCCTTTCAGTGTAAAGAAAAGCTCGTGTTGATGGGATTCCTTTTTCATCCTAATCTCAGACATAAAGAAAGAAAGAAAAAAGCAAACCGGGTAAGAGTCTTTCTATCTCTTTCTTGCTTTTGCTTTTGACGACATCTCCTGTCACAACTGTTTTCTTAACAGTTCGCAAGGTGATCAATGGAAGACCACTTGGAAACGTCTGAGTTTGATTCAACAAGGCTTAACGCAACGTTGTGTTGATCACTTCCGCTTTTAACACCTCAGTCTGTCTTGCCTACCTCTTATAATCTCTTTTGTCCAACTATACGTCGTTTCGTTTCCTAATCGATGATTTTCACGGTTCCACCTGGTGTCAGTTTCTGTGCCGTCTGGTCACGTGATCCCCTCTGATCTCCCAAACGAATCGTTTCGTTCTTAAAAAGAAAAAGCTTTGGTCGTCACAGGTGAGACGTACATTGTCGCCTCTTCCATTGTTTTGAAAACGCTCGCTTGTCAGAAAGGACGGAAAATCATTTGGGACGCATTTAATGCTTCGGATCGATATCATACCTGGTGTCAATCTAGCTTTTCTACCTATGCTCGTCATCATATCGACTTCCGATCTGTGTTTTTTTATCACTCTCTACTCGTCCTTTGTGCACACAGTCGATGATGTACACACATAGAAATCCACAGTGTGATTACAGACAGGACAGATGCACACTTATTTTCTCCTGATTTTATACAGCCGAACAGACATAATGCGTAATCATAAACATTGTTATATCATAGAAACAGAGAATGATGATATAGTTGCCTGAAATTATGCACATTTTGATACAGTGTCATATATATATATATATATATATATATATATATATACGTATATATATATATATATATATATATATATTACAACTTTGGTTGATCACAATGGTAAAACAGTCAACAAATCTGTTAACATCGGTCGACACGAGAGGCTATAACTACTTTCTCTGTTGACGATTAGTATCTTTAAGTATCTAACTTTTATTGGTGGCCCAAAAGGAAAATTTAAAAATAAAAGGAGATATTATTATCCATTCTAGATCCTACTTGTCCGATCGGGCTACAAAAATATAATCTTGTACGAAATTTTGGTGGCCCCGGGCCACCGCACCACAGCTAAGGTGGAGCCTTTAGGTATACGTGTACGTGTTTGCGTGTGTGTGTGTGTGTGTGTGTGTGTGTGTGTGTGTGTGTGTGTATGTGTGTGTGAGTGTGTGTGTGTGTGTGTGTTTTGTATTTTTGTGTGTTTTTGTTGTTGTTGTTGTTGTTGTTGATCTTCTTAATTCAATTCCAAAATTAAATTCATCAATTCTATACAATTTTATTATGTTTTTATGAACAGGAACGGCAATGGTCAGTTGACGTGATAAGTACCACACAGCCGGTCATTATGAAATCGATATTCCTACTTGCCCGAAGGAATATTATGGGCCTCACACTTTGGACACGCAGGCAAGTCCGGGTAGGAGCAGAAGAGCTAAAATTCTTTAGGGTCATTCTACATTTTCTGAATGTCATGTATGGAGACAGGGGAGAACAAGACAGAAATTTAAAACAACTGAATGTTTGTCAATCTTCGAGTCCAGGAACATCTAGAAGGTGTCATGTTTACGAGTCAACAAGCACTTATTGCCCAATTGACTACCCCGGTCCCCAGTGTGACGTTTACGACCCCAATATAAGTTAGCAGGAGTCATCAATGACTGCCTTCCGAATGTGTCTGTCTTCTTTACGACTCTTCTCACCAAGCTTAGTCAGAAGATAACGGACCAGTTTCACAAGAAACGTTGTCACCAGCAGACACCTTTATACAGTCTTGATATCAGTGTATTCGCGGTTGTTGTTGTTATTGTCGTTGTTTTCTAGCTGTTTCTCCACTCTTCAAATAAGTATTAAAACAAGTAAATAAAGTGGTATACATGCAGTGATGTGCGATGGAGGAAATAAAGTGAACTTTCTTTGAATGACAACTCTTCATATTCATAATTAAACACACTTACAGTCACATCATACACACGTACACACGTACCACACAAACAAACAAACACACACACACACACACACACAAACAAACACAATTTTTCGCAGTCTTTATTCGAATTCATTTATTGATATAAATGTTTTCACAAAGTAACATACACACGCACACACACGCACACACACACTCACACACACAAATAATAGCAGCCGTTAGTTATTCCACTCAATTACATGCTGTGAAATGTATTGCGTAAATGCTAAAAATGAGTGTATGATAAGATCTTCAACAATCATGACAATTTATAATGTCTTTACCACACGACTCATATGAATCTACAAGACATGCAATATGCATTAAAGATATAAACTCACACATGTATCGCACACACACACACACACACACACACATACATTGCATGTACACAAATATATTAATATATGTGATATACATGTATACATGTATAACATAACTTGATTACTCTGTTAATTTCTCTTTAAAAATATAATTAGACAAGATAAATAGAATAGATAAAATAGAGAGAATAAATCATATTTCAAATGCATTCATTTTGTATCAGTTCAACTGCTCTCAATTAAACGTTGGATGCAGTGTGCCCCTCGAACGGAGCGTTAAAACCGATTTACCCCCTCCCTCCTGCCCATTGTGTATTATTAGGTAACAATTAACAACTTCTGCCAAACGTGTTTGTCGACTTTTGACAGTCGAAACGCTAATTTGTGCTCTCATTACACAATCCCCATAGAAGGAAACAAAACGGAAATATATCGATCACCATCACATCCGTCAAACCTGCTAAGCGTTGTCACCTCACGTTTTAAAAATACGCACCCTTTTTTTTTTTTAACGAAATCTTTACCCCGCTCTTTTATTGTGTGGACCAACACGCAGGCAAAACTTCCCCCAGATCTCTCCCGGTACAGAGCGGCGTGAAAGCCGGCCAGGGCAATCTAGACGGATTCGGAACGGAAAATGTCAAAAAAAGACTTAATGACTTAACAAGCCACTCGAAAGGTGATACGTACACGCCAGGTGCGACAACCTTATCTGCAAACAAAATCACCTTAGCCAATCATCAAATCATTACACCTTCCATTTGTTTTTTTGGTCTCCTTCAACAATCACTATTATACAAGTCCTCATTGAATGAAATTTTGAAACATGAAGGGACGTTATGTAAGCGACACGGAACGTGTTAAGAGAGTGGCGTATTTCACAGCCTTCAACAAGGAGTTGATGTAAATGGGAAGGCATAAAGACCAAATCTTCAACAAATGACAGTAAAAATGACACAAGTAATATGCCGTTGAAACTTTAAACGAGTCGGAATTTTGTCCCTGTTGTCATCAAATGTGTCTGCTCTTTCCAACACTGGAAAGAATGACAAGATATTTAATAGATCCAGACTGAGCAGAGCAAAAACATTTACCGAAACCGACAAACACTTTTTTTGAAAAAAAAAAATTGTTCTATCCATTTGCAAAGAAAAAAAAGAATCATGAGATGAAGTAGAAAGGAATTAAGGAGGGAAGAAGAAAAAATTCTAGCTGATATCGGTTGAATAAGTTTTTTTTTTTTGAAAAAAAAAGGAGTAAGAGACAAAGAATTCTACTTTAAAAAAAAAAACGTTTCGATGGGAGGGACTGTAATTAAGATACTACCCCCCCCCCCCAAAAAAAAAGGGGGAAGAAAAAGATAATGATCGAACACTTTCATGAAGGGAGGGATCATCTGAATACAGTCATTAAATTCTCACTCAAACAATCTAAGATTATACATGTACATGTAACTTATCATTCTAGACATCTTCTTGAAGATCTATATTTGCAAACTTTATCTTACAATCTGATTTAAACAGTAACTGAAAATAGTGAACCCGTGTTTGTCTGGCGCCAGTGATAACAGCTTTTGTTTTTAATCTCTGAAATTCTTCACCATACAATGCCTATACCAATATTTTCATATTCAATTTTATATAATAGAGTAAATCTTCCTGTTTAGATTCACATTCATAAAGTCTGATGTGTCCTAGTTTACTTCGCTTTAATCATTGGTTGTTATTTTTTCACTGACTTTCAATAAACTTGACTTTTAATAAACAATTTTTCATCAACTGGAAACTAGAACAGAGACGTTCAGCATCATGTTTTTCCTGCTGAATTCAAGTCAAGGCATGATCATTATTTTGGTCATTTATCGTCAGATTTTAAACACACACACAGGTACACTTCAAAGTTTCATGGTAATTACATTTTGTTGGAGTTGAAATTAAATAACTTGAACTTGAATCGCATAAATACACACATACACACACGCGTGCATACACACACACACACACACACACACACACACACACACACACACACACACACACACATTCATCTTGGAAGTTTCCATGCGTTGGACTTCGAATGCTATTATAAGAAGGAGTCTCGAGTACGCCATTTGTAGTTCCAACAAGGTTTTTATCAACAAAAACCTTTTTAATTAAAACCTTGTTGGACCTACAAATGGCGAACTCGAGACTCCTCCTTCTTCTTATAAAGTATATATATATATATATATATATATATATATATATATATATATATATATATATTATATGTATAATAAAGCAGCTTCTTACAATCGATTAATCAATGAATCTTGAATAAACCAACATTCTTTATTTTACCATAATATGACATTATTGACATTAACACTATATTTGTAAGGAATAAGATTACCACATCTTCACATAACAACAATTCATGTCCATGCATCGTTCTTGAATTTTCGTTATAATTGTTTATTCTTTGCTTGTATTTGACAATCCAAATGTGGGACTTGGAATAACCTACCAGGATAACTTTTATTTTTCTCATTGGAAGAATGAATGTTTTCAATGCCTTTTAAGTTCAATTGTCAGCCTGCAAGGTATAGGAGTGAAGACTTAATTTCCCAGTACTCCTAATGTGCAAACAGGAAATGATAGAGGAGATAGTGGTGTTTGCGTATGCCTGAAAGGAGAAATTTTAATTGGACAAATAGATCTCGCGTAAACTTTAATGAACTACATCCACGAACAACCATATCACACCGAATTGGTGTCACTTAACAGCCTCAACTTGCCGCGTAAGTGATTCATCTCCTTCAGTTGTTTATTGTTGAGGAGGGAGAAGATATTTTTCAATCTTTCAGTAATGTTTCAGTCTTTAACAGGGTTCATTAATACCTTTTCCGAGAGTGGTATTCATCATTTAATCGACTTGTGTCCAATGGCACATTCAAATTTACATGATGTCAAATAAGATTAACACAATCTAGAAAATGAGAATATGATGAACTGAAAATTCCTTGTTTGTATTTGAACCTTTTGTATGCCCTGAAGGTAGAAGTTTTTGAACACGTTCCATATTTCCTAGTTTCTGTCTTTATGAAGTTGTTCATGCAAATAACTTAATATTTCCCTTTCTTTTTTTTTCAAATTTGATTGTCGTAGTTAACTAGTACCAGATCCTCATTGACCGCTTTATAAAATTTAAACAATTAAGGCCCTCCTTTGCATATAATTGGAGATGACTAAGAAAGGGGGGGGGGGGGTAGAGAGTCTCAGAGTTGAGGTGTATTGCTAGATGTATAGCAATTTTGCGTACAGACATAATAGATTGACCAAAGCTGACCAAGGTTAAAAAAAAAACACTGTACAGTGTATCCTTGTCTTGTTTTTAAGTCGAGAGTACACCACAATGACATTGCTTTGGAATAACGGCGGACCGTTTCAAAAAGCGGACTAGTATCATGCGTCAAAGAAAATAACCAAACAACTCTCTTATTACGTCTTCTTCCACAGGTCATTTACCTCTGTTTGGCATTAGCGCGCCACTTCCGCAAACAGAACCTTGAATCAGATAGCAAACCTTTCACTTCACCAGGTTCATTTGCATTTCAAACGAAGCCGCTCTCATGTGTCTTTTTCCTCCCACATTGTTATGCAATCGTCGTCTTAAAGGCCTTCAATACTGCCTTCGTCGAAAAGCGAAAAGTCTAACTTCTGTGGATACATGGCAACGTGCGTCACCTCAAGTTTCGAAAGAGGAAATCACTTATTTTCTCTAATGTAGAATGTCTTTCAGATGTTCAAAGTAATTTGCAACTATACCTTTTTCCATTTTCTCTTGGAAGACTTTCGAGTACTTTTCTTGAACTCCAGAATCATACTGAATTAGTTCCTGCTGTATTATAGTTAGGATAAAGTTAAGCATACATGCTGGTTGCATGAAATTACAAGAACTTACCATATGAAAGGGAGTAGCTTTATTTCGCAAGGTGTAAAGGGAAACGTCCGAAGCCGAAAGCTAGGTTTGAAAGCTCATTATATTCTGGTCATTTCACTCGCTCAATTTGTGAGATTTGAGAGTTGAGGTCTTTCTTCCTTTTTTTAGTCATTAAAGGGAACTTGAAAGCGCCCAGTGAATTTGTAGAAATCAGTGAAAAGTCAAACAGAACACATTCCATTTTCATTGTTGAGGGCAAGTTAACTTGTTCTGAGATTTATTTAACAAAATTCCCATAGTCCAGTTTACCGATGATGATATAAGAATCTGTGGATATTTACCCCTCTGAGGGCCTGGTTACCTCCACAAAGGAGGTTATGTTTTTGCCGGCGTTCGTTTGATTATTTGTCTGATAGTTTGTTTGCAAAATAACTCAAAAAGTAATGTATGGATTTGAATGAACTTTTCAAGAAATGTTGATAATGACACAAGGAACATAAGTACAGATGATTAAATTTTGGTAGTGATCCGATCACCGTCTAGATCCAGGATTTTATTTTATTTTTCAAGCGTGCTTTATCATTGGGAAATAGGACCACTTATGAATAGCTATTAAACTAACAATGACATCAATTTGATGTTAAATGCTAAAGGTATGTTTTGATGCTCGAGGAATCTAATAAAGCAGACGATATGAATGTAGGACTCTAATAAAGCAGACGATATGAATGTAGGAATCTAATAAAGCAGACGATATGAATGTAGGAATCTAATAAAGCAGACGATATGAATGTAGGACTAAGATATAGGGTTGGAATCACAATGATTGGAATGAGCTGCTCGTCGGAGGTCTGCGCTCTCCGAGTCCTTTTCTAGTTAAATTCGTCCCAAACTTCTGTACCTATATTCAATACATTTATTGGCACAGTGGCGTAGTGGATAAGGCTCGGGATGTATAAACAGGTTTGGGTTTTGAGTCCTTCCCTGCACGTTTACACTGTTCAATTCTTAGAATTAAGTTTCCATGCACTTTTTTTGTTGCGATGACGGACAACTTTTCTAGCTTGAATGATATCAATAAAAAAATACGTCCTTATCATCAAAATGATTGTGTCGACAAAAAACAGAAAAACGTGATTTGTACAATACATTCACGTGCAAACGAATATTTTACTTGTTTCGTTGTTTCGAAGGTTTGTAATTCCGAAAATTAAACAAAGTTTATAATTCCGAAAGTTCCTTAATCTGAAAACGAAATACGGTTCGTTCGCACCTTCTTCTCATTTTTGGATTAACGAACCTTCGGAATAACGAAATTCACTTCAATTTTTGATTAACGAACCATCGGAATAATGAACCTTGTTTCACTTTTGGAGTTACTTAGCTTCTGAATAACGCCACAAAAATAATGTGTGTTCATTTTCGGATCAACGAACATCTAGGTATACGGAATCTGTGTGTTTCGGAATAACAAACCTTCGGAATAACGAACCTTATTTACATTTGGATTAACGAGTAACAAATACCACCGGTCGTAAATTTCTTTCCACTGTTAGATCTTAATGAAAATTCTGTATTTCTTTTGGTACATCAAAGTCAGTTTGTAATTCACCTAAATGCACACCAATGTTCACAAATGATAGACAGATCACACGATATAGTGACTTGTAGAGATTTCAATGTTGAATTCAAGGCAATAAGCAACCAAAAGGAAACAAAAACGTATTGTTCCGCAATATACCCCCATGTCAACATCTTTATCTTTATAGAATGCAGTGGAACTTCGTCCACTATCCTTTACTTTAGATTCTACAAACTATAACATACAATTGAGATATCCATAAAAACATTCAATCAAACTCGAGTGATTTCTTTTATCTAAAGCATTATGAAAATACCCATAGATGACCTTTCATCTTTGTTGTTGGTTTAGTTACCAAAATAAAAGCTGTGATTCATAAAGTGATTTTAAAGGCTGACCAACACTGCTACACGTAAGCCCGGGTACTATACACTGTTTTCATATAACACGTAACACACAGCACACATACATGTACACACACACCAACTCACACACACACACACACACACAAACCAGACGCACACACGCAGGTGTTATGTTTACGAGATGGATATCACACGTGCAGTGTAAGGGGAGGGGTGTGGACCAAACTGTACAATGTGTCCCCAAAGTGAGAGAAAAAGGAAGCAATTTTCACCATGAATAAAATCTCAAGTGGCTACTTGAGCACTTCAGCAAACAATGTTTCTGAACGTAACTTTCTCAATCCTTTGGCCTCCCCACCCCCATCCACCTCCATTTGTACAGCCAGCTTGGGCCACCACTGTTTTTTAATGGTTCCCTGTTGCATTTTACTTCTTTTTTTTTCCCCTTTCCTTTCTCAAAGTGTCTGAAATAATGATGTTTTAAACCCAAGCCTTGACATCTTTTAAAGAAATCTTTCTTATTTTTTTCTAAATGAGCACACTCGTTTTTCGAAATTTCCCCATTAATTCTTGACGTTTTTGCACAATGATAATTTGTGAAATGAACACATGGTAGTTTGAGTAAATGCAGTCATTTATTTAAACAGAACATTTGCGGTTGACAGTCGTTTGACAGACTCACTCTAAAAAATCAAGTTGATGCCCGGGGTTGATGTCGATAAGTATATACTCTGATTTTCACTGGTTTCAGGATGAAATTAAGGAACAAGCTGGAGTATGTAGGCCCACCAAACAACTAAGATGAAATTGATAAGAATGTTATCTTTGAATAATACCTTTGGTTTGCGACATATCAATGTCACAATTTATGTTCTTTCAAAACATCGTCGCAACAATCGGCAGAATGCTAGCTCTGATCGTGCAGCGGGTAACTGAACATTAAAAACATCATGTTTTGACTGCGTAGAGATTGTCCGAAATCTACAAGCGTCAATGTTCTTTGTTCCCAGATTTTCACACCTCGAAACAAAGCGATGGCATAGTTCGAATGTCAGAACTAACAAAGGTAGTTATTTTTAATCGACGAGAGTATTTTACATTCACTATTTCAAAGCACACCAAGACGAATCAATAGATAAATAGACGGATAGATGAACAATGAATGAAATATGTGTAACGCTCATGTGTGTGTGTGTGTGTGTGTGTGTGTGTGTGTGTGTGTGTGTGTGTGCGTGTGTGTGTGTGTGTGTGTGTGTGTGTGTGTGTGTGTGTGTGTGTGTGTGTACAGTGTTTGTGTGATGTGATCAGGGGGACGTCTTTAATACTGTGCCTTTACATAAATGAGATAGAGAAAACAGATGAAAGAGAAAGAGGGAGAGAGAGAGATAAAGAGAGGGAGAGAGAGAGAGAGAGAGAGAGGGGGGGGGGGGGATTGGCAGATGGACAGGCACAACTCAAATAGAAATGATAGACAATGTCAGCATTCAAATCATTTCCAGAATCCGGTCGATAAATCAGCTGAACAATAATGTGTTCCATCTGCAGCTGGTTGTCCAATGAAACTGACTGTCTATCACGGTATCGATTACTGGGAGCTCGAGATTTTATCATTATGTGGAGCTGCGCTCACCAATTTTTGTTTTCCTTCATGTTTTTCGTGACCTAAATAATTGTAGTGTAGAAAGGGAGTTAGGCTATATTCAAGACAATTGTCACTTGTGTGATTATAGCGGATATGTCACTACCATGCCGCTGTACGTGGCTTTAGGGCGGGTTACTGAAATGATGGGATAACATCCAGTGAGTGGAATTGAAATCTAGTGACAATGACAAAGGATATCTTTAGATCTCACGTCACTTTATAAGGCAATGAAGATAATCATTCATGCATTCGAATTCAAATAGATCAAAGAGGTAGGTCTTTGGATAGATAGACCAGTTTGCGCACAAGTCCTCAGCAGCACCAAGGGGCCCAGCCGGCGCAGCTTCCTTTTACGACCTGTCTGCGCAATTGTTAGAGAAGACATCATGCTACTATTTTATTTGTCGAGAATTTTGACAAAAGTTTCGTCAGCTATATCAATAGCCTACCAAAGAGACTATTATGATGTGCGACAATCACAAAGCATTCATCTCGTCAGCTTGCAGCATTTCGTCTGACTTCCAGCAAAGAGCAACGCATGAACCCGACGAATTGGTCAGCAAAACTCACATTATTATCATTAATGACTTATCAAGATGAAAAGAGTAAAGTGTGATGTCATTGGCATTTATCGGCGTGGAAACTGGTTCTGAACAACCACACCTGGACCGAATTAATTATCTGTGAATACCATTGTTGCTAACCATGCTCGCACCTGGTTCCAACCCAAGCTATAACAAAAGACTGTGACATCATCACTTTGGTACTCTGTAGTAGATATGATAGGCGCACAGTGGTACGTAGCTAATAAGGCTCTAGACTTTACAACAGCAGATCTTGGGTTCGAACCCCGTCCGACTCGAATGTACGCGGCACGCTGATGGTTTTGTAATTGTTCAGAATGAATACAATTACAGTGATTAAGGTTTAATAGCTGCAGCAGAGCCCTTCAAAATGGTAGTGGTGTAGCACAAGGTGCTATCTTCGATGAATAATGCCTTCACCACCACCAATATCATTTTCATTATTTTTTTTTCAATTTTATTGTAATTACCGTCAACATCGTCATCTTAGTGATTGTCAGAAATGTTAAAAGAAACTGCTAGTGATCAAAACGCTTTCGTAAAATACAGCGAGAGCTAAAACACAGGAGAATAATGAAGGAGTTTAGTCGGGGTGGATGAGGGTGGGGTTTGTGGATTGAAGAGAAATGGAGGGGTCGGAATGACGGCTTGTCACACGTGCCTATTTTGGCGCCTGGGTCACTCTCCCCTGCACCTGTTCGCCGTCTAATTATCGTCTGACGTGAGCTAGGTGAAGAGACCGTGACAGAAGTCTCAGCCACAGCTTCCGGCTCAGAGCGCGCACTACGCACAAGCTTTGCCCCCTCTTTACACCTTCTTGAGTTCAAACACTTCCGGCGGAAAAGGGTGAAAGGGCTCCCTCCACGATTAATCTTTGGTTAACGTGATCCGTGGGATGAGTTCTCGGGGATGATTACGTGAGCGCAGGAATACAATCAATTTACGGATTGTTATCATGATGATTTAAGGAGTACTAACTGATTTACGATGCAAATGTTCTGATAAAGATAATTCCTAGGGTCAACTTAAAAAGAAAGGATTTAACCTACGCACAAGACGATAATCAAGTCATCAAATCCGAAAAATAAAAACATTTACAAGACACTCGAAATATTTCCTCTCTTGCATCATGTGTTTATAGTTACAAACGTGGATAATAAGCGCATAAGGAAAATTTAAGTAGATTAAAAAAATGATAAAGAAGTGACCTTGTTAGCATTATGTAGACAAGTAAGTAAAGGTTTGTACAATTTATAGCATTTTTTTTTCATTATCATTCTGAATTATTTCTAATGTCTATAACACATGTTTTGTTATTTTTTTGTTTTGTTTGTTTTTTTGTTTTTTTGAAATCGCAAGTTGTAAAAAATTGCAACCATCTTCATGCCCAGTTATACGTTAGTTCCCAGGATTCATTGAAATGGATTTAGACTTATTTTTGCATAGATGCCCTCCAGGACAATAGCCTTGAGTGTATCCAAGTCCAAGAAATAGTTGCAAACAACAAAAACAAAGATAGCTTCATGACTGCAAAACTGAGCTTGTAGAGCCTTGCGTCAACGAGTTTTGCCTCGAAATGAGGTCTGGTTGAGCAACTGATCAGCGTAGATGGCGCTTGACCGATTTTACCTGTATTTCCGTTGCAATGTCGTTCATTGGTAACGATCATGGAAACATGGATGTAACATTACGCTCAGGCTGGATTGGGGGGGGGGGGGGGGTGCGCATTCCGATGGCTTTGCTTCGCATGTATTCTATGTTCTGAATTAAAATGGATTTCCCCCCAATATTCATTTGTCAAACACATCTGTTCTTAATCTAATACATGTATGTGTCAGTGTTTACCCCCTCCCTCTCCCATCTCTCTCCAATTATATGATTATATATATACACATATATATGTGTGTATATGTATATGTATACAATATATATATATATATATATATATATATATATATACATATATATATGTATATTTATGTATATGTATATATATATGTATATGTATATATATGTATATATATATATGTATATATATATATGTATGTATGTATAAACAGTCCATAGGGAGAATATACGTCTGAAAACGAGGTATCTTAAGGGGAATTCGCTCCAAAGGGGAAATTTTTGATTCCGCTTAATGCCTTATCAGTGATCAGGGGACTAAGGACTACTCCACAGTAGGAGACAGATGGCGTAGTGTGTGTAGATTAAAGACTGTACTATCATTACCATTTAGGGGAGATTGTCAGCGATACCAAAAAAAAAAATGAAAAAAAAAATGGGTGTATATATTGGATGTGTGTAGAAAATGGGTCATTGGGGGAATGTAGGTACATCTGCTTTTTCTCCAAAAAAAGTTGTATCTTGTCATAAACATACAGAATTTAGTGGTATAAGATGCAGTTTGTGCTCTTGTCAATTCAATGTTTCATTGAGCCCATATTAAAGGACAAGTTCACCTTCATAAACATATGGATTGAGAAAATGCAACAATATTAGTAGAACACATCAGTGAAAGTTTGAGAAAAATTGGACAATCGATGCAAAAGTTATGAATTTTTTAAATTTTTGTGTTGGAACCGCTGGATGAGGAGACTACTACAGCTTGTGAGTCATATGCGTACAACAGTATAAAGAAAATGTAAAAGAAAATTCAACATATTTTCACTTTTTTCGCATAATAAAAGAGCACTTGACTTGCCTCTTTCTAAAGGCAGGGGGAATAATATTAACCATAACATTTGTCGGTAACGAGTCAGGGGAATGTGTACTTTTTTCAAAAGATGGAATTTTGTGAAATTCTCTTCATATTTTCCTTATATTGTTGTACGCATGTGACATCTAAGTTATTCATACACTGCAGTAGTCTTCTCATCCAGCGGGTACTGTACAAAAACTTCAAAAATTCATAACTTTTGAACGGATTGTCTGATTTTCCTCAAACTTTCAATGATGTGTTCTACTAATATTGCTACATTCTCTCAATCCTTATGTTAATGAAGGTGAACTTGTCCTTTAATGCAAAATTTTTCAAAATAAGGCAATATTTGCATTTTTTGTGAATATTTTTATGCTTTTTATAAGAATTCCCCCCACAATAATTTATTCCACATTTCCCCTGATGGCTGGAAATAGCGTTTTGTTTATATATCTATCTATCTATCTATATATATATTTATAAACATGTATATATGAAAGATGCCTGCATAGCAACTTTTTCTATAGCAACTTCCCATAGCAACATCCAATCAATCAGGAAGCAAGATTCTTGTCATTACCATGGCACTGGTCATTGCAGCAACAATTGCTATCATAGCAACTTTTTTGTTTTTGTTTTTGACGAAATGGGGTACAGAATAACCTCAACAGCAATAGCAACAACAAGAAACTACAAGGCAATGGACCTGTTGAACAGAATCATTCATTTATTAACATGTCAAGATGAATAATCCAAATCAAAAACAAAATAAACATTCCTGCTTTGCACCCGTAAAAAGTCACATTGTCAATTCACGTTTTACAGTGTGTGCAAAAAATTCGGCACAGATAAAAAGTCGACTTAAATTGGCAAATAGAAGAGAAATACAAAATAATTTCATTAATTTGTATAAGCTGGGATGATAAATGAATGTAATGAACACCAAAACAAAAGTAAGAGAGTCTATGCTGTAAGCCTAATCTAACTCCATTCTCAATAGCAAAGAAAAATTCACGTATCACTACCTACAGTTCTACTGCACTGAAGTATGATATTATATCAACACACAACAGGTGTATGTGTATGATACGAATATCCTGTGTATAATGGTATAACAAACTAAGTCAAATGCTGAAAAGTTTTCCCATTCTGCTTTGACTTTGAAAAGGCTGCAAAACAGACAAAGAGCAGATTTCTTCGGGCCATCAATTTCACTTTTTTCTTTTGTTAAGCTCTTGCCATAAAAATCACTATAATCCTAATCAGCAAGGTAGAAATCTTGCCATTTCATCTCGGGTGGCACGCATTACAATAGTTTATGAATACAAAATGAACGATATTAACTGTACACTATGCTGCTTCCCTTGAGGGTAAAAACTCTAGTACTTAAGGCAGTCAACTGAAAATGCCAAACAGCATCAACAAATGAATTCAGAGAGTAAACTACTTTATCTACACTTTGTAGACATTAAAGGGATAGTACAGTATTGGTGGAGATGAGAATTGGGCATTTGACTTTTTACAAGATACCAAGAAAACACGTATGAAATAGTACAGAGCATACCATTCTAAGAGGAATTCAAAGTTTATCTGATGAAAATCGGGCTTGGAATGACTGAAACATCCAAAAACAAAGTAAAACAAAGCGATTGTAAAAATGTGTGGGTCCCACACTTTAGTAGAATCGCCCTGTTTTGGATATCTCAGCCATTTCAAAACCAATTTTCATCAAATAAACTTTGAATTCCTCATGGAATTGCATGCTCTTTCATATTTCACAAGAGGTTTCTCATTATCTCACCAAAAAATGTTAGAAACCTGAAATTAGGTCTCAACCAAAACTGTACGATCTCTTTAACATCCTTCTTACTGCATGATGCAGGGCACAGTCTATGGTTTCTTCACTTGTTTTTCCTTATCATTCAGTAGATGATATCTCTTATAAAAGAATGTTTCTGTTCTAGATGTCTTATTATCTCCAACTGATGCATTTTTTTTTGTTCTGAACATATGTATACCAAAAGTTTGAACAAGTAAATTTCATTGTATATTGAAACATCATCATAATTATATGGATGTTATGTTTTGCTTATTTGTTTAAGAAAACTGTGATGAAATGATCCATCAACCCCACCCCCCAAAAAAGAAACAAACTAAATGCCTCATTAGTTTACTATGTCAGAGGGCCTTCATGGAAACCTATGCAAAGTGAAATGGTTGAAATTCTCTTCCCACCCCCCCCCCAAAAAAAAATGGTTAGGGACATCCAACTTTAACAGGATATTCTGCAAGAATTGGCAACCTGTAAACAAGGAATGAGATCTAAAACCTAATCTAATAAAATAATGTAAATCAACTAGAAGTCAAAATAACAGCAGTTACATGGACAACTAATATGCTCACAGCTGGTTGGTTGTTTAGTAACCATTGCCATTAGTAACTGCAATTACCACAGGTAGCAAAACAGCATAAAGTGATTTCTGAAGCAGTATCATGAGTTTCGTACATTTTCTTGTTAGACCGAGACAATGCAGCCCACTTTTGAGCTAACTCTCTGATATGATTGCATCAAAAATACACTTTGAAGTTTGCTTCACTGAGTTCGAGGAAGAATCTTGTAGTGGAGAAAAGATGAACAATTGAAAATGAGATGCGAAATTAGCTTTGAAAAATATATGAAATGTCCCATGACAGATAATCATAATACTATGATCAGTTCATTGCACACACATGTAAAAAAAACAAAAGGATGTTTCTTCATCCATTGAATGTAGTCATTTTCCTTTTTTTATGAACAGGAAATCGGCCTTGTATCTTTCAGGCCATCAATAATATTGTATAAAGGTATGTACATAGAGTCAACAGCAGTTCTTCAAGCAATTCAAAGATTATATAAAGCAGACAAACCATCTATCTACACAATATGGAAAGGAAACGTCTTTCAAGTTTCTGTACAATGTACAAATCCTCTTTAGAATATTATTTCCACATCAGCAGGCATTTAGACTGAAATGCTGCATCATCTTTAGTCACTGCAAATTCTTATCACGATAAAATTTAAACTGCTGCACAGCTTTTTATGAGTGGGACTGCACTTGCCCAATTCTCATTCCACAAGTCCAAAGTGTCACACAAAAAGACATCCCTCAGGTGCCCAGTATTGGCAAGTTAGACCATTTGGTCATTAGACGAAATGATAAGTAGCCAAACTGGGCATTGGACCAAGTGAAAAGTAGACCAAACAGGCATTAGACAAAATTGATGGTAGACCAAGTGAGTTTAGCCATAGTGGTGTTGGACAAACTGGGAAGTAAACCATCTGATAGCAGGCCAAGTGGCAATAAACCAAGGGGACATGTAACAAATCTTTATGTTGTTGTTGTTGTTGAATAATTACCATACTAGCTGCAGTACTGACCACAAAAGTGCACTAACTGCACGCTGGTTTCTGGATAATTTATTAAAAAACCAACTTCAAAACACTACAAACACACACAAAAACCATATTAAAAAAAAGTTGTGTTCGTGGTACAATGTATCTTTAAATTTGAAGGTCTTATTGTTGTTACATTCAGTATTACCCGAGTGTTAGTTATCGTGGCTGTAAGCAGGTGCACCATGACGTGCTCAGGAGCTCTGCAGAAATTAATAAGTGACTTACCATATTTTTTCTCTAAAATTTGGAGCTGCCATTCAATATACCGAATAGCATTTTCCAGAATACCAGCTTTTTGCACTTTCTACTACCCTTAAAAGTACTATTAGGATGATCTCCTGTAGATACAGACTGTTTTTAAGTGGTAATATGTAACCTTTGACCATTGATCTTTGACCTCATGGCCCAAAACTTCATTATCAGGCAATACACATATTTGTACTGTGTGTATGTACTGAGCCATTTCTGAGATATGGAGAAAAATGTAGAATTTGAGCATTTTCACTTGACCTTTGACCTGCAATCCCCTGTTGTACACTTTTTTCTAGAGAATCTTTATCTGGTAACACATGTATGAACTAAGTTTCATCAGAATACCTTCAGGCACTGGAGAGATATTGGAGAAATCATGACATTGTATTAATTTGACCCTGACCTATGACCTTTGGCAATGAGAGTGTGTGCCCACAAATGGATAGGTGCAGCTTCATGCAATCATACATACATGTGTCAAGTTTACTTGGATACCTTAAATTGTTCTTAAAAGTTATGCTGTTCATGGATGGACGGACAATCCAAAAACATAATGCCTCCGCTGGCATTTTGTGGTGGAGGTATGAAAAAGAAAAATGACATTACAACATTGTAAGCCTGAATGGAAAGAATAAGTGAAACCAAGCAATCAGCATTGAGAAGACACCCTCAGTACTTACAATGAATGCATGGTTAATCTGCAAATTTCAAGGTATATCAAATGAGCTCATTGGGTCAAAAATCAGCGGAGTGACATCAACTGACATATACAGCTAAAAACTGGGGAGACCTGCCAAAACAGGACTTCAACTTTGTGAAAACTATTTAACATCAAACTTACAAATGTAATCTGAGAAATATTGTATCTAAAATATGGTATCTAAAAGTACTTTGCTCAGCCACCACTAAAGCTACATGAGCTTTATTTGAAATGAAAAAATACCAAGAAATCATATATATATCTACAAAGATGATTTATTAGTGACTGAGTTGCAAGACAAAACAAGTACCAGTATACACCTTGAAAAATAAACAGCATCATCAACAGAAAAAAAGAGTAAATCTCACTGCCCTTGCAGTATTTTCTGCAGTGCTTGTTACTGCACATGATATCTCCATGGACTTGAAGAATGCAAATTGTTTGAAAAACCTAGATTCCATTGAACCCAACTCTTAATTCCTTGTTTGATTACTAGTAGTTTTGAAGCTGCAGAAAGAATTAAATAGTCCGATATGGCTGGCTCACTCTTGAAAGGATGAATGCTGATGAACAGCAAACCCTCCCCCCCCCCCCCAAAAAAAGGAGGGGATTGGTGGATAAACTTGTTGTCATACAGACCTTCTACATGATATTAATCTCTGATAGTATAATTTGTCTCTACTGAAGACAGGTGTCTGTATATGAATAAATTCATTTTCCTTTGTTTGATACTATCAATATCATCTTTGGAAATTATCATAGGTAGAAAGGATGAAATGTAATCGCCAAGCTTTCTTCATAACCTTTGAATTATAGCCGGGTGTACAATGTAATAAGCTGTAGGGGGAAAAAAAATCATTCATTGCTTTTACAAATTCAGAAAATTTGGTTTGACATTGGTCGAATCATGCCCTTGCCCAAAATGCTTTGAGACTGAATTTGTTTTTGTTTCTACTAGTATATTCCCCTATGGCAATGACGGGCATAGCATCTAACATGGAAAACGGGCAAGGCAACATCTACAATGTACTTTTAACCCCTCCCCAACACCACCAACTGTGTGTAATCTGAAAAGTGAGTATAAAACCCCGGTTAATTTTCTATCAGCTGCACAATGTTCATTTTGTTTTAAAAGTCGATACGCATTAATTGTTCTAGAATGGAAGTATTAACTAAGGTTGGATGGGAAGGAGAAGGGAAAAGGGTAGTCCATATTCCCCAATAGCACCTCTTCACCCACTCCATGCTGAATTCTGAAATCCCCATAGACTTTAATTACACAGGCCACCAGGTTCCCGTATGGAATGGGTTAAATGGAGGGACCTTGAAACAGAGGTTCTGATGGTGTCCTCATACACTGTAGTTTGCTACTGGTCCTGCTGGATTGATGTCACTGGTGTAGAAAGACTGAGGTTGTCTCAATCCAAGAATACTGGTGGGTGGTTCAGAAGGGGGGGGGGGGGGGGGGGGGGGAAGGGGGGAAAGGGCAAAGTAGAAATACATGACTGGGGAACCCGGAGGGGGAGGGTGTGGTCCAACACTTCCCTCAGTGCTTGCTGGTCTAATTACAGACCAGCAAGATAAAAGATAACGCTCTGGAGCATGTCAAAGCTGTTGTAGAGAGACGGGCCTTGGTGGGGAACCGGGAGGGGGGTTGGGTGTGGTCCATCACCTCCCTCAGTGCTTGCTGGTCTTAATGGTGATAAGGTTCTGGAGCATGTCGAAGCTGGTGTAGAGAGACGAGACTTAGTGGGGAACCAGGACCGGGGTGGGTGTGGTCCATCATCACCCTCAGTGCTTGCTGGTCTTAATGGTGATGAGGTTCTGGAGCATGTCGAAGCTGTTGCCATCCGGCTGCACGCTGTGGAGGGAGCCATCTTGCCGTTTGACCGATAGGAAGCCGCTCTTGTCCAGACCAGTGATGGTCACTTCCTCACCGTCAGGCCTCTCCAGCCTTACCTTGGCATCACTGCATCAATCAAAATGGACATTAAGATCCTGGTCAGTGCAGTGTCCTCATGTAATGTATGTAATTGACTATTTGGTGTGCCAATTATGGTTCACAATGACATACACTCCGTATGCCTTGTTTCTGTAAACTTGCAGAAACCCTTCGTATGTTCATGCATCTATCTGATAACTTGCCAAGCTCTTTTATTTGCATTTGGTTACCACTCCCCCTCCATAAACACAAACATTCACACAAACAAATAAACAAACAAACAAACAAACGCACAAACACAACAGCAAAAAAAAAAAGAAGAAATGTAACAAATATACAATCTCAATACAAAAATAATAAACAACTACAGCTGTTTCATTTTTTGTAGTTTCCAGACGACCTTTGCCAATCAGCGAAGAAAACACTTGCATCATGCTAATCAGCAAAGCAAAGTAAGGGTTAAATGATCATGAGCGCATAGGGTGCGTTTGAATACTCTCCTAAAGCGAACTGTACCGTACTGTATCCATGCAAGAGGAGCGCTTGAACGCTCCTAAAGTGTACCGTACCATACTGTACCGAGCCAAAAGTGGACCATTTCCTGATGTGCTCGAAAAGGGTATTAAAAGCATATCAAAACTTTGCATGTGAAGAGTGCGCCTATCATATTGCGCATGTGTCATAATGCAAAGACATCATTCTTTTTGTTTGGGACAGCTGAAAGTAGTTCAAGAGCTCCAGGTGAATAACCCTTTTGCATGGCTTGACACTAACTTTTTTGTTTGGTGGCCCGATGGGGCCACCAAAATCCTAAATTTCAAATTTTTGGTGGCCCGAGAGAAAAATGTGGTGTCCCGAAAAAACCCCCCAATAAAAACATTAAAAGTCCTTTTTTTTAATGAGTCAAATATTTAAGATTTATAATAGTAAGAATTAGAAGTTGGACATACATGTATCTACTCATAAATAAACTTCAACAAACTTGCAACACTCACTCTCAGGCACTCATTCAGTCCTTTTCATCCATCCTTTGAACAAATCTAACTGCTAATTTCCGGCGCAAAAGTTACAAATTTATTGACATGCTTTTCAAAAAATTTTGGTGGCCCGAGGCGGGCCACCAAATTTGCCCTTTTTTGAAATTTGGTGATCCGACTTTCATTTTTGGTGGCCCCGGGCCACCGGGCCACCGTTAGTGTCGAGCCCTGCCTTTTGCTACAAATAACTCATGAGGTACGCTTTCTCAAGAGAATGCTCAAACGCTCCAAATCTGGCACAGTATGGTACAGTGCGCTTTAGTTCAGTTCGCTTTGGTTCGCTTTAGAGCACTCGAACGCACCCATAGTTGAGCCCTTTATAAGGCAGATACTCTCTTCATAACAGGCTTCAGCCTGCCATACTGTACCTATGGAGCCAGCGCTTGTAGTAGACCGGCAGAAAGCTTTCCGCTCCCTTCTCCTGGAAGGCATTAATCATCCGTTCCATCTCTGTGATGCTGCGCGCTATGACCATCTCCATGGAAACGGGGCTGAGGTTGGTGCCCTTTTCGGCATTGTACTTGTGGAGGATGTCGTTGATGCAGGTCGTGGGGACGCTGTTGGAAACATTCACTCCGACACCTCAACAGCAAAGTAGGGGAAAATGTGGACGATGAAAGTCAGTTGCGATTCTTCATTGACCCGAAAAACTGCTGCAGATAATCAACCCAGCAAACAGGTGCTTACAATTCAGTCACATCTCCTGATGTCTTTGAAAAGTTTAAGGGGAACTCTGTTCCTGTTAAAAGTTAGTCTGCTAAGAAAGAGTAAAATTTTGTAACCACAATAATGAAAATTTGATTAAAATAGGATAAAAATGAAGCAAATTATAAAATTTCAAAACTTCACAATTATATGTAACTTCCCTAATTTTTGGATCAAATTTTCATTATTCTGCTTACAAAATTGTATTCTTTCTGTTCAGACTAACTTTTAATTGGGCTGGAATTCACCTTTAAAGACCACAAAAGCATTTTGTTGAATATATCAATCTGGAAATTGATAGACCAGGAAATTCCAAAAAAAAAAAAAAAAATATATATATATATATATACAAATGTATATATATATATATATATATATATATATATATATATATATATATATATATATAAAAGTCTTCACTTTTAACCCATTGAGGACGAGTCCCAAGTATACTCGGGCATGTGTCTATGGGAAATGCGTGTTGTAGCAAAATCAGTCCATCCTCAACGGGGTAAGATTTAACAAGAAAGTCATCAAAGGATCAAATTCATACCAATGATAGCATGGAAGACTCCGTCGAGACAGGACGAGTTCACGATTACCCCACCCAACTTTTGCTGGTTACCATAGTAGATGTCGTTTGGCCACTTGAGTCGAAGGTCAAAGTCCTGCCATGTGTGAAAAACAAACGAAATGGGAAAATGATAGCAGAGTCTTGAGTAGCAAATAATCAAATATTCCACTAGTCAGAGAAGATGGAAAAACATATATCATAATTTCAATCAGTCTTTGTTTCTATACAATTAACTAACCAGAAAGCTATTTTTTTTAAACTCAAAATTTGAAAATCTTTCCAAAAAAAAAAGGTCATTTAATAATGTGCATTCTGTCAGCCTAATGTGTGGTTGCTTTGATAGAAGTCGAACAATTACTATAAAATCTTCCATACACTACAGTGAATGATAATGATTAAAAGTGGATGATTGCACAAGTGTGCTTTAACCCGTTGAAGATGAGTCCCGAGTACTGTAAAACGAGAAATGTTCGCGTGTATTTTGATTTCGTGAGAGCCAAGATTCGCGAAATTAAAATGCACACAAAAGTTCTTGTCTACACTATGCGCATCGAATGTCAGAGGCAACTCGCGAAAATTTCATGCCGTGAAAATAATGTGTTTTACAGTATACTGGATGGGCAAATGTCTATGGGAAATGCGTGTTGTAGCAAAATCAGCCAGTCCTCAATGGATTAACTACAATCCAGCATATTTGATGAGTTCAAATTTTTGATTAATTTTTTTTTTTGATTAATTTTTTTTTTTGATTAATTTTTTTTTTTTTTTTTTTTTTTTTTTGGAGGGGGGGGGGGGGTGGTGGCTGGAATAACCCATGATTATTTGTAATCACTGTTCTCTCCAAAGTAACAGATTGACAGGCATAATTTACCATTTGCAGATGAAACAAAAATCCAGCATTAGTGCTTTAAAATAGTTCTTAAGTATGAGTTAGGGATAGAAACAACAAATGTAAAAATTTGAATCGGTAAAATCGATGTTAAGTATTGTTAAATATACAAAATATGCACAATAGTTATAATAAAAATGTTTCCAGACTACATCATCTACAGTTACGGTTTATTGAGAAAAATACAGATATCTCCTTATATTCTAGGCTTTATTGTGAAAATCCTACATTATATATGATAGGATGTTTTGTGGTACAACCGACCTACACATATGCATTAAATGTCATATCTTGAAAATCTTTTAAATCACTGTTCCCAAAGGTAGACAGGACTTTTAACCAAATCTGGCAAATGAGGACTTACTGTTCATTTGCCAATAAAATCATTGAAATTTGAAATATCACTGAAATAGGGAGCAAATAATGTCAGCCTTTTTTTTTAGCCATTTTCACTGCTCATCTCTTATTGTGATAACATAACTGTGGAGTGTTGCATTGACACTAAACACAGGTATTCCATTTTTTGCCTTTATAAGTCCTGCTTCTATTCTGCCTGTAGAGGGCGCAATTCTGGTTTACCCATCTCTCATGATTGAAGCCCTAACACCTGTAAAATTTAATTTCAGGCTCTTTACACTATAAGATCACCTCAATAATGTATCTAAACCACACCCCAGGAACCAGTCGAAATTCCCTAACCAGAGTACACCTCAATCATCCCTTTGTACACTCCTTATTCCATACACTATGAGACATGTCGGCGAACAGCAGCAAACATTCCTGCTTGTAAATGATTTGCATACCAATGACATGTGTGGGTAACGGCATGGAAAGAGTCGTATGCCTCGGAAAGAAAGAAAGCAAGCAAGCAAGCAGTAATTATTGATGAAGATCAGAGACCCATCCCTGTCACACAGTAGCAGTCAGAGCCAGACACAGAACAGGGATGAGTGGGGGTGGGGAGATTCTACTGCAGCAGGCTGTCCCATCAACATTCCCCAAGTCACTGGGCCACTAAGGCTATCACGGCAAGCCTTCTATGTCCCTGGATCTCAAATGCCAAGGGGTTACCTCCCCCAACAGATGATGGGCAGGGATGGGGCGTCTCAGGACCTAATTTATGGCTATGAAGACAGTGTCGGGCTTCACAGACACTTTAAAGGGACTGTACAGTACTGGTTGACGTGATGATTCAGGTTTATACGCGTGTAACATTTTTTTGTGAGATAATGAGAAACCCCTTATGAAATATGAAAGAGCATGTAATTTCAAGAAGGATCCAACATTTATTTGATGAAAATTGGCCTTGAAACGGCCGAGATATCCAAAAAAGCGATCCTAATAAAATTGACAGGCCACGACTTTTATTACGATCTCTTTGTTTTACCTTGATTTTAGATATCTCAGTAATTTCAAACCGATTTTCGTGAAGTAAACTTTTGATTCCCCTTAGAATTGTATGCTCTTTAACGTTTCATAGGGTGGTTTCTAAATATCTTGCAAAATGTTACAAGCTGAATCCTAACCTCAACCAGTACTGAACAGTCCCTTTAAAGGGGTTGTTCAAAACTCTGCTATATTGGATAATGACTCTATCACAATCAATACATGCAATAATCATTTTATACATTTACATTTTTTAAGAGTCAGTCCTCATCATCCACAAGTTATGTGATATTCATTGTATAAAATGAAACTTGTGCAATGTCATAGGTGTAACGAAATTGAGAAAGCTTTAACAGAAATTTCAATATCCCAATAATGACATTATGACTGCATTTATTTGTAATGAAACCCTCTCTTGTTGCTAATGTTTCCATCATGTGAATGACATGTTCTATTATACTGAATGAAATACTTCATGTGTGTATATGCCACAGGCTCTGGCTCTGTGCACATAATATATTGTAATGTAATATAATATAATGTTTGTTTGTTTGTGAGTGTGCATGTGTATGTGTCTGTGTTAGATACATCATTGCATTCCATTTCTGTGATTGATGATAAAGCAGCCAAGCGGTGCAACTGGGTGAACGATGTCTGATGTTTCAATTATCTGTATTTATCAAAAGCAAAAAACACTTTTTTCATTTTCCTGAATGTAGCTGCTGCATTGATGTCAGTCTGTTTAAGTCTCAAATGGTGTGAATTGTTATTCTAACCAGTTTAGCAGTCTACAGACTGGATTAAGGCATAAATCTAAATTTTAGAATCCAGTCTAAGCACTGATAATGTGCACAACTTCAGCAGAATTTCCTTTAACTCCTTCTTGCATCAACTACACAATCACCCATAACATTGACAGGAACTCCATAAACACAGTCTGAGAAAAGTCTGAAAGTTTTTAGGAGCTTGAACGAGCACCACGGGACATTTTGAGTTAAAAGTAAGAGCATTTGGGGGAAGAAAGACATGGAGGTAAAAAAAGTATTCCCCTCACAAAATTTATGTGTTACAAAAGAGCATAATACAGTGTTCAACTGTGCAACTAATATAGCAAAACTGCAAATGGATATAACACTTTGTTCTTCCATCTGGACATATCACAGTCATAACAACACAGGTGGACATCATGACCAGGCCGGTCATCCTGGCCACCCGCAACCTCCTCGCAACATTCAGCCAGACTTCAAATGAGGATATCATCGGGGGGCACCGTACCTCGTAACCCTTGAGTGAGCGGACGGCCTCCACCACGGCGGCCGAGGCGATGTGCTGGAGGAATGGAAGCTTGTCGGCCAGCCGCGTCCTGACTGGGATGCGAACGTGGAGCGAGAACATGGCACATCCTATGGGAGCCAGCCATCGGTTGCCGCTACGACCTGATCCAGGAAGAGACATTGGGGAAAAAAATGGGGGGGGGGGGGGGGTTTACACTCAGATTAATTTTGGTTGAATACACAAGACAAACAGCAAAAGAGATACTGTGGGCATTACAGGTTGATTGTTTCTTTAATAGTGTAAAGCAAAAACTGTTCATGTGCCCATGGCACCACACAGGCAGCTATAGATGGATGCTCCGGATATCAAACAGGGGGCACTATGGCATAGTGGATAAGACTCTCAACTCAAAATCGGAGGAACCAAGTTCAATTCCTTCCCAGTGCTTACGTCCTTAGAGAAGATGATTACCCACTGTGCCCCTCTCCACCCAGGTGTATAAATGGGTACCTGGAAATGCTAGGGTAATAATAATGGCAAGTCCCTCTGGTGTAGAGCAGTGGCAACACTGAAGAGGCTACCCTGGATAAAGAAGGCTTTAATTATTGTCATGATTATTTATTGTATTATTTAGGTACTCGTACTGCATACATAAATGTATAGTTACGGCAATGGTGACTCGCTCAAGGACACAAACAGTTTGAATGATGCATTTTGTGGCATTGGTTTGTTCCACCACAATGCTCCTTTAAGCCACCGTGAAGTTATCTCTGAAGACTCAGACGTGACATCTTTCATTTCCTGCGCAGGCTGAAATGCGAAGACACTTACCCTTCCCACCTGTCATTCTCGTTGCTATGCAGACGACACCGACGTTGTCGGGAACTTTGAACATGAATCTGGGAACATGAGAATGTGAGAAATATTTCTGGTTTTAAAAGAAGTGCAAAGTTCTAACAATGCAAATGCTGCATGTAATACCACACTACATTACAACCAGTATTTTTTTTTCTTTCTTTTTTTTTTGTACTTCGGGTTTTGCAGAATATGAACTCCAGCACAAAATGGCAGAATAGATATTACCTCCACTATATGAAAAAAAGGAGAGAAGTCATATTCATCTGTGAGTTTTGTTTGACTCTCAAACTAATTCATTTAAAAGAAAACCAATGAAATTACTCATTTCCCTTTCTCTCGCTGTCAATGTGCCTCAGAACTGCTAACTTTATTCAAAAGAAATATAGAAACATAGAAATGTTGACAATGAAATATCACCTTCTGTTGTTTCAATTTAAAACTTGAGTTCTAGCACAAATCCATCGGGAGTGTGGGAAGAATTATGCTTGAGGACGATAAATGCCATATCACTACAATTGCATTATAAGGTTTATTCATGATATACATTAAGGATTTACAGTGATTAAGGAATCACTGTAACTTTTTTTCAGAATTTGAGTGGCTTTGTGTGCATCTTGTTTTTCTTGGGGGGGGGGGGGGGGGGGAGGGAAAGGGGGGAGGAGAGGAACCCTCACCCTTCAAAGACATCCATCGTCGTGGGTAACACTTCGGCATAGAGCACCACATTTCCCAGGATACTGGTGGTCAGGTTGTTGCGGTAGCTGTCAAAGTTGAAGAGGCTGCCCAGCGGGAGGTTCTTGCGGCCGATGACAACGGGGAGGAGGGAGGGGCTGACGTGCTTGATGCCCGCCTGGTCGTAGATGAAGTGGAGGGAGACCGGCGTGCCTCGTAGGATGGGGGAGGCATCTTTCTGCCCTGCCGTGATGGCCTTCAGGAACTGCTCGTTTGCCTATATTGGCATGGACATTGAAGAATTGATGGAACAAGATTACAACAAACTGAAAATACTGCATGCTTTTTTTGTTGACTTGTTTTCACCATTATGAGGGAATTACACTATACCTCAAACACATGTCTTCATTCAATAGTGGATGCAGAAAAGTTAGAACACATCAGAGAAGATTGAGAAAACAATTACAATTTTAGAGGTTGTGCTATTTAAGTCCACATGCTGTCATTGTTGGATGAGAAGGCCATTCACCTTTTTTTTCCCAGTATTTTTCATGAAATTTACAACATTGTACCTCAGTTCACAGTTTCTTTGTTTTCAGTACATTGTTGTGTTATAATGTGTATCAAAATATCATAACTATATTTGTTCGAAATGAAATTAAAAGAAAGAAGGAAATAAATGACATGCAGAATCAACCAACAACATTATTATGGGTTTTGCAACGCATAGTCATATGAGAGTGTTGCTACTCTCATACATCTCAGGAGAAACAGTCATTGCATGATTCTTCTTTTTGTGTAAGGATCATAATGCTTTTATTCTCCATCCACTAAAGAGAAAGAAAATCCTCCAATGGAAAGTCTAGAATATCATTTTCAAATCTTCATAAAGCAAACTCCCTGTACTTTTTAATATCAATTTTTATTTTTTTTATAAGAAACAGGAATGCAATGAAAAAATTGTCATTACAATCAAGAAAACAATTTTCCTAGTGACTGTATTATTGCCCCGGCATATTACTCAGACATCCAAGTTATCATCAATTTCTCAAATCTGTTTCCAGTATTCATTAACCTATTGCTAGCCCATACCTGATTATCTTTGCTCTCTGAGACAATCTCCCATGGTAAATTCTCCCTTTAATTTCTCCCTGTCTCTTACAAATAAATAAATAAAAGATAAATAAATTTTTAAAAAAAACAGCATCCTTGGTCACATTAGCAGAAGAGGAGGGGGAAAAACAGAAAAAACAAACAAACCAGAAGAGAGTGAACATTAAGCCTATGTGTAGATCAAAGCCAATATTAAACAATGTCAAGTTTTCTTTAATTTCTCCATCTCTCTATAAAAAAAAAAAAAATAAATAAAAAAATCAGAGCACCCATGGTCACATTAGCACTGGCAAGTTTTCCCTTAACACTTTTTATCGCATCAATACTGATTGGGATTTCACAGGAGCCGAATGTTCCCCCGGGAGGGAGAGGATGCACTTGACGCATCATGTTTCACCTGTTTTCTGCTTGATCCTCTGGGAGAGGGGGGAGAGAGGGGGGATAGGAGAAGGGGGGAGGGGTTGTTTGGATGGAGAGGTCATGTCGTGTGGATATTGATTTGCTGAGTGGCGTGACTCTGTGATTAATGATGTGGAATGATGTGCGCACTAGCGCTCGCTCGTCTGCGTTAGCGGACTACGTAGCATGTTGCGATGATGACGCATGTACAAGATGCACATTCTCAGCTGGAAGGCCCACAATTCTGACGTACAGTGTACATGTTTCTTGGAAGGGATGCATAAAGAACAGGGTTCTTGGAGAAGAGGCTCAAGGAAAGTTGAATATAACTATCATTTCACTGCAGAGGACATACACTGTACAGACTACCGCCAATTCTTTCTAAAAGTTCCGGTGGCATTAAATGTACATTATGTAGCTACATGTACTTCCTGCTGTAAACATCATCAGAATTCCTTGGTAGTCTTTGCTTTCTCTTTCCTTCTTTTCTCCTAAAGGGATTGACTACTCAGACATTTTTCAAGCCTCCACAACGAAGCACATTTTCAGGTGTTCCATTTGACAGATTTTGACTATTCTGGGTACACATGAAAACTGAATCTGGAAAAGAGGAATTGGGAAATGAGTGGCCCATAGACACAGAAGAGAATTTTGATGCCCTGAGAGGAGAGATTTACATCATGTGAATGCAGTGAAACAATGGCATGAATAGCACGAAAAGGTTTCATAATACAGGGCTGCACACTAGCCCATTTTTTCTACTGGCCCGACCTGTCTGTTGGACCAGTACTAGGTACCCAGTTTTTCTAATTTTTTTTTTAAATTGATTCATTTCTGAAAAAGTTACTGGTTTGACAGTGATTTTTAGTGGTCAGGGACCATTGGACCAGTGCCAGTGTGCAGCACTGCATACACGTAATATCACCAATATGTTATACTGTACATGTACTAAGATCTGCTAAATGCTCTTGGGTAGTCATGTTACTCAAATGGATGATTCTGTATACGCTTCACTAGAATAAGACAGGATACAAGTATCTTTAATATTCTCTCCCCTCTTTCCTAAATTGGACTGAGAGCCGGCTACTTTGAGACACCTGCGACAAGTTATTGAGATGTATTGATGATTGCCCCTGTCAGTGTGAACAGTACATCATACACTGTCTTACACAAGCAAACAGTGAACATGAAGCTTGATACAGTCCAACCTCTCCTATCCAGCCTCCCTTTATCCGGATCTCTCTATTATTCGGATGCGATCTTGGCATGATTTTTTTTTTCAATGTAATAATTACGGGGAAAAGGTGGATTTTAAACTAAAACAAAATTCCTACACAAACCATATGAATTACATATTATTCTCCACATAGTTAACATATATTCATATCTAATTTTCATCTAAATATTACATGCATTCAGATATTCACTACTCCCAAATCACCGGAAAAACATGGACAGAAAACTTTTCATTGAATCAGGGTATGGTACAGGCAATCGTTCTTCGGCAGCTGCGTGTATTAAACATTGAGTCTCCCATTTCCAGCCAAGTCCCTTATTCGGATTAGCCCCGGTCCTGACACGTTTGGATAGGAGAGGTTGGACCGTACCTGATTCACGCCGAGCAGGAAGGCTGGCGTGAGCTGGGGCGCCCTCTGTGTGCCGCCCTTGGCCGTGATGCAAGACAGTCCGAGGCGTACCAACATGTCCACCGCCATGTCCTCCTGAGTTCCCTCAAGGTGGCCTTCAGGGAAGCAGATCTAAGGGGAGGGAGAATGAGGCAGAAGGAGGCACAGTGAGGTTTAAAAAGTTGTTCTTATAACCCTTTCTGCAACAGGGACTTTAGACGGTGGGGTTTTCTGTGCTAATTGACACTCTGCATAAACACATAAAGGGTTAATTAAAACAGCAATCATTTCTTGGTAACAAAATTAAAGATCAAGCCTGAGCTCAGTACATTCTGACTTTCGCTGACCCCATTCAGGTGCCTTTATTGTGTATGACAAAAGAATTTGTGAGCGCATCAGTGCACACTCTATTCATACCTCGCACCCCATTGATGTTTTCATTGTTCGATGGTACATGCACATGCCTGTACATTTGTAGTTGACCATGAAAAGGGGATACATGCACCGCTTTACTGCTTTTGCACAGGTGGATTACAACCTTTCTGTCCTCTGTTGACCTGCAAAGAGAATCTTGTTTTCGGGGCATTGAAGGCTCTCAGAGAATTGCGGGAGGAACGGGTTAACCCTAAAAAGACTGGGTGGGGGGGCCTAAAAGGCCCCCCCCTCGACATTTCGCGCGATTTCTCAGCAACACGCAATGCTCTCGCCGCGATGCTCTATGACATTTTTCTTTCGAGTTTCCCGCACATTTTGACACCAAATTTGTGACGCCCGGGGGTACGGTTCTGAAGTTACATAACTTTTTGTACATGCACGTGAGACCGAAAATGGCTCAAAAATGTGATTTTGTGTACAAAGTCAATACAAATTGAGTTTATCACATGGTTCATATAAATATGCTTATTTTTACACTCAAAGGCTAAAATCAATTTGTTTTAGTAGTATTATGCTTCAAAAAGGGTCTGCCACAAATTTTGCTGAAAAAAACAAAAACAAAAGGTCGAAAAACAAGGAAATACATAAGAAATTCATAAAACAATAAAATAAATAAGAAATTAATTTTGATACCGAATTTTTTTTCAAGTACATTTGCTAAGAATGCTACAAAGAATATCTAGACCAAAAATGAGCACTTTTGGAGCTTTATTTACTGATTTAGATAAAAAAGTCTGATTTATCGCATAAATTAGCATAATTAATCAAAATAAAATAAAAGAAGACTATTTTGCAAAATTTAAATATACGATCTTGTAGATTACATCGCACACTACCATTGTGCAAATTTCCGCGGCGATCGCGCGATCCACGGCCGAGATCTTAAGGGGGGGCCCTTTAGGCCCCCCCCAGTCTTTCGAGCTACCAAAATAGCCCAGTCTTTTTAGGGTTAAGTGATATCAGTCTGTAACATTTGCCTGCTTTTGCTGTTACTTCTTCATTAATTTTTCTGAAAGTGAAGTTTCCTCATCTATATCTAGCAAGCAAAAGGGTCACCATGAATTTAAAACACATGTGAAGCATTTTCTTTCATTTCAGCAACATTACACACTGCATCAAAATCAATGCATACTGGTATAAGTTTCCCACTCTGTTGACTTCTTTATGTTTGAGGAAAACAAACATGCATACTTGCATTCACTTGTACACAAACACTGACAACACAAGTGAATAGAACATGTTCCACACAGGGCAAAAGTAAAAGTGGGTGGTGGAGGGCTTACTTGTGAGAATATCGCCACACCGCCGTTCTTCTTCTCTGATGCCTTGACCACCATCGGTAGCACCCGGTCCTGTCCCAGGACACTGACCATGATGTTGGGCGAGCCCTCCCCGTCGCCGATCTGCAGCCGGCCGGGTCCGCTCAGGCCCTCGACTCGGAAGGCCTTGGACTTAACAATGCCCTGGTATGACGCCTCCACCTCCTTTTCCGTGGGTGGTCCACCCTGAAAGCTCACATCGCCGAGGGAGAGGGGGAGTCCAAAGTTGAGGATGCGACCGCCCTTCTCAAAGTGGGCCATGAACCGCTCCGTCGTGTCCTTGTCGAGACTGCCGTCACCGGCTAGCACTACCAACGCACAATTGTCCGACCATGGCTGGGTCAGGGTGCTGGGTTTGAGGAGATAGATTACATACTTGTCCTGTTCCAAGCAGTGCTGCAGGGCAGCCTCCACGGCTCCGTAAACCTCATCCTCGACTTCCGATCCCGTGTATATCAGAACATTCGGCGGCTTACATATTCCGTCTCCCCCCGCGGCGGGGTCTTTATGCCTCAGCGACTTTGGGAGGTTTCCGATCCCGTTTGAAAGATTCCTCTCTCCATCTGGGAGAAAGACGCTGCCATCCGTTGCCCCAGCGACATGGCTAGGACTGTTGGGGAACTCCACGGAGACACCCCCGAGGTCGTCTTCGTCCAGCTCTCCCGTGCTGGACAACGAACTCGAATTCTTCTGCTTCTGCTCCTCCATCTTGCGCACAAACTCGGAGGAGTGCTTGCGGCGCAGGTACCGGTTCGGCTGCCGGTGGAGCTGGGGCTTCTTGCCTGCTGCCTCCAGGGGCGACACCCTGTGGGGCGAGGCAGGGATGGGTGGAGTCATGGCACCAGATGCTCCCTCCCCGACCTTTAACCTGTTGTCAACCAAGTTGAATGCTTGTCCCTGCACTTCCACAGCTGAGAAAAGAGGAAAAAAGATTCAATTGTCACTGACGCCACACATGAATACAACACCTTTCTTTAGATATGTATGAACATAGAATTATATTCATAGAGAAGATGGAAAGATTTTTCTGTGATACCAAATGATCTGGCTGATGACTACTTTTGTTTGATTCTGCCAAACAACCATCAAAAAGTCTTAAGTCCTGTCTGCAATCCACCTGCCCACTTTCGCTAATGCCATGTACATTTGTATCATCTGATATCTATATGCATTGTATGCACTAGCCCAAGGCACTAGCTGGTCCACATACAAAGAAAATCATGGTGTTGGCATTTTGCTTGTCAGCAAGTCTGAAGGGTTCTCACATCACTAACACAAAGCCTTGAAGTTGCAGGTACTATCTTGCTTGAGATTAGCGCACAAAGAAAATGGTAGCGTCAAAAAGTAAATCACAAAGCAGTAGGTTTTTCCCAACTTGGTCAAGTTCAATGTGCCACTGACAGACAGCATGCAACTGACTGAACTCATATTCAGCTTTTGAATACTGTAAAAAATTAACTCTCTGCAATGTGGAAATTTTAGAGTATTTCACACAGCCAGAGGCTAGTGCAGAAATAAAAGCAGGCAAATATTTTTGCATGCCATAAGTTCCAATACAGGGTTCATACTCTTTCTCATGAATTAAATTCCATGACTTTCCATGACCATTTTAGCCAGAATTCCATGACCTTTCCATGACTTTTACATAATTCTTTTTAAACACATTAAACTGAAAATTTGATCTCAAATCAAAGCGAAGCAAAGGGAATACATATACATCTCACAAAAACAACAGATAAACTTCTATAATTTTTGCAATTCCATGACTTTCCATGGCCTTTTGATGAAAATATCAGTTTTTCATGACTTTCAAGGCCTGGAAAAAGACTAGGCCAAATTCCATGACTTTCCAGGTTTTCCATGACCCATATGAACCCTGCAATAGTTAATGTCCTGAATCTGCAAAAATAAAAACACGCAAAATTCATCTTACCCAGCTGAGTGCAAAAATTACTCGCACGAAAATACCCACTTTTACAGTTCCACACCGTACATGTAGTTGTGCATGTAGGATCCTACATGATATGATGCCTAAATGTGCACAAGAAATGCTACAAAGTTTCATTGGCAGATCAAACTGAATTGGTCTGATGGTCATTTTGCCTGTAGCAGGGTAATGAGCTCCTGTCATCTGTGTAAAATCCTGACCAAATGATCAACTGTCCAACAACAATAAAGTAAAGAATCAAGAAAAATACGTACGCATAAGCCACAAAAGTAATCACCATCATACAATGTAATAATCAGAGTGATCATACTGATGCTTATCTTACAATAGTTAACATCCCATTATAGTGATGATAGCAACAATGATTCATGCAGTAGTAATTCTGTTATTACTACATGTAGTACTACTATTATTACTACAAATAATAGCAAGTTATCATAATAACGATAACAATAAAAGTAAAGTCAACAATTATCATCATTGACACCTACAATAGATAAAATGTAAACCATGAAGGAGGAAGAAAAAGGATAGACGGTAGTACGAGATGACACAGAGAGATGAAAGAGAGAGATGAGGTGACATCTTGGATGTCCCAAGATGACACCAGGATTATCGTGCTGTCAACCACAGCGTGATCCCCTTCTCCCAAACCTCCAAATCCATCCCAACAACAACAGAAATGATGCTGGATGAAGCGTAATGGAAGGCTCCCCACACTCCATTAGATGCACGCTCTCCAGAATCCTGTTAATAGCTCGGCAGGCAGACATTCAGACACATCGTGAAAGGCGCCATTTAGTCAACTGATGGAATTCCAGCCAACGCACTTCAACCTGATGAGATCTTAATGCACCTCTGGGGCTAAGAAAACACGGACTGTCCTTTTCCACAGTTCCACAGGAGATTTCTGTTTTTTCCCCCCAGCAAATGAAGACTAAAGAGCTAAAGAATGCCTTGATTGAAGGAGCACCATTATCGAATTTGGGTCAAATGGGGACATAACGAGACGGTGAGATGCAATTTCCTAGCGAGACAATACGAGTTATTTGGCCCAAATCACTCCTCGTTATCACAAAATGAGCAGTCAGAGGACTGTGGTATTACGCTCTTTCTGGAGAGCAGCAAAGGTCAAGTATTTCTGTGTCAGATCAGTTTAACCAGTTTAGTGACTTAACTTCAACCTTTGGCAGAGTTTCACTCTTTAGGCTTCTATTAAGCACCTTACGCACTCTAAGGATAGTACATGCAGTGAGGCACAAAATAATAAAAACTTTTACAATCTCAAAGCACTCTAACCTTGACAAATCTTGACAAAATCATACAATGTATAATTTCTCTGGTAACCAGATTTCTTGGCCTTTTCTGTGGGACATTTAGAAAACAAAAAGCAAGGCAAGTCATACACCTTGTAATTAACAAACTTAAAATACTTCATAGTTTCTGAGGTTTTTAGAATCAAATCAATGGACGGTGCATTTTGTGCTTTTGACCAATGGATAACGATGCATTTTTATAGGGGAGACTGGGGTAATTGTGGCCCCCTTTTTCATATTTTCTATTAATACAATTAAATAAAAAGTTCAATAATATTCTAATTATGTGAATATACACTGTCAGTCAATGTATATACCCATAATATCCAAAAGAAAGCATAAACCTGAAACTTTTAGTTTGCATATTAATTGCAATTAAGTTAATGACTTTGTGGGGCCATAATTTCCCCACGGGTTGGGGTATTTGTGGCCCCCTTTGATATAAAGATAAAATAGACAGAATAATTCATAAAGTGAGAGTAATACACAAAGAACTACATGAGAGCATGTAAAGGAATGATTTCCTAATCAAAGGAAGCCTCATTTATCCATTTAAAGTAATGCAGAGAGAGTCAAGTTCATCCAACTTTAGCTAATTCACAATTTGTCCTGATACGCTGGACAAAGGAAGTCAGTCATCTAAATGTGATACATAAACAATGAATTATATAAAAGTTTATTCCACAACATATGACTGATTTTAAAAAGATAATGACTCCAAAGGCTCCAAAGGCTTTACAGGCTCTTCAGCCCCATTTCCTTCATTTTTGTAGCATTAGTTGTATCTGCCATATCTTAATTATGTGAGTATAAAAAGTGTAAGTCAAAGTCTATCATTTGTTGAGGTTTGGCCTTGGATTTTGTGGCATGATGGCCTTGGGAGATGGAGTCTTTCACTTGAAAATATCCCAAACAAAGCTGCAATGATAATATAATTACACTGTAAGCACATTTGATAAATCCCAGTAATGGACCATGCTTATTATGATTTTTAACTAAATTTTCGATCTTTCTTGCATATTATCCATAGCCGTTCATAGCAAAACAATGCTTTTTCTATGGGGGGCCACAATTACCCCGAAGCGCATGTCCCAAACAATGGCCCGTTGTTATAAGAATAGATAAAATTTCGTATGATTTGTTTTATAATCACTTCAGACAAGGTTTGTCATTATAAAGTAACATTGTGAAAAAGAATTTGGAAATAAATAGAAGATGTGACACTTACCTTTCTAAAGTGAGGAGTGTACTTTTTACTATGTGATTTTGACATGCACTGACAAAACAGGTCCTCCTATCAAGATGCTAATTGCTAAATGAATGGATGTTGGAGCATAATAGTGGTAAGAAGTGACCTTCCACATACTACAACTATAAGCTATTTTAACACATAGAAGATGATATTATTATACATTTTATGTTGAGGGGCCATAATTACCCCGGGGCCACAATTACCCCAGTCTCCCCTACACGTTCAATCTTTTCAAGAAACATTGACCAAATTTAACCATCCTCGTAGTCAAGTCTGGCTTCACAGTCTGAACAATTTAAAAATACTGCACAATAAAAATTGATATTCATTTTGAGGCTTTATCAGGCTTTCAGAGTGGTGGATCCAAATTACTTCCAAAACACACAATACGCCCACTCACACACATTGAAAAAGCGCAAGTCAAATTGCAATTCAAATCACACTTTTCTTGTGCTCTGGTTCACACGTACAGTGGCAAAAAAACAAAAACAAAAACAAAACATGATCCAAATCACATTGAAAAATGGCAATGCAAATCGCACTGGTTAGGGATAAACCATAATAGATAAACTGTTGAACTGTGCATGCCTGAGTGTTGGAGTTTGACCTGACTTTGACCCGACTGTCTTGCATGCCTTGCATTGTGGGATAAAGATCTGGTATGATTTTGCACAGCATTCATACCATCCTATTTCATACTGCACAAAATATTGACTATTAACAAAAAAGCCTGACTGTTTCCCACGCGTTGCACTTTTCGTGTTTCACAGATCCCAATTAGCATCTCAATAATAGTTACTTTTATTATGCCCAAACACATAAACCAGATTGTTTTTTGCCTTGCGATTTAAATCTCAACCTAAATAATCTCAGCTATTGGTGGCTGTGTGAATGGGCCGAATGTTACTACGATGTATTTTATTCACACAAGGAGTGGTATTTAAAAGATATACCACAGTGGCAACCAAGAAGGTACTGTAACTCTCTGTCAATCAAATTTTGTAAACTTCTAAAAATCAGATTTGCAGTCACCTGCTGCACTGTCATAACAATAGTCGTAAAAAGGTCACAACATAAAACATTTTTGTTACTGGGATTAATCATCTACAAATGTATGTAAAACACATCCCTATATCCAATAGCATGCTATTTACTATGTATAATACAGAAATATTCTCTTGAAAATTTAGCATAACATGAAAAGATGTAAACTGTATTACCCCATACCAATTATCTCTACATACAGTGTATATTCTACAAGTACACAAGTTACAGTGTATGACCTGGCTGCATTACAATACTTCATAAATGGTTTCAGTGCAGTAGTGTACATAACCTGCAAAACACACCATTACATATCTGTGTATGGGATGTTTACACCATGCTACTACAATGTACATAGTGTCTGTACATACACAGATACCTGTCCATTGGCTTCTGTTCATCACAACAACAGATAAGCTCATATTTGCTGTCATGGCAACCATAAATAGCTCCACAGTGCATGAATGCACAACTGGAGCATGGTATCCAAAGAGGACTTGCTATAATACATTAAAAGGATCGGTACTGGCAAGTGTTGTTAGAAATAGCGGGTGCCTATGAATAATGAAAATGGAAAATTGGTGAGTGTGTGGCTCACCAAGCATCCTCCACGAAATGCAGAAAAACATATCAGAGTTGTACCATTCTTTTTCTACTCTAATATGTGATCTATATTTGATGCTTGATCAATCACTTGTACAAGACAAAAAGGATTGGCTGACAAGTATTGAATTTTACAATCATCTTCCGGATGGTGACCACTATGCAAAGATTGAATGAAAATACCTGCTGCAGCACTCACAAAATATTCATTGACAACTGTTGCGTTATGCGTAAGAATGTCCATTGTTATTTGTTATCTGTACGGAGATAAATCCAATTCCACACAATCACTCTACAGTTGAATGTTGGCTGAATAATTCAAATCTATTTCTCTGTTACTAGTATCCCCGAAATTGCATGCTATCTGGTTGGATGGCTTTTCATGCAATAATAATGGACATGAAACTTTCAGCATGGCATGCTGTTTTGTTGTTGTTTTTTTCACTGAAGAGGATGTAACTACGGTATAGGTTGCCTCTATCTGAACGCATTTTCAATGTCTCAGGGAAACCAGCGCTCTTTACTTTTGGCAGGATATCTCCCGGACGGAGGCTATTTTCGCAAAATCTTCCGCCTTCTCACTCGAGTTTGAATTTCTCCCACTCGAGCTGTGTGAATCCTACTTTAATATAAAGAGGTATTTTCTCAAGATTAACATTTAGCTTTCTTTCTCCAGCCCAACTGTAGTTTTGTCATTTGTCATGTACATGTTCAAAACTATGGTTTAAACAGCACCAGAATAGCACCTAGTCTTTGACTCAGGATAATCAAAAATAGATAAACAGAACAGTAAAAGTTTTGTTTAAAAAATACATTAAAAGATGAAAGCTATAAAATCCTAAAGTTGCACATAAAGAAAAAAAATAAAAACCCCAAAGACATATACACAGTGATACTGTTCACAGGCACATAATATACAAGCTACTCTAGATGAAGTTAGATATAATCACTTTAAGGACCCTCCCATAGCTCGGTACACAAAGCAATATTAAAATTGCATACATAATATGCAAATTCAGCAACTATTACATATGTACTGTATAACTCCTACCCCATAAGACTCACCAGTGATTATAACAATGATTTGGTTTCATGCAAAAGATAAAAGAAAATGTATTCTTATTCCATTTAAAACGCAGTTTATTCTTATTCCATTAAAAAAAGAAGAAGATTGAACAGTAGGCCTTTTGCAGATTTTTCAGATTACACCATCATCTCATCTCATTTGCATAGATACACAAATGGTTTCCATGGAAATGGTTTCCATGGCAATGGACTCACTGAGCATCTGATCCACCAGGAGACCATCATCAAGCTCCAGAAAGCCCTCCATGTAGGCCGTGCCTATGCGGGAGAAGTTCTCCTTGCTGGCCTGCACCAGGATCCCGAAGGGCTCGCCAGACTTCCAGGCCAGGGGCGTGGTCAAGTCGGACAGCTTGACCACACGGTCCGGAGGAACCTATTGTGGTCATTGCAGAAAAAAAATTAAAAAAATTATTGGTTAGCATACGGTGGATTGATTTTCATTTTCATTAAGATGCAAGGTTTGTATTTGGAATTCTTGGGATCGCCAAGCGTAGGTGCTGTGCGCAAAGCAGCATTTTCGATGCATTGTGGGATAGCTCAAAGGACAAACTTGCCCTGGGTTTTGTTTGCATATCGTCGCTGGGGCGACAAGACCTCGTATCTACAAAATATCAAATGTTCAGGGGAGCAAAAAAACGTGGCGGCCAAAGCGCTGTGGCGAATGGGATAGACATTCCTTTGACATGCCTTGGTGGCTTCATCTTTGGAGTAAGACAATTGGGATTTGGACAGGATATCACTTAACCCAGTATTTGACCATTAATCCAAAAAAGTCATTTTCACCAAAATTGCAGATACAAGGTCTTGTCACCCCAGCGACGATATGCACTCAGGTCACGCTTTGCCTTTATCCAGGGGTATTTTTTGGTCAAAAATGTCTTCCTTTTCCATCATGTGACCAGCACACAGATGCCTTGCGGTAGTGAACCATGACTCTTAATGGTTGCAAATCAGTAAAATTTAGAAACTTTCAACTCTTTTAAAGCAGAATTATAGCCAAGAAAAAAAGAGAGAAACAACGCAAAAGCAGACAAATAACTCCACTGAATCCTACGGGAACTGCGACACGTGCAAGACACGCGGAAGCAACAATAGCACCAAGGAATCCCACAGTGCATCTGTGAAAGGGCTCATTAGCGTGCGAAGAAGTATTCTGCGTATTGGCATACTGAGAATTGAATTAGGTTGTGGACATTTTTGATGTGGATTAATATAATTTGATCACAGCTGATGTGACCTATTTCACTAATAGAAAGGATCTAGATCATTCTAAATGATTTGATTTCACTAACAGTCACCCTAATGATGCACCTGTGTAGACACCAACAGATTCCCACACATGGGTTCATTTCAGTAGCCACGTAAAATGATGCTGACATTGCTTTCAGCAGTATACTTGACAAATGTCTCTGCTGAGATGAATGTGAGTGTACATTGATACAGAAATTACAACAACAAAAAAAACAGTACTGAAGCCAGTGAGAGAATTCATTTCACAAACACATCCTTCCAATGTTTTTGTTACTCCAACTGTACAAATTAAAGCCACAATTTGTATTGCTTTGAAAGGATCTTTTCTCAAACTATACGGGATTTGAACTAAAACAAATTAATTATAAACAGAACAACCACTTATATCTCCTTTATTTTTAGGCAATAATAACTTCCACATTTCAGAATGAATACAATGATATAGCCAGCTTTTTGTGACAAATTACATCACCATAGTTAAAGATCTTTACACATCATTACCTGGTATTTTGTATTTACCATCAAATTCCATCCCACCCCAACTGCACCTTTCTGTCTGAATCCCATTTGTGTAAATGAAAAACTTTTGCTGTTTAATGTCTTTATACAGAGAGAGAGAGAAAAGAGATTTAAGAAAATGACTGTGGAAGAGAAAAACATAAAGAAAGAAAGAACAAAGTGAGATATATGAGAGAAAGAGACAGAGAGTAAAAAACAAATGACAAAATGTGGGGAAAACAATGGAAAAGCAAAAACAAAATAAAACACAAACAAAAACCCATAATTTAGAGTGACAGGTGTACTTTCAATCTCCATTCCAAATTCATGACTTGGGACGTGGTATGTTGAGGTATTACAAAGACAGAGGCAATAAACCAGTCTGCAGTAATCTCTCCCAGTGGAGACTGGATGGAATCATCCTCAACCTGTCACTGTCTCCACCCTGTAATGATTGCTAGAGTAATGCTCATCAGATTTGTCTGATAGATCAGCAGAGTGTACAGCAGAGAAAGTGGCATTAAAGTCCGAGCACTGTAAAACTTGATTGGATTGGAATAACTTTGCTTTAGATAAGATAGCAAAAAAATGAGTTAAAGGCAGCCGATCGTCATCCCTAATGGTACGTAAACTCCGAACGACCGAAGTTTGTGCATGCAATTGCGCAATGCCAGACTCGGTGCTATATCCATAAACGTGTGGGACAATGCTGCCACTGAGACACGTGTGTGTGTGTGTGTGTGTGTGTGTGTGTGTGTGCGTGTGTGTGTACGCATCATACACAAACGTTGTCATCGCGAGCTGCGGTGATTGGAGGAGAGAGGCCAGAAGACGCGTGTGTGTGTGTGTGCGTGTGTGTGTACGCATCATACACAAATATTGTCACCGCGAGCTGCGGTGATTGGAGGAGAGAGGCCAGAAGACGCGTTTTTCTTTTGGCCTCTCTTCATGCGCATGCGCACTGAGAGTGTGCGTCCATTCGGAAGCTCTCGTGGCTCGCTCGGACAGCCATTTTGGGTTAGGAGATTAGCACAGAGAGCTCTCTTGTAGCCTAGCGTTTTGTTCGCTGACCCATTGAGCCAGCGCTATTCTCATTCGGGGTCACTACATTTGATACAGAATGGGAGAGGCAGCGTGTTGCGTTCTTCTCCGTGCCGCACAAACCACTCGCCACGATTGAGTGCCTTTAACAAATGTTCTAGGAGTGTGGGTATTGATGGCTGCGAGACAATCTTGGTAATATATACAGACTAACAAAGTAACTACAATGTGCCACAGAATACATACATCAATATATACCTACACATTATAGTATGAACCATGTATATGTCAGTTGATGGCACTGTAGTACACTCCTTTTTTTGAAACACAAAATATTCATAAAACATGCAGTGTTTTTTTTTTCTTTAGCATTGAAATTATATGAATTTTCCTTTCAAATAATCATAAAGAATAAGCAACATTTCTGGTGTTTTTCTTTAATATAAAACTTGGGCTTTAGGGTATATGAACAAGTGGAAGCACAGTTACAAATTGTACATCTATGATGTACAATGTACAGTCGTATATATCTGTACAGACAAAGTTATTTGATGATGATGATGCAGAGTTGCTGTATGTATGAAGCAGAGGAACAGTCTCAGTTACCTGCATATACATGTACCCCTCTCTTTTAAACTCTGCGAACTACTCTTATCAAAAATTAAATCACAATCTCCTCAGAGACTTTGTGTATTTTGTGTGTTTTCCTGTTGAGGACGAGTCTCGAATGTACTCGGGCAGGTGTCTATGGGAAATGCGTGTTGTAGCAAAATCAGTCCGTCCTCAACAAGTATTTTTTTTTTTTTTTTTACACACATTGAATTCTCAGAAAAGAGATCAAAGATCACATATTGCTGGCAGCCAACATCAATCTGCCCTTAAACCTGTCCACAAAATATCAGCAGTCATGACATTAAAAGTATCAAAAATCATTTCTTGCTTGTTAGCTAAAAAAGAAAAAAAATGCATCATGAGGCCATCTCTATCTCAAGGGAAAATACAATGTATTGCAACATTGGTGTTTGAGCGCAACATTCTCACTGAGATGAATAGTGCTTGTGTTATGGCACTTTAAAAGGACAATACAGAGTTATCAGAACTAAAAATATATATGACTAGGACTTCAATCTGCTGATTGCAACTATAAACTGTAATTCTACAATGGGAATACTGCTGCAGCAGCCTGATTCATTGCATGGCGACAGGGAGTACTACAAGCATCCGAATGAAAGTCATGAAATTTTGATGGCAAACTTCACATTGGGATTTAGATAGAACAATATATTCTGGTGTGCACATGTAATTATTCAGTGAATGTTCAAAATGCCTCTTGGCATCATGCCTCAGTAACTTTCACTATAATGTTGCACATTTTTCAGTAGATGTATTAATATTAGAATTACCATGGTATTATGCCACCGTAATTTTTTTTTTGCGCCATTCTCAATGGCAAAATGCCACGGTAACAGATACCGTCGTATTAAATTCACTTGGCACTGTTGTCACTCAGATAATTGTGGTATGTATTTCTGATAAAGCATTTGCACAATAAGTCATACAACTGCACTCGCATGTGCATATCAATCTCCAACGGTAAAAGACATGCTGTGTGTCAGGGCATGTGAGAAATTATACTGCTGTATGATCTGTTGTATTTGATGACACAATTCACACTCAAATCTTGCAATGTATTTTGTGTAAAGTTTGAGTTATCACTCTACATGTACAGAGACTCCAACTCTCCCGCTCTTGACGGGAGATCTCCCGCCAAGAGCCCATTTTTGCCAAATCTCCTGTTCTCCTGCTTGAGATTTAATTTCTCTGGCTTGAAATGATTTTTTACTTAGTGTCATTGCATGCAGAAAAATAAGCCTTGAAGCACAAGATAACATCTACAACCCTAGAGTTGGACCCCGGCAGCAAGGAACTTCGCGCTTCGCGCACATCAAGTTGGAGTCTCCCGTTTGCTAGGGGTTTCAGGCGGGAGAATCTCAAGATCAGAAGGTGCTTGGGGTTGGAGTCTCTGCATGTACCACGATATTTTGCAATGTATTCCGAGGTGTATTTCAGAGTGTATTTGCATCCGCACTAAAAAAATACAGTGTATTTCACCATGAATGTGAATGCACATAATGGTAGCGTTAACCTGTTGAGGACAAGTCCTGAGAATACTCAGGCAGGTGTCTACGGGAAATGCGTGTTATGGCAAAATCAGTCCGTCCTCAATGGGTTAACAGCAATGAGTTTCTGTACCTTGCGGAGGGCCAGGCGGCCGTAGCGATCCCTCTTCGGTGGCGATGCCTCCAGGAGGACATAGAGGGATGAGGCGGATGAGGAAGGCGTGGCCAGAGAGGGGGAGGGACCTTTCTGGAAAGAGGGCGAGGATCCAATGAAAGACGTCCACTCCTGGCTCAGGTTCACGGATTGCTGCTCGGGTCAGACGGGGAAGAAGAAACAAAAATATATATATTTTAAAAGCCAGTCAAAAGAAGATGTTGCTCAATGGGGAAGAATCAAACCCTTAACCCAATAGTGACTGAACCACTTGAAAGTGCATCTTACATTGTATTACTCCCTAAAATGCTCAAAACCACCCATCCACTTTTTATGGTTTTATGCTTTACCATTTTTAATTGTTTTCATATAGAATGTAATCATCCGATTTGAAAGAGGTCAGAGGTCAACAAAAATACGTCAGAATTACTTCTGTGACACAAAAGTCTCTTGGTAAAGTTTTGACAGGTTTCCAAATTAAAGGGATCATATATTTTTGGTTGAGAAATGGTTTTTGGTTTATAACATTTTTTTTTTTTGTGAGATGATAAGAAACCTCTTATAAAGTATGAAAGAGCATGTAATTCCAAGAGGAATTCAACATTTATTTGATCAAAATTGGTTTTGAAATGGCTGAGATATCCAAAAGGAGCGATCTTAACAAAAGGTGGGACCCACCTTTTATTACCATTGCTTTCTTTTACTTTGTTTTTGGATGTTTCAGCCATTCCAAAATCGATTTTCATCAAATAAACTTTGACTTCCTCTTAGAACAGTATGCTCTGTACTATTTCATAAGTGGTTTCTTGGTTTCTCACAAAAAGTTAAAAGCCCAATACTCATCTCCACCAATACTAAACCAACCCTTAACAAAGTGTTACCCATAACAGACAATAACACACACTGTACATGTTGTGAGCTATTTTGCATAATTTTGATTAAAGATGTTGAAATGAGAGTAATATTGCTGTACACAACCTTCCAGGGAACAATAGGCCGCTATGTACAGAAACTTCAGTTGCTAAAGGGTTAAAGACCTGGGGGCTGTTCTTCAAGTTAAGAACCACTGGTGATCAGTTCTTATGCTGAATTATTGAGATTCTGATAAGTATAGTACATCAGAACTGATCACCAGTCGTTCGTAAATCGTTCGTAACTTTAAGAACAGCTTTATGAAACACCCCCCTTGTACAGTGGGGATACCGTGTAATGGAAGGGCTGGCCTGACTCGGATATAGTCGGGAATACCCCATAGTGAACTGTATACAGCTTTATTACTGATCTCTGTTAGTACACTCACAGCCAACTAATCTTAAAGGGACTGTACAGTACTGGTTGAGGTGGGGATTCATGTTTTGAGCATTCCTCAGTGAGATAATGAGAAACCTCTTATGAAGTATGAAAGAGCATGTAATTTCAAGAAGGATTCAACGTTTATTTGATGAAAATTGGTTTTCAAATGGCTGAGATATCCAAAAAAGTGATAATAATAAAAGGCGACATGCCACAACTTTGTAGGATCTCTTTGTTTCACCTTGTTTTTGGACATCTCAGCCATTTCAAAACCGATTTTCATCAAATAAACTTTTGATATCCCTTAGAATTGCATGCTCTTTGACATCTCATAGAGTGGTTTCTGAATATCTCGCAAAACATTAAAAGGTAAATCCTCACCTCGACCACAACTGTACACATCCTTTAATTGGAGTCAAACGTTACCCATGAGTGCACACTTCAATGCGCATATTCCCCGATGGGCAATTCTTTTCTAGCAGGCTTGCTCTAGTCATGGATTTCACAGTATCCCAGTGGGCAGTGAATGGAGACTGATTCAATCAGGCTACGCTTCTCTCTCCAGGCCGTCCCGTCTTTAACCCGTTGAGGACGGACTGATTTTGCTACAACACGCATTTCCCATAGACCCCTGGCCGAGTATACTCGGGATATACTCGGGACTCGTCCTCAACGGATTAAGAAATTACATCCATGTCTACTCATTCTTAACCCATTGAAGACGAGTCCCGAGTATACTCGGGCAAGTGGCTATGGGAAATGCATGTTGTAGCAAAATCAGTCCATCCTCAATGGGTTAAAATATCACATCCATGTTTACTCATCCTTATTTCAGGGAGTGACATGTTCATGTTTACTAGCACATGGTGGACTACCATGGTCACATTTAACTCCTGATCAACAAACAATCATTGCCTGATCCTAGAGATGTTGGCATTAAGTTGTGTCATAATAAGACAGCATTTCACTTTAAATGCCTCTTGCTGGAGTAGATAACTGCTATTTGCAATGAGTCTCCACTTAAATTTGGCACTGGGCAACCATGACTTTTGCATTAGCTTAAAATAATTTTGGAAAATTAAGGGTTTTGAAATACATGTGATTAAAGGCACAGATTGATGAAACAGAGTGAGATGAGTGCTCATGCTGCATGTACACCATGTTCCTTACCATCATGACAGTCATGTTTGAGGCCACCTTAAGGCCACCACACACTACACGATCAGACTGGTCTTAAAGTCTTAAGCCAAGCTGGGTCTTAAGACCAGTCGTACGACCGGACACCGCACACTATACGACCCGACTGTAAAAGCGCGCGCAGTGCGCACTGTGTGCGCTTGCATTTTACTGCATTGTGAATGGCTGAAAGCCTACGACCAGTCATAGAAATTCAACATGTCAAATCTCTACGACTGGCGCTAAGACCCAGTCGTACGACCAGAAACTGGCAAGACTGTGACGTCACACTTCTAGTCTTAAGGTCTTAAGACCGGTGAATCGGGGCAAAATCGTGTAGTGTGCGGCGGGCTTTAGACAAAACGGGATGGCGGTAAGACGGGATAGGCATACGTGACAGGCCGTGTTTGCACTGGATGCCATGTCAGATATATTTAAACTGTCAAAAAAATTGCCACGGCAGTCCCTGCGCTAATGAGGAACCTTGTATGCTGTAATAAAATGGGGTGAACACAACAAAACATCACGGCATGTAACAGACCATAACAAAACATGAAGGCGGTCCATAGTGGGATGGACGGAAAATATTGATAGTCTAGCCTGACCAGACACGGTGAGAACAGCATCTGATAGCTGCATGTTCACCGGGGCAAGGACTGGAACGAATGTTAAAGACTAGAATACGAAGGGAGGAAAACAGGAGAATGTCTCATATCTACGTACCGTACCTAGGGCACACTACGTTTCGGGCAAACACGGCTGCCGTAGTCTCCAGGAAGATGGTGTAAACGCAGCATCAGTCTGAAAGCAAATTTGGTTTGGTTTGTCTATACTAGTAACACAGAACTTGCAGTAACCGTATGATGTGCTCGTAGAAAGCACGGATTCATCCTTTCTGACATCCCCACCCCTCTTTGGACCTTTCCCCTTCCCTCCCCCCTTCCCCTCCCCCTCCCACCCCAACACACACACACACACACACACACACACACACACACAGAAACATATACAGACTAACCTTTGGTGTCATAGTCAACATCTGTTTACCCCTCCCTTCTTGTAGGATCCCTGTCTCCAGCATCCTGTCTCCGTGCTCTTCACACAGCTGTGAGGCCTGGTGCGTCAGCTCCGCCCACTCCGCAACGGTGGCCGGGACCAGCTTGCGGAAGGCCACGCTCGCTCTGGCCGCGTGCATCTCCACGGCATCCAGGATGCTCTCCTTCAGTCTACGATGGATCCGTGGCCATGCGAAGTGGACGAGATACAGGTAACAGAGAGTTATGAGCATGGCGGAGCGTTGCCCGCGGGGGAGCAGCTGGGTAGGGACAGTCGACGTGCGTGTTACGGAGTGCTGCGACAGTCAGATTACGGTTGCCACTCGTCAAGACAAAAACACAACACGCATTGCAGTAGGTGGGCACATGTATTGTGCAGCACTGTGGTGTCTCCTAGCTATGAAAGCCATGCAGGATTATAGAGGTACTGGTCACAGGCCAATAAGCTCAATTGCATTACTAGTACTAGAGCAGAGTTCTCCAAATATGCATGCATTTAAAAGAAAACACATTGATACAGAATACAGCAGCAGCACTATATGCATACATGTACAGTGCATTGCATCTTCTTTCATTCATCCAACTGCGTTCTCAGTTGAAATCCATATAAATCATTAAATGTTCAACATTCAAGTTTTCAACTTTTACAATTAGTTCAGCAAACTGACTGTACATGTAGATTCATCTCACACACAGTTCCATGGGTACGCCAGTTGCTACGGGTAACGCTCTACCACAAAAGGGGGATTCCGACGCCAACTTTCAGGATATCGTCATGCTTGGTCCAAGCTAGTCTTGGTGCTGCTGTCATCACGGTTGCTTGACTACACACACGGCGACGCGGAGCAGGGATGGGCTACAGGTGCTGCTAGTAGGGGAGCTCGCAACACCACACGCTATACAGACTGACAGCAGAAAGGGAAGGGGGGGGAGAGAAGATAGTCAGTGTATGGGAGAGATGCTGCAGGTGTGAGCAGGTATGGATGGACAGACTATCAGCTGCACAGACATACGGACAGAAACAAAGACAGATTGAGGTACAGTAAAGGAACAACAATGATAGACAGACAGACAGACAGATGGACAGATAGATACAGTTAGATAGGCAAACAGACAAAAAGAGAAATAGAGGCAGTGAGAGACAGACAGTGAAGACAGACAGACAGACACAAACGGGAAGGCAGTGTTAAAAAAGAATTATGCAATATAGATGAAATAGAGAATTTAAAGACAGGTGATGATATTTAGAAGCAAGTGGGACACAGTCAATTATAGTAAAACAATACACATTAATGTGCAGTAAACCATTAATAAAGTAAGTACAAAAATGTAGGTAGAGAGATAGAAACAGGCAGGTAAGCATACAGTGATAGAATACAGAATGGTTTTTATACAGAGTGTATGCATGGATGAAGTAAAGATTGTAAAGATAGTACATGTACAGTACAGATTTGAAAATGTATTGAGAGAAATATGACATGGAAAACAGAGAGAAACAGATGTTGTAAAGCAAAGTTCAAAGTTCACGGAGTGAGGTGCAAGGTGCATGATTGTAGAAATAGATGAAAGATATGATAATAAGGAAAATATATTCAGAGAAGAGACAAATAAACAGAAGATGATGAGGGGGATATATAATGTTGTAAATGAGTAAATGAAGAAATAACAAGAAAGAGAAAGATGGAATTAGGAAGGACCAGAGGTGAAATGCAAAGTGAATATCACAGAGAGTGTAAAATGAGACATAAAAAAGACATATAAAAGTATTAACCACGAGAAAGAGGACAATCACAAGTAGTTAATAGTCAGAAAACATTATGAAAATGATGCAGAACAATAAAGTAGCAAAGGGGTGGGGGAGGGAGAAAAACAGAGGTAAAATACAAGACATCAAAATCATGCAGTTAAACAAAACAAAATAAGCTAACAAAAGAGCTACGATGTGCATTTTATTAACTTCATTCTTGAATAAATTCAACAATACAGTGTAGCACTTCAAACTAGATAATTTAGTAAAAGATATATATTCTGTGAAGCATTCAGATTTGGCTATATAGCCCTCAATCTGTGATTTGTTTTAAAAAACAAAACAGTGCCTACAAGTGTATACTGTACTTTCATTTGATCACGCAAAGTTCAAGTTCAAGTTCAAATTGTATTCGTTTTTCCACAATAGAATAATCGCATACGTAATTATCACTTTCTTGAGTGACAGAAACAATGCATGTAAATTTGTACAGAGAAAACAGCAATAATAGAAAAAAAACTAACAGTATCAATACATTGCAATAATTGCTGAGGTAACGAAAGTGAAATAATTGTCAATATGCACTGTGTGAAAAAAAAGACGGAGGTCCCACTAAAAAGACAATGCTTGTAGAGTGTGGGCCCCTCTATAATGTGTTCTTCCCTGTCTCTAGAGACTATTTTTTTAAGTGGATAATCTTGTATCACATCTGTCATAATACAGTCACTAACCACCCAAGTGGGTAACTTGGGAGTTAGACTTTGGATTTGGGTCCTTTTATAAGTCCTCCTCTTTACCAAGTCCCATATAAATGATGGCAACTGTATAGTCAATCTGCTCTCATAATCAAAGTCCCATCAATTTCTGTGCATTTTGATTCTACAGGAAAACATGAGTGCAAATTGCATCATGAAACCAAAACACACATTGTACGTAATATATGTGACCGTGCACCTCAAAACGAACATAAAGTCACACACACTGATTTTGCGTGAGGACTGAAAATAAGTGAAATGGGTCAACCTAGCCGAACTTGACTTTTTCATATTTTCTGAAAGAGCGAGTCTTATTTTACATTATGCTAAAATTTGGTATCATAAAACGGGCAGGAAGTGTGTTTTTTTAGCAGTTTCACTCGAACATTTTTGGTAGAATAGTGTGATTAGGTGTGTCTTTAGAATCCCTTTTTCATTTCTGAAAAACCTTGTTCCCACTCTTCACTTTCAACTCTAACAACTTTTGAAGAGATAGTGCTACTGCTTTGAAAGTTGGCATTAATTATGGACAGAATATGTTAATGAGGCATGGTTAATTTTAGTTTAATCTGATAATCTCTTCATTGTTGTTACTCTGGTGGTTTACTTCCTGTTTTTTGTCCCATTCATCGCACAGCCAGCACGGTTTGGTAAAGATTAAGCGCTTGAATAGACACTGCACTTCAGAGCCTCTTTTCTCAGTTCACACTTTTCCTGAGTTTGTGCTTTCTTTCCAATATTTAGATAGGTTAGGAGAGTCCATTTGATTTGAGTTATACATCATTTTAAGGCTTAAAGTCTGCTCTTTCAGAATATGGTCTTAATTAAAAATTCATGTCTGGCGACTTTTTGTTTGTTTTGAGGTGCAGGGTCACATATACAGAAAAGTGCCCCTCTTCAAATTCCAACCCCTTCATGTACACACACACACACACACACACACACACACACACACACACACATGTACACTCACTCAAACCTAAACTCACAAAAGACACCTCAACCAGAATACATTCATGATTACATGATACTGTATTCCGTAATGCACATTACATTATCAAAACATTCCAAATGACTATTCGATGCAGGATGTCATCTTGGACATGTAGCTTCTGTACGCTTTGCCTCGAGTTATTCCCTTCACCCACACAAACACTGATTACCAAGCGATGACTAACGATGATTCATTTTTCTGTCTCTGCCAACAAATCGCATCAATCTGTCTCCCGGTAGAACACAGTAGATGGGGGATGGGGGGGGGGGGGGTGGGGTATACCGGTAGCACATCACTGGTTGATCCCAGCCAAAACAATTTGTGTGAACACAACCCAAAGGAATAACACTGCATCCCCGGTATGGGTTCCACCAGAGACAGACATGAGCGATGTTTAGGATGAGGCATGAAATGGGCAGCGTTGCCACGGTGACCACTGCAATCGATACGTCATTGACATATTCATCCCTCGGTGTGAATGCCAATTTTCCCATATACCGGTATATGTCTTTCCTTTTTTTTTTCTTCTTCTTTCCCTCCCGCCTTTCTCAAGGTGAATTATTTCTGTGGAAACTGGCGCGAGGTCTCGTTGGATGCTTGCCACACTGAAATGTGTTTTCAAGCCCCTTTTGTTGCACACAGCTTTGGTATCGAGAGCTGTAAGGTGCAATGCCTGACCACCTTTACGTTGACTTTAATGAATATCTAGAATTACAGTTGCATGCACATTGGCAGAAGTTGCATCGTTTACCATTTGCAGATGAAACAAAAGCCCAGCTTCAGTGCTTCAAAATATTTATAAAATGTGAGTTGGGGATAGAAACAACCAGTGTAAAAAAGTTAATCAGTATAATCAATGTTAAGTATTGTTATATACAAAATGGGAACAATACATTGTAGTTATAATAACATTGTTTCTAGACCAAACCATGTACAGTTATGGTTTAGTGAGAAAAATAGTGATATCTCTTTATATTTTAGGCTTTATTGCAGTCTTTTTTACGTGGTAGGATGTTTCATGATACAACTGACCTACAGTACACATATATTGTATGCATCAAATGTGACAACTCAAAAATTTTTAAAATCCCTGCTCCCAATGGTAAACAGTGCCTTTAAGACTACAAACGTTTTCAAGGAACAGCAATGTTGGTTGTAATCACACACAATAACAATCTATAAAGCTGACGAGAGCACACTGGAAACTCAAAACTCTCGTTACATAAAATGCTTTCCTGTTATTACAAATACTGACACTGGCTTCGAAGATTTAATTGATTCATTTCCTTATGAATTCATGCATTAAAAAAATCCACTGTGAAAATTGCATTTTTAATTAATATATTATGAGCACCTGAAAACTGTGTGTCACTGCCTCCCCTTGAGGCAGATGCATAAAAAGGGTTTCTTGATCCAGCATTAATCCGTTGAGCAAATCGCTTGGTGAGAAAATGCTTTTTCACGAATATCCCGAAATGTCGACTTTGCATAAAAGGGGATATCATTCCCCACACCTAGTACATTACTAGGCATTATAATGCCTAATACTGATTCCTTTTAGTGCAGTACTGTCGGTGCTCAGCAAACAAGTATCCAGCCATACGGGCCTGTTGCATTATCCCAGATGCCGAATATTCTGGACGTGGCCTAGGGGAATTCGACCTTTGTGGGATATCATGGTCATCTTTAATGGACGGACTGGCGAGGCCAAACAGACTGAGGTGGACAATCGCAAATGACCTGATATTACGACACATTGGGGTGACCGAATGAGCCTTGGTTATGCATACTATTACCTGACTACTGCATATTATCAAGGAAATATGCAAAGCATTTGGGAACAGAATATACACGTGTACCCTCAAGACACAAGATATGATTTTTTTAATAATCCACATTAGTGGGCAAATTACCATGTACACTACTTGATAATCTGGGGATAGCAGCTCTGTTTCGTCAGAAAGGTTGAGAAATACAATGAGGGCATGAGCTATAAACGAATATGATGTGCTATAGCGATGTGTAATACTTCTAGAAAAGGAGACAGGGAGGTTTTTTTCTAGAAAGTAATGCCATCTTGATTATCTATTAAGGAACCATCACAAGGATTTTTGAAAATATTTAGTCATTATCCTACTTTATCGGGTACGTGCAACTCCCTTTAAAAATCAAAGTGGATGATGAATATTTCAAAGCTATTATGTGTATTGAAACAAAAAATATATCCGAAAAATAATTCAAAAAGAGTTTTCAAGTAAATATACAATCTACTGTAAAACATGATATATTCGCGGCATGAATTTTTCGCGAATTGGAGCCGATGGCCTTTTTTGCGGCATGAAATTTTCGCAGACTGCCACTGGAATTCAATGCATAGAGTGTACAGAAGAACATTCGCGTGCATTTTAATTTTGTGAATCTTTGCGCTCGCGAAATTCGCGAAATTAAAATGCACGCGAATATTCCTCGTTTTACAGTATTCATTCAATCTGATACAAAAGTAAATTTGATTGTGAATGCAATCATCTTTCTTTTGGAAATGCCATCATGTAAATTGATACGATGTATTTGGGAACAATAAAAGAGCACCTTGTAGGAGCTGCAGTGAATTAGGCGAGTTGATGGTTGTGAGTAAATTTGAAAACAGAATGATTACAAAAGTGACATATGTAGCCGGATTAGAAGCTTATAAATTCATTGGTTGAGAATGAGAAGGGTGTTAAAGGGATCGTATAGTCTTGGTTGAGACCTAATTTCAGGTTTCTAACATTTTTTGGTGAGATAATGAGAAACCTCTTATGACATATGAGAGAGCATGTAATTTCATGAGGAATTCAACATTTATTTGATGAAAATTGGTTTTGAAATGGCTGAGATATCCCAAACAGAGCGATTCTAATAAAGTGTGGAACCAACCTTCTGTTACGATTGCATTGTTTTACTTTGTTTTTGGATGTTTCAGTCATTCCAAACCCGATTTTCATCAAATAAACTTTGAATTCCTCTTAAAATGGTATGCTCTGTACTATTTCATAAGTGTTTTCTTGGTATCTCGCAAAAATTTAAAAGCCCAATTCTCATCTCCACCAATACTGTACCATCCCTTTAAGTTGTCTCAAACACTATGGCCCGAATTCACGAAGGTGGTACAAATGAAACCATGGTTTAAACCATGGACAAAAACCATGGAGCGCCTAGTGTCGCACAGAATATTTCATTACGAAATCAGTCATTACGTCGATGAAATGACTATTTTGTATCGAAATGACATTTTGTAACTAAATGAACATTTCGTCCACGAAGTGATAATTTCATTAACGAAACGGTCATTTTGTCAACGAAATGACCAATTTCGTAATGAAATACTCCGTGCGACACTTGGCGCTCCATAGTTTTTGTCCATGGTTTAAACCATGGTTTCATTTGTACCACCTTCGTGAATTTGGGCCAATTGGTTTAGTGGCAACTTAACGCCCTTCTCATTCTCACCCGACAAATTGTAATTTGATGTGGCTGGACTTTCACTAATAAAATCTAATCTGAAGTTATGAGTCGACAGAGTAGGTTGTATGCCCCTCAACCTTTGTAATTCTATGGTCAAGAGAGACTGGAAGACTCATGCAGTCCATACAGGCTCTTTCTTGAGTGCATTTTGATTTTCATTATTCTTTTCTTGTTTGTTTTTGTTTTAGGGGTATGTACAACTGGTATGAAGTTTGTTCAACAAAAAATCTTCCAGTTTGATGGTGGCAATGAGAGAATCAAGTGAATTTTTTGTTTGTCAATTAGAAATTATGCCACGTTTCTCGCAGAGCATCTATGTGTAATTACCATCTCCTATCACATCAGCAGGACATTATGGTTTCGTTGCGATTCACTTCATGTTTTCCTACGCCCACGCACACGATGATGGTAATTCAGTCTCTTAAATAGCTCTAGTGAGTTCTGCCACAAGTGTTATTATCTACTGGAAATTACTTCTCAACATTTGACATTCTTTGAAAGTAAAACTGTGTATCTCTGGACTCTTGGGATCAATGAGTAGAATACAAAAAAAGAAAACCAACAAATAAAGATTGACAACCTGAAGACATTAATTTGCAATGGATACTACCAGGAGGAAAGGGGCTCGAATAAGAAGAAAGGGAAAGAGGCGTGAATGCAAGCCTTAATAGACGCCATAGGGCATCTCCTCCCGACCCACTGATAACATTCAGTCTCTCCGCCAGAGGTCGGGACGTTGCGACCTTTAGAAAGCTGCCCTGTGATTGGTCGGCTGGACAGGTATGCACATTAAGGCAGAGACATTACTGTGTTTACGGCGCTGAGAGGCCGAGTCCAAGCATTCTCCCACATTATAACGCCCAAAGCAAGCAGACGTACACAAATTGTGCAAAGTCGTTGATACCCCTCTTCACACTTGTATTTAAGATCTATATATTTCCATTTTATTTCTTTTACCTGATATGCATGCAGATGCACGAAATGCAATTAAATGTATGCAAGTAGGTGTTCCCATACTGCTGAACAGACTTTCCCCAAACAACAAATGTGTGAAACAGAGCATCTATTTTTGTAAGTTTGTTTAAATATATACAAACCAGCTGTTTCCAAAGTACTTGGCAAGCAGCGATAAGCAAAAGAGAGAGACAGATGCAGAAAAGGAGAGAAAGGGATGACAGTTCAAAGAAAAAAAAAAGGTGTGATGTATTTCTGGATTGAAATAACAGGGATTGATTATTTTGCCTAAAATAACTTTTAGGTGTACCAATACCCTGGAAATCAAATTTGTGTACAGCTAGAATACACACACACACACACACACATACACTATTGTACACTCCCCCTCCAAAAAACAAACAAACAAACAAAAAAACACACACACACACACACGCTATAAAGAAAAGCTAATTTGTATTCCACATCTTGGGCAAGATTAATGCACATAGAATAATGGACGTCCCTTAAAGGACAAGTCCACCTTCATACACATAAGGATTGAGAGAATGCAGCAATATTAGTAGAACACATCAGTGAAAGTTTGAGGAAAATTGGACAATCCGTTCAAAAGTTATGAATATTTTAAGTATCTGCGCAGTCACTGCTGGAAGAGAAGACTACTACAGTGTATGATGTCACATGCGTACAACTATACAAGGAAAATAAAAAGAGAATTTCACAAAACTTTACTTTTTGAATAAAGTGCACATTTCTTTGATTTGCTACTGATGTATGTTAAGGGTAATATTATTCCCCCTGCCTTCTGAAAGAGAGAAATTGAGTATTCTTTTGTTCTGCGAGAAAAGTGAAAATATGTTGTATTTTCTTTATTCTTTCTTTATATTGTTGTACTCATGTGACAGCACAAGTTATAGTAGTCTTCTCATCCAGCGGTGACTGAGCAGAAACTTCAACAATTCATAAATTTTTGAACGGATTGTCCGATTTTCCTCAAACTCTCACTGATGTGTTCTACTAATATTACTGCATTCACTCAACCCACATGTCTATGAAGGTGAACTTGTACTTTAAGTATGATGCTCATGTCATTGCACTGCGAAACACATACATAATATGTGCAAAATAAGGGGAGGGGGGAATTACTTTAGATAATTCAATTGCCAATCATAACTAATCTGACAAAAAATGCACATTCCAGAGACATCATTAAATTATGCATGACTGCACGCACACTCAGCATGATCTTCTAAATTGTCAATTAATGAATTAATGAAATACAGCAGTTGGAGTTGAGGTGGTCTGGGGCAATGAACTGAGAGATATTACTGCCTCAGCATTCCAAGAAACAAAGAAAAAAAAAACCTTGCACATAATGCTGCAGATAATTGTTAATAATGCCAAAATCTTACTATCTAAAGGGATGATATAGTATTGGTTGAGGTCAAGAAACTTAGAAACCACTTTATGTACTGTTAAAGAGCGTACAATTCTACTGTAAGAGGAATTCAAAGTTCACTTGATGAAAATCGGTTTTGAAATTGCTGAAATATTCAAAAACAAAGTAAAACAAAGCAATCCTAATAAAAGGTGGGTCCTACCTTTTATCGAGATTGCAATGTTTTGGATATATCTCAGCCATTTCAAAATCATTTTTCCACAGTGTACAGCATGACTTGCTTTATAAATAGGTGATGGGCTACTGTACACCTGTTAAAACATCAACTAGAGGTCTAGACTCTAACTACATTGTACATTGTACTAGTTAACAAGGGCTGTTCATGGGGTAAGGAGAGAAAATTGGTCTTTAGTGGTGACCACTCACATCTGTAGTAAGGAGCAGGTATCTGCATACACGAGTATATCACACGCAAATGACTGTCCTCTCATCCACACATTTACACAGGACTAATGGTGATGAAAGTAATGTGTGTATCCCACCTTTCAGTACAGAGCCTGAATATCATCTCCCCTGACCGAAATCTCATTTTCCTGCATCGTTGCAGCTTATTACCAGCTTTGTTGCATCAAGTCACAAACAATACATGAGATGCCTTTATACATCAGCGCCTGAACAAGTACACGTGGACACTACACAGCAATACAGAGCCATTCATTATGCCTGGTTTGCGTCCATCCATGTACAGCATTGCAAATTGCAAGCCACAACTAACCTCCTTCAGAGCATTTGTAGCTTGATGGTGGATACTAGTGACAGACATTGGTCAACATCAAACTTTTGTTTTTATGTAGATAGCAACAACAACAAAAAATGATAAAAAGAGAAAAACATCTAATGATGACAGTGTACTATGGCATTTGGATTTGATAAAACTTGATTTGAATTGAACTGAATTAGAATGATCTTGTAAAATGAATGTAAATCAATAAGTGCAATGTTTAGAGATTCATATGGCTATCTTCTGATTGAAATGCACCTTGACCATAGAAGTGACCAACCTGGAAAAGCTCAAGGATATTACACAAAGACTGTTTCTTTTTTTCTTTAAACATCATCAACAACAACAACAACAACAACAACAACAACAACAACAACAACAACAACAACAACAACAGAATGCCAGCTTTTCATAATTTCCATGATCTTGGTAACACAAAAACATGATGCTTCTAAGATTTTGACTGAGCTAGTACTGATGACTGAAATGTAATCATATTCAGCAAACGAAATGTGTGATAAGGGGCAATACTGTTCAACTGCAACAGCTTGTTTGCTACTTTATACGAATATGCACAAACACTATGACATTTTTGGTTTATGAGTACAATGTGCAATTTATGCAATGTGCAATCTTCTGCAAGCTTTTTTTGTTTATTCTTTTTTCTTGTAGGCCTAAGTATGATATACATATGACGTTAGTTTGTCAGATTCTTTGAAACTAAATGAGAAATATATAAACTGGATTAGGATTTTAAGCCATCAGGTACATGTAACTGCCATTCTGTGTTCTGGTGCTATGTTTTTATATTACGATTCTTTCCTTTTTTATTGTAAAAATACATTGATATGGCAGAGTAAAAAGAAATCCTGAATTAGGGCCCTTTCTGGTTCATTACATAAGATAAATATCATTGCAGATTTTTTCGAAATCCTACTTGATTAACCTGTGACTGATTCTTATATTTGCATCGTGTTCTACAAGATTACAGATAAGATTCCTCTTCCAAATTGGCAAATTGTACATTTGTACATTTCTTTCAGATCTTTTGTTTTTTGTTTACGCAGTATTCTTGCGGATTTAATAAATTCAATCAGATTCATCCTTGAATCTATCTCAAATATGAAATACAGGTAACAAAGCTCCGAGTTGCCAATGTAATAATAATGAAAAGAGAATTTCTGCAGCATAATTTTCCCCTAGGAGTTGGAAAGGGCTAAACCCTTTCAGTGCCAGGTAGTCTGGATAGTGCGTACAATGCTATGGGGCTTTCTGTGCTAATTGGGACTCCAAGCACTCTTAGGGTTAAAGGGAGGAGTCTCTTCGCTGTTCCCCTTCCATTGTGTGGGTGCATCTGATGGAGCGAGGATGGGGTGGAGATGGCTTAATGGAAACACAGCATGCTGGAATCCCTGCTATGATTACGGAGCATCAGTCTTTAATGTAAGAGTTCATCAAGCACATCAGCCCAATGACGGCAGCGGACAGCCGGGATACGGGACAAGAACGAGCAACAGAAAGAGAGAGAGAGAGAAGGAGTGAGAGAAATAAGAGAAAGAGACAGGGAGGTAGAAAGAGATGGCGAGAGAGAGAGAATGAGAGAGAGAGTGAGGGGGAGAGAAAAGGGGGTAGAAAAGGGGAGAGAGGTGGTACAGAATACATACAGTATCATTAAAGCTGCCCTTTTCCTTTCACTTCCCTTCCCCCTCCTCTCCCCTCCCCTTCCCCCTCCCTGTCCCAACTTCACCCTCCTAATCCCCCATACACAAACAAAACCAACTGCTACACACCTTTTGCAAAGAAAAGAGCAAGTGGGGTAGAGTAAGACAGTGAGAGAAAGAAAAAGAGAGGGGTAGGGGGAGGCAGTACAAAATGCTTACAGTAACATCCCCTAACATCTACCACTTTCTCCAACTCAACCATCCTCCTCATTCCCCACCTCACCCCCACCCGTGCCCCCTTCCCCCCCCCCCCCACTTCACCATCCTAATGCTATCCTCATACACAAACAATGCCAACTGCTACGCATCTTTGCCAAGATCAGCACTTCACAGGCACAACAGCCACACATCATATTATTTGCATACTTGGAAGTACAAAAGTGTATGTGTATGTACACATAGATCTGTTTAAATGCATTTGAAACTGCTGTGTTTGAATGTGAGCGGCACAGACATACAACAGTAATGTAAAAAAGAAAAAAAAAATCACACCCCACGAAAAAAAATCATAACATGGCAGTGTGGTTTACACTTTCATATTTATCACTGTAACACATTCATATCTTATAAAGATAACTAAGCACAGATAATTCTCAAACATACACGCAGACATCCATTTCAAGTTTGATCGCTCATGATGGTGGTTTCCTGCATTCAATTATCTCTGTTATTTACTGAAAAATAATGCATGTCTCAATTCAATTGCTTATAATGTTTATCTATTTGTGTACTGTCATATTATCATTTCAAACCACTGCACTTGTTATTCTTTATTTTTGTGCCTGAAATTTTGTATTCAATTTGTACCTGATTGAATGCGGAAATAAATCAAATCAAGCTTACATATGCATACATACAGTGTACAGCTGTACATAGGGACATTTCCTCCTTAAATACAGTCTTTCCGATACAAGTCAACACTGGCTTACTTGCGCTTTTTTTTTTTGAACATGTATACAAACTATGTACACTGTGTTCTTAATTACCAAGTTAGACTCTGGTGAAAGTCACTATTTCAAAAACTTTGAAAATTCACTGCTCTTGGTAAGGTCATATAGGATTTTTAATTTTGCAAAATCTTATAGTTTTCGAAACTTAGACAAGGGGGCTGATTATTTACAGCAAATTTCTGCATTAAAAAAAAAAATAAAACAGAACTAAATGAAATGCGGGAGAGAAGGAAGGACCAAAGAAAGATAAATGCATGTCCATAGGTAGTTTCTGAACACCATAGCACTATTTACATCCTCCTAACATCTTCATATCTAAGGAAGATAGCTCACCACTATAGTTAACACACACATACACACCCACACGCACATATGTAAATATGTACATTGTATATGTCCCCCTAAAATGTGGTTATTTCTAAAATAAGTTGACAGTGGCTACCTTAGAAATTATTTCTTTATGTAAATTGAAAGTGTACCAAATGGATTTTATTTAACTTTCTTGTAAAATTCATTGATGTCAATTGAAGTCAGAGCTTTCGATTTTGTATTCAAACAATGATTTTTGCTACTGCAAGGCTTCACATGACCTTAAAAACTAGGAGGCAACCAAGGCCAGAATTCCTGAAATCCTTTAATTTATGTAATTTTGTAATTTCTTTGAAGGACAAGTCCACCTTCATATACATGTGGATTAAGTGAATGCAGCAATATTAGTGGAACACATCAGTGAAAGTTTGGGGAAAGTCTGACAATCCATTCAAAAGTTATGATTTTTGAAGGTTCTGCTCAGTCACTGCTGGATGAAAAGACTACAGTGTATGATGTCACATGCATAGAACGATATAAAGAAAATATAAAGAATACAAAATTTCATTTTTGAAAAAAAGTGACATTTCCTCAACTTGTCACTGGGTGTATGTAAAGGGGGCAATATCATACCCCCTGAAAGAGGCAAGTCAAGTGTTCATTTATCATGCGCGAAAAGTGAAAGTATGTTGAATTTTCCTGAAGATATCATTCTACATGTGACATCACAAACTGTAGTAGTCTTTTAATCCAGCAGTGACTGAGTAGAAACTTTAAAAAAATCATAACTTTTGAACAGATTGTCCGATTTTCCTCAAACTCTCAATGATGTGTTCTACTAACATTGCTGCATTCACTCAATTCCACAATGTTTATGAAGGTGAACTCGCCTTTTAATTCTGTGCACTGAATAAGCTGCTTTGTGGTGGGTTCCACCAATGTCTGAGGGACTGTACCACACTTCCCATCACAAACATACCCTCGACTATGCAAACATAGACTCTTAATGTTTAAGGACATGCAAACATTCAACAAGGATCGGTTGCTCATCAATCATTGGGGTGACAAATTGTGTCTGTCCCCTTAACCCGTTTCCTCCCGCAATTCTCTGAGAGCCTCCAATGCCCGCTAACAAAATTCTTTTTGCAGGTCGATAGAGAACAGACCGGTTGGTAATCCACTTGTGCGAAAGCAGTCAAGCGGTACATGAATCCCTCTTCAATGGTCAACTACATGTGCCATCTAACAATGAAAATATCGATCGGGTGCTAGGTATAAATAGAGCATGTCCTGATGGGCTCACAAACTCATTTGTTGTACACAAAAGAGCTTGGGCACCTGAATGGGGTCAGCGAAAGCAAATATCTACCGAGCTCAGCCTTGATCCCTATGAACATCTTTGTACGAGTTTTATAGCAAAACAAGTGCACACTACTTTGGAAAAAAGGCAAACAATACTGCAATACACACAGTTTTCATACAGAAGAAAACTGATATTGATAGAAGAAACTGTATTCATTCTTTCAAAGTAATTTCTCTGGGCAGCATAACACAAATAAACATGAATTTAGGTCATGAATGCAGGCACTCTTGTCCACATTTCCAGTAAGGAACTGGCTAAGTCGATGCCTCCGAAAACCAATTGTGCCTTGCATTAATCAACCCTATGTGAAAATAACAGCACCTGGGGGAGGCAATGGGTTAGATTGCTTCCTGAAGCCATAGTGTAAGACAATCTGATTAACACCCTGCCTCCAAGATACTGAATTGCTCACAGAGGCTCAATACACAGGATATGTACCCTGTTCCTTTAGTCAACAAAACCTAAACAAGAGACTGTGGGTCTGATGCAATTTCATTCAAATCTTTGCAATTTTCCTCTTGACAGACATGCATGCAATGGATCCTGGGACCCACTGAAAGGGCAAATTAACTCTGGATTCATGCCACAAGCATAGGACTCACAGTAATTAACGGTATGCTGAACTAAACAAGCTCTCACTTTTCCAATTGGTGTATTTTTTGCTTGATGAATGAATGAATGAATGCATGAATGAATGAATGAATGCATGAATGAATGAATGAATGAATGAATGAATGCATGAATGAATGAATGTATGTATGAATGAATGAATGTATGAATGAATGAATGAAGAATGAATGAAGAATGAAGAAGACACATACACTGTACACAACAGACAAACAGGCACACACCAAACATATTGTGCACACACGTATCATGCAGATCGAGGCACACACAAAAATAATAAAAGAAAAACACACAGACCTAATCTCACAAATTTTACAGAGAGTTTGGGAGGGAAATTTTATCTTTATTCATTCTGACAAATTTTTGAAAATCTTGTCAATGGTTCACATAGCAATTTTGATCAACATGAAGTTGCACGCATCTGCAGTAATATTTATAGCAAAGGGATGTCGCTACTGAGACTTGTCTCTGTAAAGTAAGTGAAATTGCAGGTCTTCTACTCAAAATGACAAAAATATCATGTCTACAGTGCTTTCAATCATGCCAAGTATTTTTTTGAATTCACGGTGCCTGTAGAAACAATGGTGTCTGGATGTTTGTTAGTAAAGCATCAGGATGAATGAATGTCTCTGATCCCTCCCGTCTGATGAGATCTTCATCTCCGGACCCCTTTAAAGTGGTGGTATAGTATTGGTAGAGATGAGGACTGGGCTTTTAACTTTTTGCAAAGCTACAATGTACAGTGTACCAAGAAACCACTTATGAAATAGTACAGAGCATACCATTCTAAGAGGAATTCAAAGTATATTTGATGAACATCGGTTTTGGAATGGCTGAGACATCTAAAAACAAAGTAAAATGGAGCAATCGTAATAAAATGTAAGTCCCACCTTTTAGTGGGATAGTTCTGTTTTTGATATCTCAGCCATTTCAAAACCAATTTTTATCAAATAAACGTTGAATTCCTCTTGGAATAACGCATGCTCTTTCACATTTCATAAGAGGTTTCTCATTATCTACCAAAAAATGTTAGGTCTCAACTAAAACTATACGATCCCTTTAACTCTTGGTGTACCATATTGGTGTAAACCCCCTGTGTGACATTAACGTAGTCATGCTTTGGGGAAACATTCTGTTTTTCAAATCTATGTAACTTTTATAGATTTTTGTTACCGTGGACATGTAAAGAGTAACGTTGCAGAGAAAATGCCAAGCTTTGCTTTGATGTAAATTATATGACGATTCTATGAATGTTTTGCTTTCAAATGAACAGTAGCTATATGTATTGCAGAGGCATGACTTTTGCACACAATACAGTGACAGAAATTTAGAATTTATTTACTTGCAAGACCAGCAGGGAAGGCCACTTGATAGTCAATCACCTCATAAATTGCAAGCTACATACTGTATACGCCGCATATTTTGCGAGGTTTTAATTTTCGCAAATTTCGCGAGTCAGCTGCTATTCGCGAAATTAAAAACACGCAAAAATATTGACTCTCATTCTGATATGAATGTGACGTATGCGTACACATTTCTCTGTTCAGTACAGGACTCCAGGATCGTGAATTTAACCACTCGCGAAATCGTCGGGAAGTCTTGATTCGCGAAAATTTGGACTCATGACATATATGGCATATACAGTATCTCATGTGACGGGAATGGAAGACTGAGAAACGCTTTTATTGTACCAAAGCATTTGGCAATTCATCAAACGGTTTCGGGCAGGTTTGTGCGTTTGAGCAGAATATGCGAACTAGGCACGACGTCGACTGAGTCAGGCAAGCAAACATGGCACATAAAGAGTTGAATACCCAGTAGCGCTGGGATTTATGGGTGGCCCTATTCATTTGCTGCACCCACTGTAATACATTAAAAAACCATGAATAGCACTGTTCAGAGAATATGTGACCCTCCACAACAAAAGGATCCAAAGTCGCTGACGGCTGAGCCGAGAAAATCAAATTTGAAGTCAAATCATCAAAATCGGTCAAAACCATCAAATTTCTGTTTTTAACATAATTTTGTAGTCTAATGTTTTTCTGGGCTATGATTTTCTGACTTTCAACAAAACAGAAATCTGTCCGAAGATTTAGATTTAGTGCTGCAGATAGACTCCACCCCTAACAATGAGGGAATGATCTCATTGGTCAGTGTGTGGCATCCTGGTTACTGATTGGTCGTGCGTTCACCGCTGGTGCTAAGCTTGAATGAATATCGTGAAGGTTGCTATGAGCAGACCTTCTATTGTCAAGAGGTGAAAACTGTCTTACCTCCCCTTGATCACTATCGCGTTGGAAAGAAAACTTTGAAGGCGGTTTTCTCGAAACGTTGAGTTCATTGACCACTCGGCATGGTCTAATAAAATCATCAATATCTCCACAACCAAGTACTTTTATGAGTCGTATTATATATGAAATTAAAGCCCAAGAGTAAGAGTATTTAATGTCATTGTCAGAAATTCGATCTCCCTCGACTTTCGGATCCTTTTGTTGTAGTGGGTCACATATACGTGTATTGAAGCATACATTCATTGGTAATCAACAACTCTAGTCACTTAAGATTCTTTGGCTGTGTGTGTACATACACAGAGATCTATGATAAAGTTGGACACAATTCGTTACGGAGATTCTCAAGTAATGCAGTCGGGCCAACCTTCTCACTCCATGTTATCACCACATTACCGGGTCTTTAAACTCTGCAGAAGGAGGAGACAATTTGTGTGGTCTTGGCCTCCAGAAGACCGGTATCCAATAAAGTTTGACTGCCCTCATGAGGGCCTCACATGGTGACATACTCCATCAAGGATTAATGTTCCCAGGCAAAACTCTCATTACTTGCTACACAAGCATCAATAGGATATCTTTGTTCTTCTCTACCCGTCTGTCCTTGTCCCTCTCTCTCTCTCTCTCTCTCTTTCATCCCTCACATTCAGTGTACACGATGGCATACAGTGAATAAATGCAAAATAATGTTCATGCACAGGGGCGGATCAAGGAATTCCTTAAAGGGGAGGCCCCTTTACAATATTAAATGGGGGCGCACGCACTACCCCAATTTTTTTCTCTTTTCTATTTATTTTGTTTTAAAACAAATAAAGAGGTGACACACGCCCAGTGCACCCCCCCCCCCCCTGGATCCGCCACTGATGCTTACATGTGTATCGATACAATGTAGTATACAATTCACTTTAAATATTACCCACTCACCATGAAATGCACAGCCTAACTACAAGATATGTTCAAACTAACAAGTGCCTTTATTCAAATTGATGAATTGTTTACATCAATGCAGGACAATTTGGGAATCAGTGGCAATAACTGTGCATTTCATAAAGTATCTTCTTTCTCTTCAACCCTTTTACTTGTATTCACTTCTTTGATGCTGTCTCTCAAGCATTGTTCTGCTGCACGGGATTATCATCATAGCGCTAAGCTAAATATCTTGTTTAAAATAGTTATTGGCCTTTCATTTAACCCACTTCAGTCAAATGTCAAAGGTTTAGTGTTCTCATTTTCCTAAATACCCTGAATATCTTTAGCCCCTGCTCACTTCTTATGTGCCAGATAATCCTCTTGTTTTGAAAGAACTATCTTCAAAAAGTTATCTCATCAGAAGGCTGTCCACTTTATTCCTTTCTCTCTCTGCTTGTTATCCCTCTTCCCTTTACACATTCCACAATCCTAAAGTCTTCTCCATCACATTTCTCGCAATCTTCTACCTGAAAGGTGGAGAGCCCTCATCAACCCTCTTGTCAAGTTACAAGGACAAAAGTAATCCCCGCCTGGATGTCCCCTTAAAAAAAAAAGACGTCAAACATCCATTCTGAAGTGGCAAACATTTTGGCAGCTCACGCGCCAACCACAATATCTCGTCACAATATCACTTTCCTTTGAACCATGCAGCTGGATTCCTGTGAGACAACAATTTCAATTTCCATCAGTGGCAAGCTCATGTTACACTTAAAACCATTACCTTCTGATATTGGGTTTTGACATGTTTTCAAGTTTTAGTAGATGATTCTTTGACATGTTTTTTAGTTAGAAAAAATTGGGGGGGGGGGGTTAGACATGTTTTCCAAGTTATAAAAGATTGTTTTTTGACATGTTTTTGAATTATAGAAGATTGTTTTTTGACATGTTTTTAAATCATATGGAAGATTTTTTTTAGACAAATTTTCAAAATAACAAAAGAATCTTTTTTTTTTTACATGTTTTGGGGATTTACATGCTATTCTGGCCTTTTTTAAATAAGTTTTGTTAGATTGCTCTTTGACATTTTTTTTCTTAATAGGGGGTTCTGGTAGTTATTCCTTGACAAAATTTTAGTTGATTATTTTTTGACACATCTTAATGTCTTCAAAGATAGCATTTGGTCATACTTTTATCAAGTTTCAGAAAAATGTTCTTTAACCTGCTGAAAAGTTTTAGCAGATTATTTTTGTATAAAGCTGCACATAAATATCACATGTACCTTGGGTTTAGATTCACATTGAATGATTGGGAGGTCTACTTATAAATCCAAAACAAGAATGGGAAGCAAATGGCCAATATGGAGCATTTATATCATACAATACTACACAACATGGGGAAAAAGAAAAGAAAGAGGGAGTACTGAGACTGAATTCAAAATGTCACACATACAAAATTGAACACAAGCTTTAAAATACAAACGTGCAGTTTGTGTGCCTCTGTACAACTCTGTACATCTCGTGCACTGCACTGCAATTTATGAACACCCCCTTTAACCTTAAAGATACCCCTATCTCCCACCACCCCACCCACACACACACACACACACACACACACACACGCACACACACACACACACAGGCACAAGTATCCAGCACAAGCACACCAATTTAATTTGGATTGACCTGCCCAATCTTGACGGATGCTTGGACTAAACTGTTTTACTTCATTAGCATCTTCATGGTTCCAAGCCCATACCCCCTCTTCCCCAATCTCAGATCTTTCCCCATCAAGCTTTCTACCGCAATAATACCATCATCCACTGCCCATCTTCCGACCATCACCCCCCTCTCTCTCTCCACTCCCCATCCCCCGCATCACTTGTTATTTCTTCCAGAGACCCCGGAGCCGCGAACGTACATTGTACTTTACACTAATGGCCTATTCCTTTACTGAGGATTAGGGCAGCCGTTCCCCCTAATGGCCCTCTCAAATTGACAGTTCTATGACATCTTTCGGGCATCTGCCAGACAAATTAACCCCGCAGCCATTCTATCTCTTCCCCCCTCCCCTCCCCTCCCCCCCCCCCCCCCCCCCCCCACTCACCCCATTTGGCAGATGCTTGCAGTCCCCGCGTCACATATCTACCTCCGGTCAGATGTGGGTGGAGACGGTGTGACAAATCTACCACTCTCATCACGTCTGATCTCTTCCCCATCATCTCCATCAGGAGGAGGCACATTCGAGCCATTCCAAATGGGCTTGGGGGCAACGACGGTTTACATGCCAATAAACCTCCCAATAGATACACAATCATTCTTTGTGATCATTGCATATTTAACATAACCTGAGCTAAGAATCAAATGACTATTAAAAATAACTTTAAATGTACTGTAGAACACTTTAAAACCTTATTGTCATGCAAGCAAATCCTTATTCAGTGACCCACGTGGCATGGTGATATCATTAAAGCCCATTTTCCATGTTCCACTTTCATTGAAAAAAAAAAAAGAACTGTTGTATTGTGGTCATTTAAATCCCATCACACGACGAACGTTATGCTGCTATGATAGATGGATTGAAAAGTTTGATAGTTAACGAGTTAATAAGCTGTGTGAGTTTCAATTCCTTTGGTAATATGCAGGATGAGCACAAAATTGTCATAACCAAAATCTATCTTATATTGTCAACAGGAAGTTTTGCAACTTTGGCTAAAGATAGATATAATATCAAGATATTTCCATAAATGAATGCAGCCATACACCTACAATTCACAATTGTGCATGTTCTGCTTACAATGAATTTTGCTATCAAAATAGCTCTTGAGATTTGGTAACTGACCATACATAAAGTATTGTTAATTGTTCCCATGGTAGCATGCTGCTTGGTGCTGCACACATGTACAGGTGCATACTTTATGTGACAATCTTCTCTTCATGTGCTGCAGAGTGCTAGTAAACTGTAATTCTATAATCTATCTAAAGAGATGTGCAGTGAATAGCTGTGATGTGCGCGAACCCATCTGGTAGCCATGGTAACCAACTGGCCTATACATACAATTGTACATCATGCTTTTGTGGGATCAGCATGATGGTGATATCCATGTATACACACCATACAATGTGCTTCACAAGTTTGGAGCACAGATAAACTCAGCATTAATATCAATTTCTGTAATCACTACTGGACGTTGACAATCATGAGCTACATGTACCATCATGCTTGTGTATGTTTTGTGCAGGTGATCTTAGAAAGATTTCATCTACATTATGCTTTCCTTGTACAAAATGGGCATTGACATTCGCAAAATGTGATGGTAATCAGTGGTGGATCAAGGGGGGAGTGCATCGGGCACGTATCTCCTCTCTATTTTTTGTTAAAACAAAAGAAATAAAAAGAAAAAAGGGGGAGGGGTGCGTGCGCCTCCTTTAATTTTGTAAAGGCACCCCCTCTTTACGGAATTCCTGAATCCGCCCCTGGTAATGGAAGATTTCTCGAGAAACGGTGCTACACAAAGAGAAAGCTGATCCTGTATTGATCGTATACTGATAATGTCAAGGTTATATTTAGGTAGTAGTTTGGGAACCCTTTGTATTTCTCGCTTTCATTTAAGAAACTCTCATTAAAGTGCATGTTCAGTTGAAACTGGGTTTTGCATAAATACTATCAACACATGGAAAGTAATCTTTGATAATATATATCTCAGCATTTCAAAACCAATATTCATCAAATAAACTTTGAATTCCTCATAGAATCACTATGTTTTTACATATTTCAAAAAATTATCATTTAAAACAAGAAAACGTTGAAAACCTGAAGCCCCATCTCAACTGAAACTATACCATCCCTTTAACTTGTAATAGGGGAAATTGGCTCTTCATAAAGACAGAAGGATTAAAGGAATGGTACAGTTTCAGTTGAGATATATGGTTTCATCTTTCCATTTTTTGATGATGATAATTTTTTTTTTTCATAATGAGATCCCTCTCATGAAATATGAAAGAGCATATAATTCTAAGAGGAATTCAAAGTTTATTTGATGAAAATTGGATTTGAAATGGCTAAGATATCCAAACAAGAGCGATCCTAATAAAACTTGAGACCCTTGCACCTACAAATATATCATTGAGATCGCTTTGTTTTACTTTGTTTCTAGATATCTCAGCCATTTCAAATCGAGTTTCAGCAAATAAACTTTGAATTCTCAGAATTATACATGCTCTTTAACATTCTATACAGCGGTTTTGGAGCATCTCGCAAAAAGTTAAAAGCTGCATCCTATGTACCTCAACCAATACTATACCACCAATACCACCTCTTTAAGCTCTAGTGTAGGTGATGATGCTATGTCCTCCTCTGTTTATTTATGTTTATTGTAAAAGCCTTTTTTTTTTCCTTTTCTTTTTTTGGTGCAGGTGATTGTTGTTGTTGTTGCTGTTTGTGTTGTTGCTGCTTTTGAATTTCTAAGGAATTACAATGTGTGTGATGCAGGAGACAAAATGTGCACTACTGAGGGATAATCAAAACCTGCATGAATTCAGACACAGGCGTCTGGGCATTTCTTTTCTCGTGTAAAGCCATGCTATTAAATGAATGAAGGGAAGAAACATCGAGCCTTTACGACTGAAGAGTTATCGCCCTGGCATTCCTACAAGACCCGCCTCCTTTGACCTTTTTATCTCTCTTCTTTTATTGACAGAAACATAAAAACATCCAAAGGAATTGCATTTCAAAGGGCTCTGCCTCATATGCAGTCAGAGGGCCCCCTTCCCACCCCCGATTGCCGCAAACATCCTGAGGCCTGGTGGCATTTTAATCAGAGGAGTCAATGTTATAATAACACACAATGCTGAACTATATGTGTGTGTGCATATCTTTAGACACATGATATATGTATGCATACAATATGAAATGAAGAGATCAGTGATGCATAAACGTTTAACAAATCTTGTTTATGGTTGCTCCTAATTTTTGGCATGTCACACATCTTCTTTGGGATTACAGAAAATGATTTAATAACAATTACAGTGTATAATAATAATAATAAATAATAATAATAACAATAATAATAATAATAATAATAATAATAATAATAATAATAATAATAATAATGATAATAATAACAATGAAAATAACATGTACAATACGTATTTATGTATAATATACATTTTTTTTTAATTCATAAAATGTACATATGTATTTATCATACAATACACAGGCATAATGCACACAGAACAAATATACAGACTGATAAACAAAACCAGAAGAAGATATCCTATTCATCAAGCTGTGATATAGAGAGAAAGACAGACAGGCAGACAGACAGATCACAGACACATAAAAAATATCTCTAGTTGTTTTGTTATAGTTGTAGTAAAATACAACATGTTCTCTTTGTTGGCCCTGTCACTGAAACAAAACTGCGATAAGAGGGTCAGGAAGACACGGGGGCATTTGCAACACCGGTCTTTGATGTCACTGTTATGAAAAGTGATCGCATGATGGTACCTACAGGTATGCAAGTCACTTAAACCCCATAGACTTGATGATGTACGCATCACTTTATACGACAACTTTTTCTGAGAAGTTGACGCAGCTCTACGCCTCTTGGTTTCCAGTGACTCCTGGCACCTACGCAGTTACTAGATCAACACAATTTGAAACCCTTATTGCACTTTAATACATTCTGGGTGATCTGTAAAGACATGGGTGGGGGAAAACAGACTGACCCCAGCAAACGTCTTGATGATTCATGAGCCAGCATGACTAAATTATCAGCAGGAAATGTCAAAACATGTCTTGGAACGTGACTAGAGCAACCATTAAATAGCGCTACATCACTCGTACACATGTACCGTGTACCAAATACAGAGATCCATTATATTGTTTGTAGATATCCACTTCTTATGTAGTGCAATATACATTATAATGTACCAGGGGCGGATCCAGGAATTCCGTACAGGGGAGGCGCCTTTACAAAATTAAAGGAGGGGGTGCAAGCCCACCTTCCCCCATTTTTTCTTTTTATTTCTTTTGTTTTAACAAAAACATAAAGAGGGGGCACGCGCCCAGTGCGCCCCCCTCTGGATCCGCCGCTGATGTACATTCCTTTCATGGCTAGTGGGTAAGATAAACTTACAGTACACGTCAGCTGACCCAAGACCAATAAAACAGAAATTAGTAGGAGTTGTAATAACTCGTGGGGTACTATAGGTCCAAGCTAGACAATCTGGAGTTTTAAAAGCAAAAGGCCAAGATTAAAGACAAACTGAAACAAACTGCTGATAAATCAGTTGTATTCTAATAGCATCTTATTTGTTTTAAAGGGATAGTACAGTATTGGTGAGATGAGAATGGGGATTTTAGGTTTTTGCAAGAAACCAAGAAAACACTATGAAATAGTACAGCGCATACCATTTTAAGAGGAATTCAAAGTTTATTTGATGAAATTCAGGTTTGGAATGACTGAAACATCCAAAAACAAAGTAAAACAAAGCGATCGTAATAAAGTGTGGGTCCCACATTTTATTAGAATTGCTCTGTTTTGGATATCTCAGCCATTTCAAAACCAATTTTCATCAAATAAATATTGAATTCCTCATGGAATCACATGCTCTTTCATATTTCATATGAGGTTTCTCATTATCTCACCAAAAAATGTTACAAACCTGAAATTAGGTCTCAACCAAAACTATATGATCCCTTTAAACTTGTGTCTAATTGTGAAAGTAAGATGCTGAATAGTGGAAATAGGTTTCTTGCTAGACATGGGTATATCAATAACCTAAGGTTCCAAATGAGAATTAATTTCTGATTCGATGATTTTTGAAGAATTGTATTTCATTAAAAAAAAAAAACTCCAGCAATAGGGACAAGGGCCACTTTTTAATGGCTGGACCAACAAAGTTACATGGCTTCCTAGCAAGATACTGTATGTGTACTTCATTCAGCCAGCAACCATGTGAAAGGTGAGTAAATTATTTCAGCTAGTGATGATAACTAAAACCAAGTTTTCATTTCAGCCTTTAAAAAAAAGAAAACAACTCTCTTGTTAAATGGATGCTAAACCCCTCACTGACTTTTCTTTTATCACACCTTTTTTTCTTTTTGAAAAATGTAGCTTTTCTTGATTCAAGGTAAAGAGCAATGGGAGTATTTGTACACCTTGTACAAGTTTACTCTCTCACACTCTTAACACATCCTAAATACTATCCAAACTATTTTTGATTGTGCTACCAAATACTCTGTTGATTCCAAGAAAATTATCAACCAATCCGAGTGTACAAATCAAACAAACAAGCAAACAAACAAACCAGCAAGCAAAGCTGGGATATACTACAGTAGTTGCTCCAAATGGCAGTGCCATTTAAACAAAGAGTGGGCTTTAAACTGGCATTAAAATGATATGTGTGTTTTTCAAATCTGTTTGGCCAGAGCATCTCCCCCGGTGCCACAACAAAATGTATACGACTTCACTGATGGCTACGACAGGAGGACGAAAAACATTGGCGTGTAAAGACCCGCCCTGCTTCTGCACGGCATTGAAATGTCAATTGGCGCGAGCATTCAGACATTTCAATGATTAATGCAGGGCAGCCATGCACGCACACACCCTCACTCACACACACACACACACACGCACGACAAACACATTATGAATGCTTTCAAGGTTGAAGTGTCAGATAAGAAGAATTATCATGGCGAACGTTTTGAAAACTGGAACAAGCCACTTTAAAAGGAAATCAAGTTAAGAATCATTCTTGTTGCCATTTTCTAAATAATAGTTTTTTCTTCTTTGCAGTCATCACTATCCTTGAGCAATGATAATGCATAAAAAAGGTTTATCAATCATCTTATAAATCCATTATGGCATAATTATGGACCCTTTCTCTTTGTGGAAATATATACAGTGATGCGACAGGGTTCTATAAAATAAACCAAGGACCTCAGCTTTACACTTTGAAAGTAGTCAATGATATCGCATCCCCTCCCCCTTCCCTCCCCCCTCCCCCCAAAAAGAAATAAAAACGACCTGTTTTAAATGCTTTGTCTAATACAAGACTCACATGCAAATGTCAACATTTATATTTAAAAATGCATTATTACTATGCATTCAGCTGCCAAGAGGTGTGCAGTTGGTTAGGTTCACTGTGAGCAGGTGTTGTTTTTTTCCTCTCCAGTGGTTCAGATCTGACCCACTTTTGATCATACATAATGCATGATCCTTCTTCTATTAACCCCCTGTACCTCATGGGAACCTGGTATACCAGGTTCCCAAAAAGCAGAAAGGAGTGTCTGCACTTGGGACCTAAATTCATGTTTGCTTGTGCTATGCTAACCAGAAAAATTACGTCAACTGAAGGATCTGAGTTCTTCTGTAAATATCTGTTTTTGTTTTTTTCCTGTGTGAAAACTGCATGTGTTTTTGTCTCTGGATTTATCTTTTCCAAAGTACACACAATGTAGTAGTGTGCTTGTTTTGCTATAAAACTAGTACACAGATGTAAATAGCATTCAAGGCTGAGCTTACTAGATTTAGACTTTCACTGACCCTATTCGGGTGCCCTTAGAGTGTATTATCATTATCTCAGAGTTTTAGAGCCCATCAGCTTACACACTATGAATCAAGAATGAATTCTAAAACAAGAGAACTCTGTGGATGGATTCTGCCTAAATACCAATGGAAGTGTTGTTTTTTTCTTCTTCTTTGGGGTTTTGATTGGTTTTATAACTTTCCTTTCTAACAATCTACTCATCTACTTCTACAAATGTCATCTTTTAGCTCTTGGGCAGTTTCTACTATCCAATTGAGTTGTTCTTCTTGCTACCCCTCACCCCCACAAAACTTAATTATAATGGTATTCTTTCATAATAGCCACAGCAGGAGGTTAGCTTTCCAATCAAAAGCCAGAGCTGCAAAAATCAATATACATCACTGACATCACAACATTCATGCCTCTATGTATCAAATATTTCAAAATCTTTTTTTTTTTCATTGCCCCTCCAACCCCCCAACCCCCCCCCCCCCAAAAAAAAAAAAACTGCACTGGTTTATCATCCTGCGGTCATAACTAACTGAATCTACAGGGAAACATTAGCAGCTGCCAGGAGAATGGCAATAATCAGGGTGTTTGTTTTTATATTCTTGACAAATTATTAAGGAATTCCACAGAATATTGATTATTATGTTCCTATCACCTGTTAGGAATAAACTGAGTTGCCCTCATATGAATAGCCACAAGGGGTAATGCAAACAAGGTTTCATTTAATTTTGTTCTTCTTTCTCTTTAGGTGCGACGACATATTCGTGGAATTCGTTGGCATGTAGGGATATTTCATTATAGCCACATGCAGACATACTGCTTTCTGTTTTCAAAATGTATTATTGTTTCAAGTTTTCCTGTGATTTTTTTTTTTTGTAATAATTTTTTTTTTTGTTGCAATAAAAGTCATTGCCTGCAAAACAATGTTATCTCTGACAAAATAGATTTAATCAAATACAGGCATGTATAACATAAACATCTACACTGTAGATGAAATTACAAACTGTCAAACTATGTACTATGTTTAGGTCATACAATCTTCACGCCTGCTAAATGGTTTAATTGTCAGTAAATCTGTAAGCCATTCTTTACATCGAGGCAGTCCAATTATCTTCTGTTGGTGGAATAGGGTGATAAATCACCCATTTATGACATTTCTTTCCACGATGGTTTGGAGGAGACATCACAAAGATAAACCAATATCAAAATACCCAATTCCATGTCAATTTTTTTTTTGTTTTTAATAAGTCTTTGAAAATAACTTATTTTGAATATGAATTCCCGAAATATCTGGGAGAAATGGGGTGGCTTGGAACCAACATGTCCAACAACAAAAAAGAATGAGTGTTTGTACATAGGAACAGCCAACATAAGATCCCCAAATTCCATGCCACAATTTCTTGGGTTTGTTTCCTGCTATGATAAATCTTGATATCACAGTATCTTAACACTACAATATGTTTAAGATCCTTGTACATAGTTTACCATTTCAAAATGGTTCAAGTGGTTACACTTCTTGTTGCATTTTATGCTTGCTATCTCAAAGAGTATCTACAGGCATGCACTACATTCTATTGAGTGCACGTACAAATGTACACAACTTACAAAGAACTGCTTTGACAAAAATTTAGCATGTTTATCTTGTATATAGATATTCAATAACAAGGTGTTGCTATCTTTCTTATTTCTTTTTTTGTTTCTGCATAACAAGTTTGCAATTACATGGAGAGACACTTTTGCATGCAGATCAAAAGAACAAACAACTTTATAAAGTATCCCTTTTATTTCATTTGAAGTTGATAGATTCAATTACAGAATGAACATGTTGCCTGCTTAAAGAATTAGGTGCCTTATCCTGTGCAAGTGGTGCTTTTTAAATCTAATTAGAACTACTGCAATTTAGTACAGCCACATAGATTTTCTCTTCCTCTCATTTTGGAGCAAGTGTGATTACCATCAACTGGAATGTACTTCAAGAGGAGCTGTCCAAACAGAAACATCTGTATTAAACTAATGACCTAATGGACACCCGAGAGTGAAAGAGAAAAAAAAAAGAAAGAGAGAGAGAGAGAGAGAGAGAAAGAGAAAGATATCTCTGCCATGTCTAAAAGATGCTATGGACTGAAAGCCCATGCACGGCACAACAAGTGCAGGCCTTACAAAGACATAATGGGGATTTTGAAAAAGAAAAAGAAGACAAAACACCAAAGTCAGATCAATGAGGAATAATTTTTGTACAGTTTTTCTTTTTGAAAAGAGAAGAGAAAATGTCTCTGATCTGTTCAGATCAAAAAAAAAAAAAAAAAATCACCACCAACAACAAAATAATTGTAGCTGCATTTCTGCCATACATGAAACGGTTTTCACACACAGGACTTCATATCAACTGGCTGTGATTTTGTTTCGAATTCCTGTGTTTATCCATGTGTTTGTTTTTGTTTTTTTCCAATTTAAAGATTTTCTTTCAACTCCAATCAGCATCAACAATATGCTTATTAATAATAAATTATGCAACAATTACAGTGATGCTGTAGGACACTGCAAGACAAGTTATATTGTATTTTCCTCTTCATCTGTTACATTTTTAAGATTTCTTCTCCTCAAGCGTAGTTCAATGTCATTTCCCTTGATTTAAAACAATTTAGAATAAAATCAAACAACATATATAAAATTGTATTTCTCCCTACAAAATATTACAGGGATGGTACAGTATTGGTGGAAATGAGAATTGGGCTTTTAACTTTTCGCGAGATACCACGAAAACACTTATGAAATAGTACAGAGCATACCATTTAAAGAGGAATTCAAAGTTTATTTGATGAAAATCGGGTTTGGAATGACTGAAACATCCAAACACAAAGTAAAACAAAGCGATCATAATAAAAGGTGAGTCCCACACTTTATTAGAATCGCTCTGTTTTGGATATCTCAGCCATTTCAAAACCAATTTTCATCAAATAAACGTTGAATTTATCATGGAATTACATGTTCTTTCATATTTAATAAGAGGTTTCTCATAGCTGTATCTCACCAAAAAATGTTAGAAACCTGAAATTAGGTCTCAACCAAAACTATACGATCCCTTTAAAGTAGAGCACTCTTTCATGATAAAATGTATAGACCTGCTAAAAGATACACAAACACACCTTTACATGCACACACACAAAATACCAAATATCTTGCATGTACAATGCAAGGGTTCACAAGAAAGAGTATTAAAGGGGAGGGGGTGTTCACATCTGCAGTAGACAGTCTAAGGTGCCCCCTAAACCACTCCTGCCCATTTCAAGGGCAGCAATGCTGTGAGATGAAAATACATCATAGAAAACTCTGATTACTCATAATAAAGTTTTTCATGGGCCATGATAGTAAATCCTTTTATAGCATAACATGTGCTCTTTGGATCATGAGAGCATTATATATACATACAATGTCCTACATCCCCAACTATGCTATGTGACTTTGCATCACCAAACCAATAAAAAGTTGCACTCCTTGATTTTACTTGAGGACTCAAGAAGAGTGAAATGGGTCAACCTAATAAATCTTGAGTTTTTCACGTTTTCTGAAAGAGCTATTCCTCTACATTATTTATAAGTTTATGATTATCAAATGAATGGGAAAGTGTGTTTTAGCATTTTTTACAACCCCTTTTTGTAGAGTAGTGTGATCAGGTATGTTTTAGAGGTCCCTTTTCATTTCTTGAAAATCCTTTGCACACTTTTCACTTTCAACTCTGATAACTTTTGAAAAGATAATGCTCCTGCTTTAAAAGTTGCCATTAATCATGGACAGAATGTGTTGACAGAGCATGCTCAATTTCAGCTTAATCTGATAATCTCTTGATTGTTGTTGCTCTGGTGTTTTACATCCTGCTTTTTTTTTTGTCCCATTCATGGTGAGGCAAGCACAGCTTGGTAAAGATTAAGGGCTTGAATAAACCCTGTACTTCAAAGCCTGTTTTCTCAGTTCACACTTTTCCAGAATGTGGGCTTTCTTTCCAATATTTAGATAGGTTGGGAGAGTCCGTTTAAATTGATTTATACATCATTTCAAAGCTTAGAGTCTGCTCTTTCATTTAAAAATCCATGTCTTGCCACTTTTTGTTGGTTTTATGATGCAGGGTCACATATGTAGAATACAATATCAATACATCCCCAACTACAAAAATTGTATGCTATCAAGATGCACTTGGCGAGCAGTTCAAGGACACTTTATAAGAAAGATCAGTCAGGATTCTTTTTGTATGTGAATGTGGGTTAGATACTGAATGCCAGAGATACCTCCACTGCTAAGAATCCAGTCTTGTTGCATAGTCCAGTCTTGTTGCATATATTTGTTGCATTTTGGCCTCAATACATAAACATTTGAGATCAGATTAAATGTTTATTGCACATCAATAATTTGGTGATTCACATACATGTATGTGTATTGTCTTACGGTGTCATTTTTCTAAAAGCGATATATGCTGAATTCATTTCCAGAGAAAAGTTCAGAAAAGAACTTTAATCCTGTCTTTCAAGTCCTGATTGTAGAAATGAATAAATATTGACCCGTGAAACTGCCAGGGAGCCATTTTACTGAAACAAACCTTCACTATCGACACCTTGATTTTACAACTGTTTCAAGTATCTTGTACACCGCATAAGACTTTACTCCTCCACACAAAACACTGACTACAGGCAGTCAAATACATGGCTTTTCGGCTGGTTGACAATTTGCACTAAACCATGCAATGGCCTGCAACTAAATAGGCTTTCATCCGTACAGTAGACCTCAACAACACAAGATTATGGCTTGTGGCAATGCACAAATTCAGCAGCGAACGTATGTATGCAATTGGGCTGACGAACATAGCCTCAGCAAAAGCTGGTTTCTTGTCACACAGCATAAAACAACTTTAGTCGGCCGGGAAATCCTGCCCAAGGCTACAGAGGGGCTGGCTCGGGGAGCTGTATAAATACATGAATTTACAAGACATCCCAGCACTAACGTACAAGCTGTAAAATGCACATTGTTGTGTACACTTTTAAACATTTACACGTTATAAACATAACGTCAATGGGGACCAATTGTGAGCATGGTGTGCAATGTTTAAATTGTCAAAGGTTTGTTCTACACACACATTCCTACATACCCCTCAAGCTTTGTAGCAGGTCCCTACATTCAGCCCCTGCCCTCCGGCTTTGTTTTTTTTTCTCCCTCTGTGACATTAAATCTTCCATCATGATTTGACAATTAAACTCAAACTATCCATAATGCATACAAAATGATAACGTGAGCTGAATACTCTTCTTTAGTCTCTGAGTTCTTTGTTGCTATACACATCTTCTCACTGCTGTTCTCCTCTTCACATACCTTGTACAGTCTTAATTACAATTACTTCTTCTTCTTCTTCTTCTTGAACTCCTTGAATCTCTTCCTCTTTTTCCTCATCCTCATCATTCTGTTTCTGCATCTTCTTCCTTCTTTCATCCTTCTTCTATCTCCTTCTCTTATCCATCCCTTGTTCCTCCTCTTCCTCTTATTCTTATCCTCCTTTTCCTTCTCTTCCTCCTCCTTGCACTTTCATTCTTCCTTTCCATCTTCTTCCTCTCTCACCTTCTTGTTTTGTCTCCATCTCTGCTTCCTTCCTTTTCATTCTTCTCCTTGTTAATCATCTTTTCCCCATTCTTTTTTTAATTCTTCTTCTTCCTCCTTCTACATCATCCCATTCTCCTCCTCCTCCCATCCTCCTCCTCCTCCTCATCTTCCTCCTCCTCTCCTATCTCCCTCCTCTTCCCCCTCCCCCCTCCTCTTCTCCCTCTTCCTCCTTTCCCCCTTTCACCCAATCCTTTCCAAAGCCTCTTTCACCTCTCTTCCTTGGCAGAGTGCACCCTTCATTACCCAATGTTTAAATAGCACAGTGCTACCGAGGGGTGTGTTCACACATCTGGCACATTACTACATGTAGTTACAGTAGCATAATGCCTGGTGCATTTACTACTGAATGCAATATGAATTGAATATCATTTCAGAGTACAGAAGGAATGGACCCAATTCACAAATTTAGCTAAGATCAAAAAGCATACACTCTACCCTGCATGTATGCACTTGTCAGCATGCATTCACTGGAAGTTTGTCGGCGTATGCTATCTGTCACATATGCCTTTACGCAGCCAAAACTGGCATAATCAGTGGACTGAATGATGAAGACTACTTTGTTGCAGCCAGTGTGATGATGTGGTCAGAACGTAGGTCATCCCAGTCAACTGCGATTAGCTTTCAAGCAAATTGTGGTATTCCTCTCTTCCCAATCTCAAAAACAGAGTAGGTGATAAAAAGGAAACATACTGACATTAAGAGCTATTGTAATAGATCTCTTCAACATAGGCCGTGTTTATAATGCTTCCCCTTTTCGGGCCAGAATCAGCGTCTTGAAACGTGATTAGTGCAAAACGCCGTTGCATTCATGCTCACTTCCACAGAAACGCTGATTCAAAACGCCGATCCAAACATACAAAAAGGTGCGTTTACGATCGGCGTTTCTGACAAATCACTGTTGACGGGGAAGCATAAACGCAGTTCAGCGTTTCTAATGCGTTTAGAGTGACGTCATCTAAACGCCTTTCCGGTTCACGTGAAAAAGCGCGCGCCCGGCCAGCCAGCTACCCTGGCCTGTGCAATTTTCCCATGTACTGGACATACGCATTTCTTTCCCAGCGGCTCTCCAAGGCCAGGCCACCGATCGCGGCGCGCGCCCAAATTTGACCTGCCTCTGCTGAGGTCAGCGAAGCGATCGCAAACGCTCTTTCCAAGGCTCGAAGAAAGTGAGCATAAACAGTGCTCCCGTGAACGGCGTTTTGAATCAGCGTTTTGAATCAGTGTTTCAAAACACTGATTCTGCCTTCGCAAATTGAGCATAAACACACCCTAAGTCTCACTATGATTATACTTAGTAGTACTTACATGTAATATCTCTCACTGAAAAAAACGATAATGCAGAAAGCAAAATATGCAAGTGAGGTGAAGTAGAAGATGACGTTATTTAACTATTTGACATGCTGCTTTACTTCTATTGCCAATGGCTTTAGCGATAGACTGCTAAACAAAGAAATAGAAATGAAGGTAAATGAGGCAAATGAATTGTAACAATGAATGAAAACTATACGTACAAGTAGAGAAATATATATCAAACTTTTGAAGAATATTTTGAATTTTCTATGTGTAGTAACCCGCAGCTTATGCTTCAATTGATCTAGAAAAGTGTTTACAAAGCTCAGCAACTGAAAAACATTTATGCAGCAAACAAGAAAGTCGAACATTCAACCCCTTAGCCAGGTCTATCATGTCCACAAGATACAGCTATCAGCCATAATTCCATACAGCGGATTAGAAATGATGTAAAGCCTTCGGGGACCTGCGTTAAGTGTCCCATGTATCGTCTGCTCTCCTTTTCCCTCATGCATACATCATGAGGCAGACACAAGGTACTTGTCTCCTCGGGTCTTGCAAACGTTCCCTCTAGGCAGCCGACTCAAGAGCGCTTAAACAACTTCTCGCGTCTGTTGTTCTTGTGGGTTCTAAAATAAATGGCCCATTCAATTCCTTGTACCCCTGGCTTGCTTTCGTTTGTTTGTCCTATCATACCCACGCCTTTACAAACTGAAGCATTGTACAGTTACCCTCATAAGTTCAGTTGGTGTATTACCCTACCTCTGCCAAGAAGGTTTGCTTTTGCTGGAGTTTGTTTGTTGGTTGGTTTGCAAAATAACTCAAAATTTTAAACAGATTTGAATGAAACTTTAATACAGGAAAAGTTGATACTGACACAAGGAACAGATGATCAAATTTTGGTAGTGATCCAGGATTTTTCAACGAATTTTTGAAGGATTTTTTTGTCTTTAGGCAAATAGCGTCAATGAACTTGGGAGTTCAGCTGAGTGTATAATTTGCGGTTTGTTCATGGACTAAAGTGTGTTCTCTGCTCAAGGCGCTACACAGGAAGCTGTGAGGTAAACACAAGGCTTCTTTATCATTGGGAAATTGGGCAATTTTCAGCATGCGTGCGTGGGTGGAAATGAGCTGCTTGGGGGAGGTCTGTGCTCTCCAAGAGCTTTGCGAGTTCCTATTTTCCTTGTTAGATTCATTTCTCTTTTTTATTCAGTCTGTTTTGGTTGGTTTGCTTAAACTGGCTGCAAGTGACTGTATACTCCTGTTTACTATATCTTTGGCTTGCTTTGAACAAAAGCTCAAGAATTTCATTAAAAAACTATACTTTTGATTTCTTGGCATCTAAACATTCTCTGTAACATTCTAGCACATGGAGTATTACAAGAACAGAACTATATTTCAACATAAATCATTTTGAATAGCTTTTCGGAAATGTTTTCCTAGACTGAATCAGATCATATGAACATCTTTACACCAAATCATCTTCATGTCACTCGGAGCCTTTGCTGGAGGCTTGCCTGATACAGCAATGACTAATTTAATACAAACTGGGTTCTAAATATTGGAATGCAATGAATATGATTAACATATGAAACAATCTGCTATAGGGTATACAGACTACAGTGTATTAAGGGAAAATATGCATAAAATCAAGGGCACATTATCATTTTGAATGGAGCAGACAAGATTTATCTACAGTTATGTGTATGGTTCACTCGAGGCAAATTGTAAGGGACATGTCGAGCTGTAAGCATTGCTGGGTAATGGCTATTCAAGCCCCTGGGTGAAATATAACTGCCAGTACACCAGTTTACAAACATATTCAAATTTTTAAATGCATTATATACCTCTACAAGAAAGCCATTTCCTAGAGTCCAGAAAGTTTGCCTTGGTAGTGCCTGAGGATTGCCTGATGTGGCAAATAACTTATGCATGCAAAGTACATTTCAAGCATAGTGAAATGCCTTGAGCACTGTATGTGGGGTATATTGTGAGGTGTTTATATTTTTGTAAATTCTCAGCTTGTGGGAGTAGTGCCTCTTGAAACACTACAGATGGTATACCGGTAACCCATCTCCATTGTTTCTCTTGAAAAGGTACATGTACAATACTTCTTTCTTGTTCTATCACTATGCTTCTAAGTTGTAAATGAAGACACAAGCATGCACAAACTGTCCAAATTCACAATTTGTGAAATAATATATTACACAACTACATTGTATGCTGATGCTTTTTATTGAGGCTCTGTGTATGGAATAGCTTGTTACTTTGTAGTAGGTGTTTTGTTTGTTTCTTTGCTTTTTTTAAAGGAAAATATACAATTTATACATGTAGGGTTTTTTTTTCTTCTAATTGCTGCAGTGAAGCACTTTTAAGCATTGTAATGATACAACCCAATTACAATCTTTAACTTCTGTTTGCATGATCTACATGTACCTACAACCCATTTGTATGGATTCCACCTCCTTGCATTCTCAAAATCACGGGTCATCAAGCTGACAAATTTACACATTGCCTCCCGCTTCATGTCAGGCAGGCATCGTGCAGTTCAGCATGTCTGTCGCATCCTGTCCTCTTGCCTGTAATTAACCTTATCAGGCAGCTAGCTAGAAACTCTTCTACCAGTAATTAGGCTTCCAGCCGGGCTATGTCTAACACGAGATGAAGAGCGGTCAGTCCGCATGGATTCAAAATAACCCGATTTCAGAGCCGAACATTTAGGGATGCTCCCTTTTCTTTCTCTGTATTGTACCTTAATAAAGCAATGATTAAAGGCATTATTTACCATTTGAAGACGAAACAAAAACCCAGCTTTAGTGCTTCAAAATAGTTCTCAAATGTGAGTTAGGGATAGGAACAACCAATGTAAAAATTTGAATCAGTATAATAATGTTAGGCAAATTGTTAAATAACAATAGCTACTATATGTATAATAAAAACATTTCTAGACTAAACCATCTTCAGTTATGGTATATTGAGAAAATAGTGATATCTCTTAAATATTTTAGATTTTACAGCAAAATTTTTACATGGTAGGATGTTTTGTGATACAACTGACCTACACGTATGTATATGCATCAAATGTGATATCTTGAAAATTTTTTAAATCACTGCTCCCAGTGGTAAACAGACGTTTAACAGTTTGTTCACACAAGGCTACAGAGTGAGAATTGCTAGTAATATCGGCAGTACACATGTTACACGATAGATTGAGTGTATCTCTACCTCTAAAAGTTCCTACATTGTAGTTGCACATGATGGAAATTCAAGCTATGATACAGATTGATCTATAGGCAAAGTTTTCAAGTTCAAGTACTACATACAGGCAGCCTGTGCGTGAACCTTATGAGTATAGTAGCAGAAAATTGAGCAAATCTACAATGTATGCAAAACACAGACAAATAAACAAGCAATAATCAACCAATCTCATAAGTATTGTCAACAGCATGAAGTGTTGTATGTAAGACATAAAAAAGAGAGAATAAAGTATGCCCCCCCCAAAAAAAAAAAAAGAGAGAGAGAGAGAGAGAGAGAGAGAGAGAGAGAAAATGAGCAGTATGAGATTGTGGGGTGAATGCAATTCTTGGTCAAAGGAAGGTGTTTTTGTGCAATCTGAATATTTCTAAGGATATCTCCCAGAACCATATTTGACTGAATTCTACATAATAACATTGTACTGTACTCTTTGAGGCATTGAATTCTACTGCACAAGTGCTCAGCGTCTACACTACAGGGACACCAGAGGAAAATGATGTCAGTACACAAGCAGCGTCAGATCTGGTGTTCCAGGGGTTAAAAGACAACCCTCTTTTCCCTTGGCTTGAGGAGGCAATTCATTTGTAACATGACTCCCTAAGAGCTAAAGGGATATTTCTTCAGAGATCATATCAACTTAAACCGATTTCTTGGGAACTAATTGGATCTTCAACGACAGACGCGATGTCCCCTTTCAATATTACCCCATTCTCCCGCACACATGGGGCAGTCATCTTTCTGGTGGCCTCCTGCATTGAAATTCTGCAGGGAAATCCTGCATGTGTACCATGTATATGTCAGTAATTTCATCAAGTTATATATCTCATGTGTGTGTGTGTGTGTATTTGCTTGTTTTGTTTTATATTCCAGTGTTTATGCTTTGTTTTGATAATCATATCAAATTTGATTGTAGTACACATTAATTCATGATGAATGAACCATTATGCATATTATATAATTACTAATTAATCAAATTATCTGCATTATAGATTTTGATTAAATAAAGAAAAAAAGTATGTTTGTGTACTTAAATGTATGTGTGCATGTGTAAGGTGTTTGTGTGGGAATGTAAAAAAAAAAAGACAGAAAGGGGGGAGGGGGTGACTTACATGTACATGATCTGTATAATGTACATATAAGCAGTATGGAAGGGAAGTCCAACAAAAATAATTGCATTTTCATTAGACTGCCTATCTACCCACAGAGAGAGGGAGAGAAAAAGAGGGTCAAACCTTTCTAAAAAAGAATTAGTATTAAACAGGCAGAGTTTTGCTTGGGAGCCTCACAACACAATGTGATGTTGATAGACGATGGCATGTTGGGGCCACAGAATGCAAAAGGGCGCCCAGACACAACTTTAACAGACAGCATCGAATGGCCTCGTTTCTACACTACACACACACACACACACACACACACACACACACACACACACACACACACACACACCATTCCCCTCACCCCAGGAGCAGTACAATAATGACAATGTTTGTTCTGAATAGCAAAAGCTTGTGGGCCATCCAAAACATGTAAGTTCATCATCCACAAGCCATACATGAAATTTGCCAAAATAAACTCAGGAAGAAGCAGTAAGAATATTGTCTCTCATCACCTCTTGCTCTCGGTGCTGACAGAAAGGCTCTCATATCATTTCTTCTTCTTTTTTTCCAGTACAGGTAGCTTTTTTTTGGGGGGGGAGGGGGGGGGGCTATATTACATATAACAGAAGGGCCTCTTGAATGAGAGTCAGACTAAATTAATGCATCCATCGTTGGACAAACTGATACAAATGCACGGCTCTGTATAAACGTGCAAATTTACATCATTTGGGTCACCGAGGAACAATATCGTCACATTCCACTTGGTATGATATCTATTGAAAATCATGACGTACTGCTCAAGGCATAAGTCAGGAATCATTTCACAATCTGATGATTTATACTTCCCTTGTGAAAGTATAGCATCAATTATGATTTTATTGTCTATGTCAGGAACAAATATATTGAAATCAGATGGACTGGATACCCCACAATGACAACATCATAAATTCAATATGATATACAAGGTGTATGAACAGTAAACCCATAAGTCACTGATATTGTCAGTGGCAGACATAACGTGTAATCACAATCAGTCTTTCAGTTTATCGTAAAAGTCTAGGTTCATTTCTGAGTGGCCATCAATTGCATCATGCAATCTATAGTCAATGATCCAATTGATTGCTATATAGTGAAAATCCATAAATCAGTTTAATTGTGTCAATTATTACAATGCAAACTGTGGAACTAAACAAAATCTGATGACAATTTCTGTGAACACCTGATACATCATATTTTAATGGTGTTCATGTTTGCCTTCAAATCAGGTAACTTCATATTCTATATACATTGTAGCTTGCCATCAAAAAGACATACAAATGTACTTGTAGTGTCCATTTTAACCAAAACCAAACTTCAGGATGAAATCAAACCAATTTGAAGGGGAAGCAGTTTCCGGCTATCAAATGATACAGTGTAAGAAGAGTTCCCCCCCCCCCCAAGGTATCATGCTCTACAGTATAAACCCTCAAAGTAGAAACCATGCATACAAAAAGACAAGAAGAAATGCATCAACAGCTTAATAGCTTTTATGCATTTTAAGTACAATGAAGACTTGTGTATTGAAGTTAACTATCGATAATTTGCTGCTAAACCTAAATATACTCCAGTCATTTAAGATTCCACACACCAGGAGGGCCTGCAGAATTATAATCATGCAATTACCCAAATTAAATCCATATCTTGCACCACGGGCCTTTCCCCACGATATGTGCATGTTGGGTTTATGCTTTGAACATTTATAAGCTCCCATTCTCATTAGCACTGAACACATCACTTTGGCCCTGCTTCATTTTGTTTTTGTTTTTTTCAGTGGATGACAATTTAATAAAACTGAATGAAATTGAAAGCATGGCCTTGTCATGTGCACTAGCGCATCTGTGTTATGATGCAGACTGTTGTACTGTACACACATTGAAGTAATTCCTCATTTACACTGTACGTTTCTAAGGATGAAGGTGGAGTGCTCTTGCTTGTACCATTTTTCCTTCCTCCTCTTCCTGTGCACTAATAAAATAATGTGACCAGCTTTGCATCACGAAACCAACACAAAGTCGTCAAACGAAGATTTGTAGTTAACCCGTTGAGGATGAGTCCTGCGTATACTAGAGCAAGTGTCTATGGGAAATGTGTGTTGTACAAAATTAAAATGTCCTCAACAGGTTAAGGGTACATTTTGAAATCTGAGTAGACTACAAGCTTTAGAATGATACTAACAACTCAACACAAATGGAATTTACTAACCGATCTAAATAATGGAAAGAAAGCACACACTCTAGAAAACTGTTTACTGAGAAAAGAGGCTTTGAAATTTAGGGTCTTTTAAAGTGCTTAATCCTCATCATGGTGCGGTCTGCGCAATGAATGGGACAAAAAAACAGGAAGTAAAACTCCATGGTAAACACAATGACAGGGTTTTATCAGATTAAGCCAAAACTAAAGTTTGCACAATCAATCAACACATGCTCTATAAAGTTTCAAAGCAGTAGCACCATCCATTCAAAAGTTCTTAGAGTTGAAAGTCAAGGGTGTGTAGAGGGATTATAAGAAATGAAAAGGGGCCATGAAAGAACATGCCTACCAATCATGAGCACTAAATGTACTCTGTAATAAAGTGTTGTTAGAAAAAATGTAAAATTCACAATTTCCAAGTGGTTTCATGATCCCAAACTTATCTACAAGTTGTAGAAGAAACTTGCATTTTCAGAAAATACAAAAATCTAATTTTGAAAGATTTTCTAGGTTGACCCATATCACCTACTTTGAGTCCTCATGTAAAATCGAGGTCATCCCACAAGACCGACACCCCACGAGTTATACAGCCCACGAGTTCGACATTGAAAAGTGGTCCATGAGTCATACAGCTCACGAGTCATACAGACCATGAGTTCAACACTAGGCAAATACATTAAAAGCCCATGAGTTTGACACTGATTAGGTAAAAACAGCCCACGAGTTCGACAGATACAACATGGGGCTTAATGTGTCGGTCTCCTGGGCCTTGTCAGCTTAGTGTCGAACTCATGGGCTGTATGACTCATGAGCTGTATACTGTAAAGGTGGATATTTTCACGCGACTAATTTTTCGTGCTTTACCCGGTCAGAAGAGTTTCGCGTGTTTTTAATTCCGCGGAATCAAGACGTCACGCACAGGAACATACACTGTATAGCAAGCAGAAATATTCGCCGGCTTTTATTTTCGCGCTAGTTTCTGGTTGCACGAAATGCGCGAAAATTTCAACACCGCGAAAATTTCCACTTTTTCAGCAACTCATGGGCTGTATGGCTCATGGGCTGTATGACTCGTGGGTGTCAGTCTCGTGACGTGCACCCGTAAAATTTGCGTGTGTGACTTTTTGTATGTTGATTTTGGGATGCACTATTAGTCACAAATATGCTTATTGTCAGTTTACCTTAGTTTCTGTTTCTCCTACTCATCTTCTTCCCAAGTCACCTGGGGCACTCTTTTGTCTTTTTAATGTCATTCATAGAGTGGTCCACAAGGGATTTGAGCATGTCATTGCACCATGCTCAAATTCTTGTGCAACATCCTAAAAAGCCAGCAACATCAAGCATGTACAAACTCATCATCCTCAAGAATCCGCAAAATCAACTGTACCATGGTAATCAAACAGAAAAACATGTGCAAAACTTTTAAAAGCAACATTAAAATTACAGTACCATCGTTACTTAGTAAATTTGTGCGCAAAACATCAAGACAGAAAATCGAACATAGGCAGCACCAGTAGCGGGAAATAAGTTATGAAATAATGCACACCACGAGGTTTTTAATGTCCACTCCGCGCACATACAATTTCCACAACATTCTGATTATATTTTTCCCCATGCTATCCACATCTGTGTACACATTAAAATACACATGATTCAGTTGAGCAGATTAGCATCTTTTTGGTCAAAAATCACAAGCTGGACAAAATGCTCTACATTTCTGATTAAAAAAAAAGAAAGAATGTGTGCCACTCTGTTAAAATGAGTCATACATGTTAGTCACACAAGGAGTTTCCATGTAATGCCCCTTCCCCTCCCCTCCCCTACCCCCCCCCCCAAAAAAAAAAGGAGCCAGTCTGTCCCCTTACACCAAGAGCTCACTGGCACCAACATCAGAGGCAGTGACATAATACTGCCACAGGGGCACATAATTCTACATAGAGCTACATAAACAGTTACCCGGTAGCTCCATGATTCCACACTCTCTAGAAAGATTTGCACAGATCAGGAATTAGACTTAATAATGTACAAACTACATCGCACTCCTGGGTCCCGTTTCAAGAAACTTGTTATCAGTGACAACTCCCACACTTCTATGACAAATTTGCTCTCAGCCAATCAGACGCACGGATTTAAACATTTAGCTTATTTAACAACTATCACAACTTGTCACTGATAACAAGTTTTATGAAATGGGATCCTGAAATGCAGAGAAATGAGACATTAAACCAATTCATTTTTTTTATATTGGTAAAGTTACAAGAATCACAAGATCAAACAGAGGTTTTTTGTTTGTTTTTATTTTTCTGGAGTGTTTTGTTCATACTGTTCCCAGTGTAGATGACTGGAAACAACGTTCTATTAGTGAATAGAGATAACCCAATCCCCAGTGTGTCACCATGGTCTTCGCATTAGACCAAGGCACGTGGGTACACCTGACCTGAGTCAGCTATTTACAACTACATATGTCAAGTTTGGATGGATCACAGAAAGCCGACAAAAAAAGAAGAAGCCTGTTTACAAGTTACCCTTTCGGTGTCAGGAATTTTGGACTGTGCACACAATGCTAACACTGTATGGGGTTTTCTGTGCTGATCAGCACTTAACCCATTGAGGCCGGGCTGATTTTGCTGCAACACGCATTTCCCATCTAGATCCTTGCCCGTACACTCGGAACTCATCCTCAACGGGTTAATGGGTAAACTCTAAAGTAATTGGGCACATGTACCAGCAGGGAAAGAACTGACCTTTTGCTGGCTGTTCTGTTGCCTTTCATCTCAGGGAGGTACTAGATGATGAGACTCATGGAGTACCTCCTTGATATAAAGAAATAAGTTCTGTTTGTGTCATTACATGTACACTGTACCTAGTACATTGTACTTTAACAAGATTATTGATTGAGATCAGTAAACCCATGCTATTGTTACTTGTAACAAAAGACTTATCTTCCATGAATTATTTCAGGATATTCCAGAAACCATTGTTCATCTACACTGTATGTCATCTTGCTACCCATAATTCGACCATAATGCCGTCCACGATTCGTCCGCCAGCGACATTGCAGCTTCTTAGAGCTGCAGGAGGCCGAGGGATTACACTATTTAGTATTAAGTATCACACTACTTGTAAGTATCAAGTACAGTCCATGTGCATGTAGAAACCTATGCTTCTTGCATGTGGTTAAATTTTCTCACGGGAGGTTGAACCTTGGAGGTGTGGGTTTTTAACTGGAATTGGGATGGCTGCCTGAACTTCATCTAGAAGTGAAGATAACTCTATATTGTTGTCAGTGTTTCCTGATCAAAAGGATTGCCCATACATTGCAAGTACGGTACGGTAAGCATAAATTCTGCAGCAAAAAATAAACATACTATAGTACACCATACGCATTTTACACTGTCTGTGCTTTTTTAAATTTTATTTTTTTGTGACAAAAAACAACAACAACAACACACATGATGCAGCTGCTAATAATTATGCTATTGTGTGGTAGCAGTAACTTTGCAGCCCCCAAAGTGAAGAACACGTCACTCTGCAAAATCAAACACAAACAAATCGAACATATGAAGTGTGTTTCATCCAACGCGTGCACACTACGGCTCTGACTACGAACTAGCAGAAGCTTCTAAGGAACTACAACAGGCGGCTAATTAACTATTCACGCTAATCACGCAATGCAATGCAATGCATCATCTTGTACACAAATCACATCACACAGTTTATCACACATGGGACTAATATGAATTTAGAAGCGCCGATCTTACCCGTCTGGTAAAATGCTCTTCGAGTCCTTTCGTTCGAGACTCGCTCCTTTGGCGGCAGCCATCGAGTCTGATAAATCTCCGTAAAACTGAAGATAAGTTCCAAAAATTCAGGGTAGAGGAAACACGATCACATTGAATATGCTTCGGACATCAGCTCACTCGATCGTAATAAGTTCGTTGCAGTGTGTACCTAGTTGCTGACTACCAGTAGATCAGTCTTGTTACAGGTTCATTGAGTGTACTGTATTACTAGTGCCTGAAAACAGGTGCGGTACCGCGGTGCAGTAGGGAGACCGTCACGAGCCACCCAACGACACAGCACTCGCCTCTGCAGTGGTGAAATGCAAATCACGCAGGTGTTGATGTTGTGACTGTCGAACGAGATGTACGCTTTCTACCAACGGGCAGGCCAGGCTGGTTACGGTTGTATGTGATCAAGGGAAGAACGAAGCTCTAGCGCAGCTGGATGAGAAACTGTAAGGGTGCGCTTCCCTGCCCTCGTCGTACTCGACTCCGTATCACGACTGAGTCGTAATCACAATGTCAGGAGCCAGCTACCAGCGCAGCAGCGCGCACTGTCCTGCATCCGCAGCTCTGACCTGGGGCAGCCACAACCATGCAGAGCCCCAGCTCCCAGGGCATCAGCGAGCCCTGGATATCCGGGCCTTGGATGATACGTGAGGTTGTGATTGTGGTGATGGTGGTGGTGGTGGTGGTGGTGGTGGGAGGGGGCCGGGCCCGGGGTGGGGGAGGGGGGCAGGGGCGGGTTTGGGCAGTGGTACAAAAGGGGGGTGGTGGTGGTAATGCTTATTGTTGGAGATGGTGGTAGAGGTCACATTGTTGGAGATAGTGGTAGTGGTAATTGTTGGAAATGGTGGTAGTATTGCTGAAAATGGTGGTAGCGGTTATCGTTGAAAATGGTGGTAGTGGTTATTGTTGGAAATGGTGGTAGCTAGTGATTTTATACTTTTGGTTGAGACCTAACTTCAGGTTTCTAACATGGTTTTTTTTTTTTTTTTTTTTTTTTTTTTTTTAGGTATTGAGATACCTCATTTAACATGAAAGAGCCTGTAATTCAAAGAGGAATCCAAATTTTATTTGATCAAAATCAGTTCTGTAAAGGTTGAGATACACAAAACAGAGCGATCCGAATAAAAGTTGGGACCCACATTAAAATTATGATGGCTTTGTTTTACTTTGTGTTTGGCTGTGTCAGCCATTCCAAACCCGATTTTCATCAGTATTGAATAAACTTTGAATTCCCCTTAGAATAGTATGCTCTGTACTATTTTTTTTTTCTAGAAGTAGTTTCTTGGTATCTCACAAAAAAAAAATAAAAAGCCCGATTCTTACCTCAACCAGGAGCATCCCATTAATGTTTGAGACGGTGGTGGTGGATAGTGTTGGAAATTGTAATGTATTGTTGGAATGGTTGTGGTTATCGATAGAGATGGTGGTAGTAGTTATTGTTGAAAATATGGTGGTAGCGGTTATTGTTGGAAATTGTGGTAGTGGTTATCATTGGAGATGGTGGTAGCAGTTATTGTTGGAGATGTTGGTAGTGGTCATTGTTGGAAATATGGTGGTTTTCCGATCTTGGGACTCGTTAATACAAAATTTTCCAGACTCCGCGGTTCCCATGCCCTGACATACGTGAATATCATCTCAATTTGTTTTCGGAAACCTTTATATCACAAAAAGTTGATATTTTCGAAGCATGTTCATAAGATATTTTGCTTTGTAATCGGTTTTGTTGGACAGTTGTATGAGTCCATACTTTTGTTAATGTATTATTTCCCCTTTCTTTAGAGCATAACAAGACATATTCACGTTCTTTATTGATATAAATAGTGATGATCATGCTTCAGAAGAGCGTCATCTGACTAGGAAATATTACCACGATGTTCCGCGCAGATCAAGGTTTCGTTTATCAACTGTAAAACAAAACAATAACACAAAACACACACACCACTAAACAAGAACACAAACGTACGCGCCCATACACACACAAAAATAAACATGCAGCAAATACACCGATGTATCTTTTGAAGAAAAAAAAAGAAGGAAAGACTGTCATCTTCTGCTACAGAAGAGGAATTTCCAAATGATGAATTATTCTTTAATCTTCTGCATCTTTACAGTGATTATTTTATGGTGTCCTATGATTCGCACACTATACCAGAATTGTACGCGGCAATACTAATTCAAGGTTAAACGATTACATAACACGGAAAAGAAGGACTCTATAAGCATTGATCTCTGTGGTATCCGTTGTGTCAGGAAGGTGATGGGGGCGCTGTTTCATTTGCGTCAACATCTAAAATCACATGGCACGTAATGATGTACCGCTTCCCACGTTGATGGCCTGCGATCAGAGTTGAATACTAAAGAAGTTTTATTCTATGTGTTGCTCACGAGGGCATCACAAAATTATGATTGAAGCTGCGATATAGAATAAACACACAGAAATACCTTACACAAGGGAGGGGATAGCTAGCTAATAGACAGGCTTATAAGCCTATCAAAGGCTAGAGAATAATGAAAATAAAACGTCAAATTTTGACAATGCTATTTCAGAATCCTTAGCTAAACTTGCGCGGGGTTTTTTTTTCCCTTCTTGTCTTTAATATTACATGTATTTCGTCCGCACATTCAAATCATAAATTCAAAAGTGAGCAACGAAGACAAAGAAAAAAGCGCCTAACATAACAACCACAAAGTGCATAATGTATTTTAAACTAACCGAGAATTCACAGACATTGCGTTAGATGACATACTCAGTTCGAAGCATGATCAAAATTATAGAGTTAAAATGTAATTACACTGTATCTCATTTCCTTTCGCTAAACTTTTCTAAACTCTTATCACACATTCCGCTTTCCTATCCACTCCAAAATGATCAACAACAAAGCAAAGGACAAACTGCGTGGGCATGCAGAGGGCCAATGCACTATACTTTCAAAATTGATCATGACATAGGATAAAAATGGGAGCACGGAGTTGTTCTGGACACCTCCCTGATGAGAGCTTAAAAAACTATTTTGCACATGACTATAAAAGGAATGATTTCGCCACATTCAAGTTGTCTTGAGGATTAGTTGGGGTTGATACAGCAGATTCGAATGTCCATGCCGCGCGTCATAGTTTCACTGAAATGTTCAAAATCGTTTTAGTCATCACTTCCGCCATGTTTGTTTGTTGTTGGGGTTTTTTTTTACTTAAAAGAGGTATATACCGTGAACCGATCGGTCTATTTTAAAAAATATACTGCATGCCGGGAAGGCACGATGTCCTTGTCGTCAATACTTTTGATCTGTGTCCCGCACGAGCAAGTCATGGATCTGTCATGAATTGATAGAAAGGAATTAGGCAAGAGAAGACATTAAATTGAGAGTTACAACGCACATGCAGAATAACGTATGATACAACGTGGCGTATATCACGACAGAAAGAGCCGGGAAAAGAAATAGGCCGACATAAAATGAAATGCACAAATCGTAGTGAAACACGAAGGACCGTCACTCATGTGACACGATAATCCCAGCGCGGCAATAAAGCAATAAATATGTGATTATGATGATGTTAACAACAATAATAACGATAAAATATAAACAAAAGTAATGAAAAGAGCAATGCCAATTATGGTAAAGGGATATCTATTACACTGTACTTGTGAAAACGTGTGTGTTGGTGCCTGTCGTTGACTTGTTCCCATACATACAAAATCAAAAGAATAAGATAAAACAGCATCGAAATGTACGAGTATTTCACAAGAAATTGCTAACTTAAACTTCAATTGGAACATTTTGAAACTAACGTTCCTCGGTTTTTATCTTATCATCTGATGTTATATATATACATTGTCATACTTACATAGAATATTACATGATATTACAAGGGCAGTCATAATTACCGTAGGAAAAAGTATAATGTTTATCACACGCACCTGTACATGCGCTGGTTGTTGAAGTACCACGGCCACTAATTCTGCAATGTCCTCCGCCTTTAGACACTGCATTTTATGTCAAAAAAAAAAGAGGAAACTGTCACATCAGAAGTGAACATAATGATTATAATTTATAGACCCACGTGTCATACGATTGTGTAACGTGTGTCATATAATTGTATTAATTACCTAACTCTTAAAAACTGTGTGGTTGCCACAAAATGGCAGCGGCTGATTTGGGATCATTGAACTTGCCAGTGTTATACGGAATATCTTTGAAGGGGGATAAAGAAGAAAAAAAAAACCATGAATATACTCGAAAAGCCTTATCATCTAAAGTATGAACTTTATACATGATTATATGAAAAAAAAAAATCCCTTTTTCGAGTGGCACCAAAAGCGGGTTCCAGGGAAGGAGAAGCGGGTGTAGCAATAGGTATACGAGTTCAGCGGGGGGGGGGGGGGGGGGGGGGGGGGGGCTGTCTTGTACCGGAAGTGAAAATATTATCTTCAATGCACAGAGTATGTAATTGTCAGCAAGAAAGGAACTACTTTGATATAAAAACTAGTGAATTTCCTATAAATGTGCTTACTCACCGGCAGTTCGTTATAAAGATTTTTCCCCTTTTCCGGGTCGTGTGCATTTTGGCGAATCGAAAACTCGGTCTCGACGAGACCGGGCGAAATTGCCTGGGTAGGAAAATAAAAAAGTCACACAACTAAAAAAGTGTTCGGATGTAACCAGTTAGTCAGTACATTTCCCTATTTTCTTGAGCATATTTGCAATTATTTGATATGTACTTAGAAAAACTTAGGAGTTTGCAATGGAGACAAATTCAAAATTATCATGAAGACAGAAGCATAATAAACGGTGATAACTCCAATTTTTTTGAAATAATTTGCTCATCTATACTGCTGATTGCTGATGTGAAGGTTAATTTTTGTATAGGCATATAAGTTCGTCTTAAAAAGGACAATCAATATTAAACAAAATGGTTGAATCCAGGGTATACTTTACTCGTGGACATTTTTATGAACATTTAGTGTCAGACAGTAAATTGTCTGTGAGATGTTTCGAATACAAAGGGTCACGGTTAAGACGTTGCAATATAAGAACCAATAATAGATGCACGTATAATACCGTGACTCGAATCCGAGAGTTTAGCTGCCGAAGCTCATCCCGGTACCCTTCGGTGAGGGCGGTCACCATGTGCTTGGTACCCGAGTAGAAGTGGAGACTGTTCACCCCGACGATCACACGATGTCCGGCTAAACTGATAAGATGAATAAAACACACACACACACACACACACACACACGCACACACACACAAAATTAAATATGAAAATTTAATAGCAATGATCATGAATGCTATCAGGTAGCATTGCTGTCGAAATCGGCAACACCAAGAAGGCGAAAGGCTCACCTATTATCGTACCTCTTTGGTAACACTTCATAGTGCGTGGAGTGTTATGTAGTCCTATATACTGGGTTTTAAAGACCTATTTCTATGATAAGCAAATCACATACTGTATAGTACACAAAATATCCAAAAACAAAGTAAAACAAAGTGGTCCTAATGAAAGGTGGTTCTCACCTTCATTAGAACCTCTTTGTCGATATCTCAGCCATTTCAAAACCAATTTTCATCAAACTTTGAATTCCTCCTAGAATTAAATGGCTTTTTTACATGTTTCATAGGAGGTTTCTTATCATCACACACACACACACACACACACACACACACACACACACACAAAAATGGATATCTGAAGTTCTATCTAAAAGGACAGCCATATTTTACCATCGTTTCAAATTCTCACCTGTTGAGCATGATAATGTGTCCGTCGTCCACGCCCCTTTCTCTCATCTGTTTGATCGATTCATTGGTGCACATACACAAAGCAAGAACGTTGACCTGTACCAGTACATGGGAAAGACGTTGCATGATTATTATGCATACACAAACATTCGTTCCACGCATATTATGTAGGCTTAATCAAGCGAGAGAAATTAGGGGAAAACAGAATTTAACTAACTAGGGATCAAGTTCCTTTCATAGGTAGATTTTGATTGACGCCGTGAATCTATAAGGAGCTTGGTGAAACCGACATGAAAATTTTAAGTTCGAGTGAAGTATAATAATAATAACAATAAAATCATCATTGTATTCAAAATATCAGTAAATCTTTCAAAAGAAGGGAATTATGTCTGAAGCTATAAAGATAAGTGGGAAAGTACTCACATATTTTGAAGTGATTTTCAAAGGGAATATTCAGCGGCAGCAATTTCAATTATATTATATTTTCAATTTCCAATTATATGTGGCAAAACAATGAGTCGATCGCACTGACATTGTATTCGCTACTTTCACTGGCTATAGAGAGTTTTTTTCAACTTTATAATGGTCGCTGCATTTGTAAATACCGCCTTCATTCATTCTTGCTTGAATGTGACGTCTGAATCGCTCTTTTAGAATTTGAAACATTACTGCTTAGCCAGCCTATAGAACTCCTTCTTGTTCAATCAATAGAAGTATTCATTGTGAATACTAATTACATTCAGGGAATGTTCCATTTCTTCAGGGGGTGCTTCAAGGAGCGGCGATCTAAAGGAGAGCCCGGCGTTGTTGATGCACACGTCCACTCCGCCATGCTCCGTCCTAATGGTCTCAAACATGGTAGGTATCTGTTCCCGCTTCGAGAGGTCGCACTGGATTGGATGGAAGGACCCCTTCCCGCTATTGACCTCATTGGCGAGCGCCTGTGTAGATTTTGAAAAACGAATGATGATTGGTTAAAAGTCAAGAGGCTGCCCAATGGGAGCGTTCCTTACTCGTTTGATGGTACGATGACACTTAGTTTGTCCGGTGATTGGTTGCTTTGAGTTGCCCCTTATAGATCGTCAATCAGGGTAGGCTACTTGTCCTTATTCTTTTAGCCTGAGAGGACTTCTTTTTCTTCTTTTTTTTGGTCTGTTTGTTTGTTTGTTTGTGTGTGTGTGTGTTTGGGGTTTTTTTTACTATAAGATTTCTTACAGTAATCAGGTACCAAGTGACATGAGTGAATTATTCCATTATGTTGCGTGCACTGAAAATATTGGCTTCTGTATAGGTGTGGCTGCTATATGGCGTTTTGGTAAAGACATTGCCAAACTCACAATCCATCTCACTTTAAAAGCAACACCAAAGACAAGACGAGCTCTCTAAAAAAATCGAGTGAAAATATTCACTCTTAAAAGAGTGAATACAAAAAAGAGTGAATTTCGAGTGAAATTGGAGTGAATTTTGAGTGAAAATGTTCATTTTCACTCATTTTCGAGTGACGTCAGGGATCACTCCAAAATCTTCGAGTGATCCCTGACGTCACTCCAAAATGAGTGAAAATGAGCATTTTCACTCAAAATTCATTCCAATTTCACTCGAAATTCACTCTTTTTTGTATTCACTCTTTTTAGAGTGAAAATTTTCACTCGATTTTTTTAGAGAGTAAATACTTTGGTTCCTTGTTTGCTGCTTGGGGTAGGATAGTTTACTCCTGTTGTTTGATATAATAATTTACAGTATAGAATTAGCGAGTCACTCGTTTAGCTGTGTGTTGGTTGGTTTCCTTCTGGTCTATTAGTTGGTATCAACTATCAAGTGCTCTATAGTTGTATAAAGTACGATAAAGCTATACGAAGACTTAACACTATACATAACGAAAAGCTGATTTAATGATAAGTACAAACTGAAAGTGAGGTTTGGCAGAGGAAATATTTAGGCAAAGCAAGAAACATAAATCTCAAAGACTCAAATTACGACATCTCCATGTTCTGTTCTTTCTTTCTTCTTCTTCTTCTCTGTTTCCTCTAATAAATGTAGGCCATAGCTATCTTTATATCGTTTCTAAGTTACAAGCGTCTACTGTAAAAAGCGAATTAATGTTTTTAGCAAAGACGCGTGTGAGAGTAGATAACTTGAAAGTCGATTAATTGACACAAGTATCGAATTACACACTTATTATTACTATTACTATTATTATCATTATTATTATTATTATTATTATTATTATCATTATTAACGGGAACCATGCAGAAATAACATGGCGAGGAATGCAGTGCATATTCTCTATCAATATCATTTTGCTTTGCGAAATTTGATATCCTTTAAAAAAAAAAATCTTATATACCTTCATTTTGTCCACGTTTCTTGCGCATCCAACCACTTTCATGCCGTGTTTGACGAGCAGCCGGACAACCGCAGCACCTATACCGGCCGAAGCGCCGGTTACCAAGGCAACTCTTCCCTCCCATCGATCCATGGCACTTCAGCTGTATTGCAGAGGTGGAGAGCTATTGAAGTAATCGCTCCTGAAATGGGCTGATTTAATTGTATTATCAACAATGAATAAACAAACAAAATAACTAAATATAGGCGGTGAGAACAAAGCCATTGTATGATACAGTCATTTTGCCAAGACTTGGAATAATTTCCCGCGACAACTTTTTCCTTCTTTGTTACGTAATTGCGTGAATTACAAAACCAACAAAAAGTCGCACACGCTGATTTCACGTGAGGATTCAAAATATGTAAAACAGCACTGGGCTGATCAATCAAAACAATTGTTAGTTTTTCATATTTTATGTTAGAGCAGTACTTCTTCTACATAATTCCAACATTTGGGATCACAGACCAAATGGGAAGTTATGTTTTTTAACGGTTTTTTTTTCTAGAACATTATTTGCGTGACCCTAAACTTCAAAACCTCTTTTCTCATAAAGCACTTTACCAGAGTGTGTACAACTTTCATTCCAATATTAAGGTGGGTTAGGAGTCTCCATTTGTATTGAACCACGTGATTGCTAAGCTTAGAGGCTGTACTTTCAGAATCTGCCCTTAACTATTTATCCATGTTTGACAACTTTATGGTGGTTTTGTGATTGAGAGTCACATATAAGAATTAGATAATCATATTAAATAACTAATGATATGGATGTCTCTAGGCTTTTGAGTATCGAAGAAGATTACCAAGCCCGCATACAGTCAGGATAATCGCAATTGCCTCAAAGTTCACTGTAATATTAGCCATTTTATGATTTTATAATGGTTGCGTTAATGCAATGTCACACAGCATGACATGGTGAACATTTTATCATTATCACCTCTACATATCCGTGCGAATACCTGCATGATCCCTAAGCTAACCTTTTGCTGCTAACTATAATTACTACTTCCTATTACGACCAGTATGTGGTATTATCATTGATTCTACTTCAGCTATACTAACATAGCGTTCATTGCGGCTATTAAAACTTCAATAATTTATAACTTTGTTACTTGAAACACAACTTACTTCTGCTGCTATACTACTACTCCACTGTACTACTACTCCTACTACTAACACTACTACTTCCACTGATGCAATTACTTTGGCTACTCTACTCAGGGGGCAGATCCAGGAATTCTGGAAGGGGGGGGGGGAACGCAAAAAAAATAATAAAGGGGCGTATGTGCCCTTTTTTGTTTCTGTTTTTTTTACAAAAAAAAGGGGGGCATACACCCAGTGCACCCCCTGGATCAACCACTGCTACTACTCCACTTTCTACTACTACTACTACTACTACTACTACCACCACCATCACCACTATAATACTTTACTACTACTACTACTACAATACTACCACTAACCTACTGCTACTATACTACTACTACTACTACTACTAATTATTATTATTATTACTACTACTACTACTACTACTACTACTACTACTATACTACTACTACTACTACTACTAATTATTATTATTACTACCACTACTACTACTGCTACTACTTTGACCAGAGTACTACTACTTCTATATTACCACTGCCACCACCACTACCACTGCCACTTTTAAGTTCTCACTAATACTGCACATAATTAATGCAAGCCCCTATAACATTACTGGTAATCTACTGTATAACACAGAATACTAACGAGACATACCGTGACTGTACAGAAGTTATTGGTCTCTTGCTGTTGAGGAAGACAGATATCTGAAGTTGTTTTAACTGAGTGCAGCGGTAGTAGCACATCAAATCATGCACAGCACACTTGGCTAATAGAGTTTATAAAATGGGTTCAAGAATGTAGCCAATTGGAAGCGCTGAAATGAGTCACGTGTGCGTGCATTATTTTCTTCAGGTAAGCACTAAGAAGAGTCTCTCTTCCACCAGTCCTCCCTGGCCTGACGTACGTCACAATGTTTTACACTAGCAGTGCGCACTCAATCAGTTGTTACAAGTGCGTCACGCGCTACTATACGCGCTGTCAATCCTGTAAACAACTTCTAGTTCGGGCCGCGGGCTGCCACAACAGCCGGCGGCCTTTCTTGTGCATAACAGTACGTATACTCTTATACGTACTTACAGTACTAGGTGAGTGTGCGGGATTTCCGAGTGCGACGTGCGTAAATGTTTGGGACGAACATCTTCGGACATCTTGACTTTTGAGCGAGTGCTACATGTAGCTGACTGGTATTGACCCACAAAGGTACGTGAATAATGCTGTTAGTTTTCGACCCATTTTATAAAACTAATGACGCACAGGATTATTTCGTGGCGTTAGTGAAGGTGCGGCTCACTCTCGAGTATTGACAACGGTTGCAAACATGCACTCGGCTGCGCCTCGTGCGTGTCGCACCATTGTCAATACTCTCGAGCGCGCCGCACCTTCACTAACACACTCTATCCTGTGCATCATTAGTATAATGACATATAGTATTTCACCAAGTAGAATGCCTGATTCACAGGACAAAGTACAGTAATTGTATGCTGAAAGAAATGTATACAGCATTTAGTAGCTTTATTTGTTATAACTGAAACCCTACATGCATGATGTCCATTTATTTACGTTGTGACCGTTGACATTTTCTGTTCTCTCAGTGAACATTGCCCTTTTCGTGTCTCAATGTGACCTTCGAACTGCCTATCTTGACTTTATCTGCTGTTGAGGGTGGTAATGAACACATCTTTTTTTCTTTTTTTTCAGGAGCGATCAGAACCAGGGGTCAGGTGGAATATCCACCTCCCTGTCATGAGACAGTGGAAAGGATTTATATGCAACAATGTTGGAAGAGTTTAATCGCAAAATGGGTCAAGCGCCATCTTTAGACTCTTTAACCCATTACTAGAGGTTGTGACGTATGTGTGGACAACAATATGAAGAAAATATAAAGAAAATTCCACAAAAATTCACTTTTCTAGCATAATGAAAGAGCACTTGACTAACCGCTTTCAGAAAGCAGGGGGAATAATTGCTACCCTTAACATATGTCAGTATCAAGTTGATGGAATGTGTAAATTTCATGAAAATGATTTTTTTTTTTTTGTGGAAATCCCTTTATATTTTCTTTATATTGTTGTCCATCCATACATCATAACCTCTAGTAGTCTCCTCATCCAATGGTTCCAACACCAAAACTTTTAAAATTCATAACTTTCGCATCGATTGTCCGATTTTCCTCAAACTTTCACTGATACGTTCTACTAATGTTGCTGCTTTCACTCAATCCACATTTCTCTTCGGGTTTGGGTTTCCTTTAAGGGGATTAAACATACCAACAAAATAAAATAAAAATAAAATAAACCAACAAGAGGGGGAAACCTGCCCCTGATGGTATGTCAGATACTGTATATGCCAATATTTTCGTGTACAGATATTTTCGCGAATCACGGTATCAGTGGCATTTTCGCCTGTTGTTCAATTCGCGATTGATACTGGTAGTAGTCGGGTCTTCTGCCGAGCCCGAGAAACACATTCAAATACTTGCCAACGTACATTGTACTTCTAACGTTTTTCCATTTGCATTGTGACTTCCCAAACATGACAATAGAAAAGACACACACTTAGAAGATTTATAAAATGGGAACTTACAGTGAGACAATCACATACAGCATTCACAAGTACCTACCAAATGTTGCAACAAATAGATGTAGACTACAAAGATTCAGAGCTGCGCTAGCACTAGCAAAAGTTTTACATGCATCCCTGGGCCCTAAACTAGGCCTCACGCACCCAACCACGTCGAGCCAGTGTTCTTTCGCGTAGGGTAACGTAGCACGGAGATTGCATATTTTAATGCATGACTGACGTTTATCATCGTACTTCACTTCCAGAATTGGTCGCACCGTAGCGTACTACTAGTAGTATGTCCTAGCAGTTGCAGTACTCAGTTTTGGACGTACTGGCCGGTGTAACAGCCGTGCGCACTAGTGGTCTGGCCAGCGCTTGTCATCAATTTGTACATATTATGACGGATGGGGTAATATTTTCGTGTGTCTTTAATTTTGCAATCAGCCCACAGCTCGCGAAATTCGTGAAAATAAAACCCTCGCGAAAACGGCGTATACAGTACATGAATGTCATACATAATAGTCAATTCCACTCATCCTCACTTAAATTTTCATTTTGATTTACAATGAAATCGCTCAACCTGAATATCACGTAAACTGCAACATTGTATAATAATCTTACAACTTTTGAAAGATGGCACAGAAGAAATCCATGTTTGTCTTTGAATTTGTTTTCAGATTTATTCTTCTTCCACATAGGAGATATGCATAACATGGGGGTGAACATACATTGTACATCAACATAATATGATAGTAATTGTAATGATTATAAATAGAGCTACATGAATTTACAGTGTCAAAGTGTACTTTACACAGTTTTGTTCCGCTTAATTTGTATACAATATAGATGGAACAATGTCACATTGATATGAAACAAGTCGTCTTGAAAAAATGCTCGGTCACCACGGCAACACAGGTGGACATCTGGGGCCATTTCATAGCACATAATTTGTAACAAATCAAATCAACAACACTTTACAGCGGGGCGGGGCGGGGAAGGAAGAACCACAACAAAAAAGGAAAAGAGTAAACATCATGAAATACCACATATATTTCAGGGCACTGGACAGGTTCTTTGAACAGTATAACAAAGTTATTCCACTTTAAACCCATCAATGTTTCCCTCATTACACAAATGCTACTAGCATTGGGAACAAACTGGATACAAATTGGGGAAATATCATAAGCAAATATTCGCACTGAAAAATGTGCTTGACAAAGTCCATGACAGTGGGGGCATATCCAATATCTGTCATATTGCTGTTGGAGTCATAAAGTTCTGTAAGTATTGGATGTCTACATAAGAGATGTAAGAAGTTGATGCACTATTACCTGCCGTGCTTACAATTGTACATGTATACAGCTGTATGTCAGGCTGCCACCTCTACACATTGAAATCAGGGAGATTCTACAGAGCAATCAGAAAGATACAGTGTACCTGTGTGATACATACATCTCAATCTGCAAATGTAATTCCCAAACAAGGGACACTGCTATTCTCTCTCCAGGACACGAAATACATGTACAAAAATGTTTGGAAAGCCTCCTGTGGAATCTAGGAGACAAGGTACATACATGTACATACGCGGTAGCTATGACTCTTAAGGCCCATTTACACCAAGCACGGTAATGGCAATGGTCCATTTTTTTGCTACCAATGGTGCACCAAAAGGAACCAAGTCTGCTTCTATTGAAATATCACTTCCCCGCTAATAATTTTGATACAAAATTAATCTCCCATTGGTAATTTTGTTGCTCTTGATATTGATATAAGAATAACATTTTGGGTGATTTTGTACCAAATTACTGATTTTTTTAAAAAAAATAATAGAATCATACTTGGTTCCTTCTGGTGCACCATAGCAAAAAACCAGACCGTTGCTGTTCCCGTGCTCTGTGTAAATGCGCCCTAAGGCTCACACTTGCGGGAGAGTTTGCCATCAACCACAGTGAATAATGCGGAGAGAGAGAGAGAGAGCAGTTTAAATACACAAGTTTGCTGTAGATATTAAGTTCAACCATGGCTAACAAATTGGCTGAGAATGAACTGAACATTCCGTAGCAGGTAGCCCCTTCAAGCATACCCAAACAACCATCCACACACACCCACACACACACTCACCCACACCCACACACACACACACACATACACACACGCATACATACACAGGCGCAAACATACAACTCAATGAAGGCAACGTGGTGCACAACAATGGCAATAAAATAAAGATTTTAAAAAGTGCATTGCATTGGAGACACAAAGAATAAAATGTAATTCTTTTGATAGTTTGCGCACCAACTTACTGAATGTGTGCCTTTATGGCAAAGGAAACAACAACATTCTAGTTGCTTTCAATTATATACCATAGGCTTAACATACACATAATTTCTTATCAATGACACTTCCTCATTAGAGTCATACAATAGCCATTAACATTGTTGAGGATATATGAGAGATACCCCAATTCTTGAATGCATTAAATCACCGAAACAGATCCAGTCATTGACCCAGACATAACAATATAAGAACAAATTGCACGTAAATGGAACAAGGAATATTGGCTAACAGGAAATTTGAATGAGGAAATAATCTCGAACATTTCATTAACATAAGAGTAAGCAGGAAATCTTTGAGTAGGCCTCTACTTTGTTGCCAACACAAGATACTTTCAATCTGAATCTGTGCAAACTGAACTTTGCCTACATTCTAGATTCTACATCATACTGGAAACGAGACGGCCTACAGATTGAACCAACTGCACTGCACGTATGCGGGCAAAGACGTATGTCATCATCGCTGGGGTGACAAGGACCGTATATCTCAAATTTTGGTGAAAATCACTTTTGGGGATTTACTGTTAGATCATCAGATATGTGATGTCTTGTCCAAATCCTAGATGTCTTAGCTGCCCCCAAAAGAAGTTACCACAGCATGTCAAAGGAAAGGCCATCCCATTTGTTACAGTGCTCTAGCTGCCATGTTTGTTTGTTTGTCTGTTTTTTGCTCTCCTGAATATGTGGCATTGTTGAGATATGAGGTTTTGTTGCCCCAACTGCGATGTACAACAGTAACTACATTTTTTTTCTTGAGAAGAGCAGGCTCCCAAAGAAATTACACAAAGACAGCAGGCTGATTTGTCAGGAAGAAGACTCCTTTGTTATGACGGAGTTAAAGCTAAGCAACAGTTTGTAAAAGGTGTTACACATTCATGAGATACGGGGAGATGACTTTATGCAACCAAAAAAAAAAAGAATTTAAAAGGAAAAGGTGTCAGAATAATGCCTCTAAGTCCATCAGAATATCCCTGGAGCCATAGAACCGTTGGAAAACAAAGCCATGATTTCTACATTTTGCTATTAAAGTCAAAATTGCAGCCAAACCAATGTCCAACCCCTCTTGAATGCCTCTGTGTACAGGTCCTATCAAAGCAGGCCAGTCTAAAATGCAGGAAATAATCACGAGAATATCCTACAGTGTATACGTATCATGCATAATTCAGTGACATACCTTGTGATATTTAAGGACATATGAACTCTACATTGTAATCTGATGGAAACAAAATACAAATACATTTACTGTATCCAAGAAGGCATCGCCATTCAGTAAATCTATCTCCAAGTTGATAACATGACTAAATAATAACTGATAACAATCATAAGGATGGTAAATGGAGAAAAAACAATCAAGTACAGTAAATATAATATTTGAGATTCAACATTACTTTTTTGATACACAAAGCTGCACATTTTTTCTGTCTGTCTCTCTTTTTCCTTCCCCTTTTCTATCTATATTGTTAATTTAATTCTTTGCCATGCCTCTCATCATGAAAATCAACCTTCTTATTTTCATGATCAATGATAATTGCTAGTCAGTATTCTTTGCCCTGCCCAGTGGACCCACCCATAGCCTATCATACGTTGTATACAACCTCTATACAATGTGGTACCTACAACGGGTGCTACAATTATGACACAAAATAGCTTTGAGAGTGATATACATGTACGTATGTATGACATGGCCATGAAGGGGGGGGGGGATGGTAAAAAGGGTGGGGATGTAAGGGGTGTAAAGGAGAACAGAGTCACACATCAGAAAACTTAGCTTGTTGTGTACTGGTTGTGTACCTACAATCTCTCCCTAACATTAAGTTTAAAACGAAAACAGCCCATGAAAAGCATTTGTTGTTGTTGTTTTCAAATGAACCATCTTGTTACAGGACATAGGTATAGTGTATTCCTGTTATAATGAACATAGTTATAATGAAATTCTGGTTACAACGAAGTATCAAAAAATATTCAGGCCGCAACATTATCCACTCTATGTATTTTTATTGTTTATTTGTTCGGTTAAAATAAAATATCAATATAACGAAAGAAGACTGCCATTCCCGAGGACTTCGTTATAATGGGAGTCTACTGTGTGTTGATAGAACATTCATATGTCTTTTGGACTGTTGCATTTACCTAGTTCAGGATTCATTTCCAGTGTATACTTGGAATACATGTACATAAGCTTAAGCACCAGCAGTGTTTGCAATTTAAAAAAGGACTAGAACGGACAGCGATGGAACATGTATACTAGCACTACGTCTTTATCTCGCTATGTCTAGAAAATTATCCATGCAATTAAATTAATAAGCAGTAGGTACAGGAAAAGAAAACACAACAATGATAACAACAAAACAGGTGGAGGAGGGCTGTAAAACTTAATGGCCTTTGGATGAACAACACATCACATTCAACACAAATGAATATACACGTAACACTATAAAACAGATAATACACTTCATGCCTTGGACATATTTGTTACATTGTATTCTTAATACTTCTCTTTAACACTGCTGACTCTTGCTCATACTTCTGAGACAAAAAGAAAGAAAGAAATCAAACAAACAAATACCCGAACAAACAAAAGATAAAACTTACATACATACCAGCCTCTCTCTCATTGTCCAAAAGTTATGAGTGGAGATTGCACAGTGCATTTCACATTCTATAAAAGTGCTTTCACCTCTACTGAAAGGGCAAAGGTCAGATCACCTCTTACTGCTTACAAGTGGAAAGGGGGGCCCTATATGTGAGGCCACTGCCCAAATTGCCTTATCTGCTTTAATATGAAGGAATTATTCATGGCTAGAATTATATGCCTGAAGTACAAACCAAAACAAAAGTACTGTGACTTGTTCATAGATACATTATATCCTTGTTGCTGTTGTTGTTGTCGTTAAATGTGAGCTGATAAACTGAGCGGCATGGTGGTTTATGCCAATTATGACTGTATAACAATGATTTTACATATTCTACGCACATCGTCTCCTCAGAATTCTTTATTTTCACAGAATAATTCCACAAGGGTTCTCACATAATGAGACAAAAAATAATCATGATGAGAAGAGAAAGTTACTATATGACAAACAGTCTTGAATTGTCATTTTGGTTGTTGTAATGCAGATTCATTGCTAGCACAAAATATCAATATAACTTAATATGATTCAGTTTCATGGGTACAAGTATTTATCGTATCAGTTATCATGCGATATTGTGTTTTATTCATGACTGATATAATATCGTCTACTGCAACACCTACACTTGTTGTACAGGCACATGAATTATATATAGTCTGTCATGTAGGTTGCATGTACATTGTTTTATCTGTTTTTCACATAGTTATCACACAACATAAAAGTTAATAATGTGGGGCATACAGTCATAGAATCAGTAAACACAATCCTGATGTCCTGTTGGTATGGTACAGCTCGCCAGAGTTGGCATCAAAATTTCCAAGAAAATTTGAAGGGGAAAAAGCAGTGACAGAAATCTACAAATTTTGGTTCGCAGACATAGATGTGAAACCAATGATAAATACAAACAACAAAAACAAAAGGGAGAAAGAGAAAAAGAGAAAAAAAAGGAGGACAGAAAACTAATATTAAAAGAAGTGTGCTGCATACGAGTCAAGTTCCTTGCCCGCACCTTCTTGTGTCAGTTTGAAAATCAAGGCAGACAAATTGTCAATTACATACAATCGTACAAAATTGTTCACAACGACATGTGTCTGCTAAAAATGGCTCGTTTTCTGCTGCATGCGAGAATCTTGTAACCATGCAGTACGAGCAGTTGGATGTTTAGGGGTGGATGATATTTCGAGTATTTTCATAAGTCACTCATGTATATTGTATATTGTGTATGTGTTGTATTTCAGAGGGAGGGAGTGAAGAGGAGAATATGTAGAAATATTGCTTTATCCTGTTGCACAGTTAGTATGTCTTTCTCGTGGATTTAAATTGAATATTCACTTTTAGAGGCACATATACTTCTCTGGCTGTCAAAGTCATATTTAGTGTGGAGTATTAAGATGTGCGCTCTAATACTGTACACGCCATACGTTTGTGAGGGTTTTATTTTTGCAAATTTTGCGAGTAGGGTGCTATTCAGGAATTTAAAAACACATGAAAGTACCAACTCTGCTACCAATGTGAAAGCGACGAGCACACATGAACTACTCTATACATTACTGTTCTCCATGATCACGAATTCAACCACTCGCAGAATTGTCACCACTCGCAGAATTGTCGGGAAATTCATGAAAAATTAATTATTAAATAACTGTTGTTGCTGAGTTGTACTGGACATTTAAACAGACTATCTGGTTCTTTGTGTATGCATAATGCATGCTTGTGGTGCTTGATGTCAAAATAGTACACAGGGCACAATAAGGAATGCTTAAAGGAGAAGACCTAACTCAGCAGAGCTGGCAAAGCCTAATGGAAACATTTCTTGTAGCTTCAAACTAATTTTGAATCAGTCACTAAAGCCCGCTGCACATTATACGATCCAACAGGTCGTACGACCTCAAGACCGGAAGTGTGACGTCACCAGCCTAGCCAGTTTCCAGTCGTGCGACTGGGTCTTAGCGCCAGTCGTACAGATTTGACATGCTGAATTTCCACAACCGGATGTGGGCTTTAAGCCAATCATGATACAGTATTATGCAAAAAGTATAGAAGTGCATGCAATGCGCACTGTGTGCGCTTGTATACTCATTGGTGACCTACTGAAGCCAGAACGGTCATAAGACTAGTTGTAAGGTCAGGTCGTATAGTGTGCATTGCCAGGCCGTACGACCTGGTCTCATGGTCTTATATGCGATATAAGGTCGTATAGTCGTGAGTCGTATAGTGTGCGGCGGGCTTGAGAGTTGACCCTTCTGCAACTGAACGAGGAAAGCTTGAGCTGTGGAAAGAACTTTTAAACAAAGCATGCAACTTTGCATCAACAATTTTGCAAAGGTTGTAAAACATGCGTACACCTTTCATATTCAGCAGAACACCCTAGACCTTGCTTGGATTCCACAGATTTCTGTGTCCTGCCATAAAAATATCACAGTTTATGGTTCAACGTTTGAGCTGTGAAAGGAAATTGGTGAACCTTTGCCAGAAAACGATACAAAGCCTCAGTACACAAACAAACAAACAAACACACACACTCCCACACACACACACACACCCACACACATACACATCCACACCCACAGAAAGGCAAAGTGATCAACGTCCAAAGCTGACTGCTGCACAAATAAACACACACGAGAATGATCTGATCGTTACAGTGAAGAGCAAACCAACGAGAGCAAGTATCACCTACTAATATACCATGAAATAAGTTATCGACCCCTTTTTCCCACTGACCTTCGATAATTCTGACCCAAAACCATCCACCATCCCGTGTCCCATACTACAACCAAAATGGGGAAAGCTCAAATTGTGGAAAGCACATTACCAAAGCATGCAAACTATGCATTTTTACAATTTCGTAAAGAAAGCCTGTGTACAACTGTAATATTCAGCAGAATGTGTACACTTGAATGCATGTCTCCACAACAAAATTTCACTATTAACAAAGCGAATTTTGAACAAGAAGAAGCAAATATCCCATGTATGACAGGTCGGTATTTAGTCTCTTTTTAGCATCACAGTTACGTGTAATTTAGATAATTATTTCATTACAATAAAGCGACTTCTACAAATGAGCAAATGTTATAAAGAGAGGGCTTTATGTTACGGCTCAGGGTACGTACGTAGGTATAATGCACAGCAACATCCAGCAACTACATGATGCTACTTGTCGCTGCAAGAGTGTGGTTACTGGCCTTCCATGGATGCACCCATGATGACAAAAAAGTACAGATTTGTTTCCTCAGTGAAAGAGACCATTCTTGAGTTAGTCACAGCTGTTAATGCCTGTGGTTCTCCATGTACAACTGTACAGATCCTCAGACACTGTGCTCATGCATCTACGGGATTACCCAGCGTTGACACAGTCCAGCCATGACATAGCAGCCCCTTGAGAGTGAGTTTCAGCTATCTCCAGTAGTCAGGCTTGTGGGGGAGCTCCGGGTGGGGGCTTGGAAGGGGGGGGGGGGGGGTTTCGGAGACAGGGCGGAGGGGGAGGGACCAGCTAGCTGGCCGTGTTGGAGAAGGGTCGTAACCTCTCCAGCTGTATCTCCAGGGCAAGACGTTGGTCGGTCAGCGCTCGCAGCTCCTGCTGCATCTCGCCGTTGTGTCGGGAGAGCTTCGTGTTCTCCTCCTTCTCCTGGCGAATCCGCGCCTGCACAGACTTCTTGTTTCCCGTCCGCAGCCTGGATGGGTGGGGGGGGGGGGGGGGGGGGGGGGACAAAAGAGGTGGAGGTGAGCTGTTTGCAATGCATAACCAGGGCAAAGTTTAGAGTAGGCAGCATACATTAGTGTCCTTTCCCTCATTACTACTTTAAATCTTGGGAGGAGGAAACATTAATTAAGTATCAGCCTTGATAATCATACTCCACAATCTTCAATAATGCCCCCGGTATCCTTAGGGGGAGAGGAATAAATACAGTTAGTAGAGGAGATCTTTAAAGTTGCTATTAAAAATGATGTGCAGTTTTAGGAAAGCCGACCTTTGTGGTGACGAGAGTTCTCTCGCAATACGAGCAGATAATAATCCATTATAAAAAATTCATTAAAATCATAAATGTTTTGATATCTTGGCAGAAGTGACACAGGTTGGCACAGTGGATGGAAAAACCAGAGTGGAGTTTTGGGAAGTAAATCCTCTCTTTTGGCTTTGATCACAGTGAGTATCTAAGTGTTATCCATTCTAATCCCGCACCACTTTCAAAATTCATACTAAGTTTATTTTGTTTGCTTTTTATTTCTCAGGCACAATTCACTTGAAATAACTTAAAGCAAAGAATGCCTACCATTTTTGCTTTTCAATATCTTGATTCAACTCTCAAGGAATCTGGTTATATCTTATAGGAATGTGACACTTTTCCCCCCTCTGGCAAAATATTACAAAGCAGGCAAAGCAAAGAAGTTATTTTGTTATGTATTCAGTTTATCTACAATTTATTGATCTATTCATACATCACACATTGTATCTGTAGCCACAGTTAGTACATATTGGTTTCACATATATACATGTACATCTCATTCATTCTTCCCTTTTTATGCAGGCTTGAATGAGAAAGAAAGATTCAATTGATTTCATCTCCAGATGGAATTTGAACAGACTCTGGTGACATCAGATCTTGTTCTCTCACTATGAACACATTGCAAGCCTGACCCTAATCTAGAGCAGGGGCTTAATCAGAGCCAGATCAGAGCCAGTTTAGAGCCAATGCCCCAGTCTGGCCCCTCACAAAGGCAGTATGAGAGAAGTATCTATTGGTCATTTCTTTCACTGATAAACAAGATGAATAATAAGACCTTACTTTTGGTATACTCTCATGCAAAGAGAAATCTACTGCTGAAGACCATAAAGAGACCAGTCGCGTGAGAGTAACCACGTGACAATGGCAATGAGCCATAAAAACATGGACACATTCTTCAAGTAATGGCACCTTCATTGTACCCAAACGTGATTAATGTTACCTTCCTGTACTACTACACTGTACATAATGAAAGTACTTTATTCTCCGCTTGCATGCCATACTTTGACGTGGCAGGGAGTCTGCTTTCATATACAGTGTACAATGTGAGATCTACACTCTCCCTCTCCATTCTCTGCTTTCTTCTCCTTCTGCTCCTTGTTATCTTCTTTATCTATTTCCTTTTATAGCTCTATTTACTCTTTTTCTTTTTCTTTTTTGTCCAACTTCATCCTCCCGATTTACTCCACTTCCCTCTATCATCCTCTTTGCACTGATCATTGGTCTCTATTCTAGAGGTCTATTGAGTTTTCAGTTGGTATACTAGTAACAAGGTATTGTATCATCACTACTATCGTTCCATTGCCATCATCATCATCATCATTACCATCATCTTCACCACCATTATCATCTCCATCATCATTATCACCATCATCATCATCATCATTATCATCCCTATCACCATCACCATCATCATCACAATCATCTTCATCTTCATCATCAATGTCATCATCATCTGATATTCTCCATCATCACAAGCAGTAACATCATCATCACCTTCATCATTACAATCATCATCTTCATCATCACCATCACCATCATTACCATCATCTTCACCACCATTATCATCTCCATCATCATCATTATCACCATCATCATCATCATCATTATCATCCCTATCACCATCACCATCATCATCACAATCATCTTCATCTTCATCATCAATGTCATCATCATCTGATATTCTCCATCATCACAAGCAGTAACATCATCATCACCTTCATCATTACAATCATCATCTTCATCACCATCATCACCATCATCACCATTATCACCATCATCACCATCATCACCATCATCATCCCCATCATTACATGTGTCACCATCACCATCACCATCACCATCATCATCTCTATCATCATCACCATCATCATCACCATCACCATCATCATCACGATCACCATCATCATCATCATCACCATCGCTACCATCATCATCACGACATCACCTTCATTATCACCATCATCTTCATCATACCATCATCACCTTCGTCATCATCACATCAATTTTGCAATAAAGCCCAAAATATAATGACATATCACTGTTTTCCTCAATAAACCATAAAGGTAGATGGTTTAGTCTAGAAACATTCTTATTATAACTATTGTTTACACTTTGTATATATATGAAACAATACTTAACACTGATTATACTGATTCAAATTTTTACCTTGGTTGTTTCTATCACTAACTCACATTTTAGAACTATTTTGAAGCACTACAGCTGGGTTTTTGTTTCATCTGCAAATGGTAAATAATGCCTTGAACAGTGGTCACGTAAAATTAATCCAAACACACAAAACATCACTGTCACGAGCAGCACTGTAGGTTCCTGGAGAAAGAAAGGGAGAGGTTACTCACTCTGCTACACCAAGGGGAACTGGAGCCGACATATGCCTCGTCCTCTCCTTGGAGAACTGCTCTCGTTTCCTCTCCGCGGCATCTGGGTCGCCCGAGGCGTGCCGCCCCTTGTTGCTCAAGCTGTCTGGTGACAACTGTGCAAGAAAAATACGGCCGTATGGTGAGCGATTTTGCATCAATACATTTGCAGCAGTGGTGAAATGTTGACACATTTACAGCGTCTAGTAAAGTGATGTTATGAATAAAAGTAGTACATGTGCTTTAGTGTGTCTAACATGCATATACATATGGGCCGTGACGCGAGAAAAGGGCCCTTAGCTCCGCTGCGCGCAAACGCCAGAAAACGGCGCGGAAGTTTGACAAAGCAATACGCGCAAAAAAGATCAACTAGCTAACTGTGCGCACATGCATAGACTCATCATAAAGTGAGAGGATTTGGACAAAACATGCTTTTTTGAATGTCGTAATGGGGTCATTTAGGATTGGAATTTCAGAAAAAGGTTTGCATATCTAAATACGTCAGAGTTCCTTCCACAATGTGGAGGTGAAAACTCATTTTCGGTATTTAATGCCCTAAGGGTCCTTTTCTCGTGTCACGGCCCATATAATTTCTTTGACTGCGGATTTATACAATTCATCTGGAATAAAACTAAAACTCATGTTACTGAAACAGTACTAACTACAAAAAAATTTGTATGTGTAACTACTACACTACAAGTACTTGCTGATGCTGACTACTTATTCTAGGGCATGCACTGACTTCAGCCTATGCCATCTCGGGTTCCATCATCATACACATGAACATTGTGCACATACGTGTAGTTGCACCTCCGTACTTGTCTATGGAGGTACTCAGTTCACTATTGTTATCAAGGCCTGTGTTGTTCTTTAGTACACGGATGTCAATGACCCCACTTCTCCCTCTTCTTACAGTTCTCTGTTTAGACTCCCAGCAGTGTGAGGGAATCAGCAGATTGCTAATCCTCTCCATTATTACTGGGTAGTGGTAAGATTAGAGTAAGGATTAGGGTTAGAGTTAGGGTTAGGGTTAGAGTTTGGGCTAGGGTTAGGATTAGGTTCAGGATTAGGATTAAGATTAGGGCCAGGGGAAGGGTCAGGGGTAATTGCCTAGGGGGTAATTGCCCTAGACCACAGAAAATATATTTGATACTGGTGTATCTCACCTGTTCACTGCCTTCTATTAAGTTCTCTTCGCTGGCTGACGGCCGTGGGGGCGGGACAGGAGGGAATGTCTGGTCCTGTGGCTGAGCAGAGATGGTTGAAAACTCTTCAAGGTTTGAGTCTCACAATGTGGCAGAGCATTACACTGGTCAAACATTTAACCCATTACTTCCCAAATTCTGAAATTCCAATTCACTTCGTGCAGGACTCATTAGATTACTGTGGGCAACGGGTTCAGGAAGTACAACATCGACAGTGTTAACCCGTTGAGGACAGGCTGATTTTGCTACAACACGCATTTCCCATAGACACTTTCCCGAGAGGCCCGAGTATACTTGGGCCTTGTCTTCAACAGGTTAAAAGTCCAGTTAGTGCTCATTTTAGTGTACACAGATTTGTAGATATACGTCACTGTCTTTATAAATGATTGCAAACATTGTATACTGCAACATTCTATTCTTGTAAAATCTTGTACTGTTTCTTTACTTTGCATCTTACTGTGACATTAACTCCATTCTCTAAAAACTTTGAACAAAAATTTCGCAGTGCACACTTTTAATTGCATGTTGTAGAGAACAATCTGATTTCTTCTCCCTTTGCTTTGAAATGCAGTTACCATGGCAGTAACCTGACCATACCCAATGACAAGTATTAATTACATGGTTTAGTTATCACTATGACAGCTACGGGTATTCTACTGCACAATAACTGCAAATGTCTTTATGAAATACATGTATAAAGGCAAAGGTGTGTTGCTGTGTTGTCTGCAAAGACACAGTCAACAGCCTGAAACGAAATATCACCCAATCTTAACCCACTGGAGATGTCCACTGTTTGCAAAGGACTTGATTCTAATTCTACTTGTCCATCAAGCAAAAACTCATTGTCCATGGAAGTAATGATTAATATACACATTACTCCTGGAATCAGCAATGTCATATCCATGGCATTATGTAGCAGTTGCAGATAAAATCTAGCATCTTCTTCAAAAATATCACTTAGAGATGCCTTGAGCATGCAGAAAAATCAATATATCAGATAAAATGACTAAATCACTTGAACTGACACACTGTAAAGCAAGATATTTTTGCGACATGAAATTTTTGTGACTAGGAGTCGATGGCCTTCGCCCCATGAAATTTTCTCAAATTACCACTGGCATTCAATTCATATAGTGCAGACAAGAACTTTTGCATGCATTTCAATTTTGCGAATTCTTGCTCTCACGAAAGTCGCGAAAACATTAACCCTAACTAGGCCGGGGGGGCCTCCGAGGCCCCCCCCCCTCGACGTTCCGCGCGATGTATCGCAATCGCAAAAAGCTATCGCCGCGACATTTCATGATTTTTTTCTTTCGAATCTCGCGCATCTTTTGACACCAAATTTGCAACGCCCGGGCGCGCATAAATATGTACATGCATGGCAGACCAAAAATTGCTCAAAAACGTGAATTCGTGTACAATTTCAATGCAAACTGTGCTTACAAGCAAATTTTATAAAAGCATGATTATTTTGGTGTTTTATTGATTAAAATCAATGAATAACATATTTTCATGTTCGGAGCTATGTCGCGGACAAATTTCATCGAAAAAACAAAGAAATACATAAGAAATTCAAAAGAACAATAAAATACTTAAGAATTTTTTCTGATATCACAATCTTTTTTATTACATTTGCTAAGGACACTAAAAAGAATATTTACACAAAAAAAGTGCCTGTTTTGAGCTTTATTTTGTGATTTATACAAAATAGTCTGATTTCATGCATCATTATGCATAAATTAGCATAACTTAGCATAAATGATAATTTTTTGAACAATTAACTTCAAGATATTTTAGATTACATTATAGGCAATGTGTGTGCCAATTTTCGTCGCGATCGCGCAGTCGACAGCCGAGATCTGGAGGGGGGCCTGGGAGGCCCCCCCCGGCTCTATCAACTACCTACATAGCCCGGCCTAGTTAGGGTTAAAATGCACGCAAACATCTCTGGTTTTACAGTGTACCAGCGGGAGACAATTTCATTTTACATCACGCTTGATTCCTTCATGCCATTTCGATGCTACACAGGCGTAAAGCAAGAAACTTTCTCCAAACGACAACACGCAAGCCGCCAGGAGAGGGCGGCTTTCTCGTGATTTCAGCAATTCCCGCAGGAGAGACTGTCAGCAGAAGAACTCACCACCTTGTTGTTGCAATCGAGTGACACGCCACGTCTGTCGGCTTTCAGACTCGAGGATTTCGTCTTCATCGCCTCAAACTTGCTGAAGTCGGCAAAGCCTGGCTCCATCGACACATCCATGCTCACAGCTTTGCTTTGCTGCACAACAAAAGATGAAAATAGATAGATACATGAAGATGGATAAAGATAAAGAAAGATAGATAGATAGATAGATAGATAGATAGATAGATAGACAGATAGATAGACAGATAGACAGATAGATAGATAGATAGATAGACAGATAGATAGATAGATAGATAGACAGATAGATAGATAGATAGATAGACAGATAGATAGATAGATAGATAGACAGATAGATAGATAGATAGATAGATAGACAGATAGATAGATAGATAGACAGATAGATAGATAGATAGATAAATAGATAGATAGACACACAGATAGATAGATAGATATACATTTCAGAAAAATAGATGTACATTTAAAAAGATAGATACATTTATTTTGGAAAGATAGACAGATACCACACAGGCAGATAGAGGAGAGAGAGAGAGAATGAAAGGTATATCTTTTTCAGTATCAAAAAGGTCTATCACAATTGGCTTTGTGCAGTGAAATCAACACACTGAAGCTGATCATTTCACTCACTGTCTTGTACATTTCAACCCAAAGTTGGCAAAGCGTAACCATGGATGTTACACCTCCTAACTTCCAGACGGTATAATATGAATACAACCCTAAACGATAACGCAGTAAAAAAATGTCATCGATCGTGATGAGGATGATGACACCGATGGCAGTGGTATCTACAGTGGCATCATCATTGTCATCATCTCCTTTTATAACAGCAATAATGATAATGATACCAGAGGCAGTAACATCGCCCATTCATCCATCATGGTTGAATGCCAGCCAGACAGAGCTGAAGAAGTGACTTGAATGAGTCACAAAACTGTTCTTGCTCTGATTTACACAAGTACAGTTGAACAGATTTATATGCACACTTTTACCATACCACCTGGATGAATCAAAATCTATATTGATACCAAATAGTAAAAAACAAGAACAAAAAGAAGAGAAAAGGTATCATGGATAAAAATATGTTTTTATACAGCGCAATTCAACTCAAAAGTAGGTTCTAAAAGCGCCTTTATATCCACAAATGTCCATAGAAAGTAACAACTGAAATGGAAACCACATAACATAACGGTATAATTGTAGAACATTGTATACTCATGAAATTACTGAGAGTTGCAAGCTAAATGAAATAAGTGGGTTTACTGTTTTTTAAACAGTCCAGGATTTGAGATCTTGGGATCTGAGTGACATACATATCATTATGCAATCAACACTGTGAGAAGTCTCTCCATCTATAAAAGGAAACTGCAACACCTAAAGAATACATGCATGGAAAACTGGCTTCGATCAGAATGAAACTTGACGCTGGAAACTACTTTTCCTGCGATAGTATCTACTTCTACAAAAATAAAGCGAAAGTCACTTCTACCCTCAGTATGTGATCCATTTTTGTCCAATTGGTCAAACCACTCCCAATATTCTCGCTATCTGACACAGGACGCGACATAATTATCCAATATCGCTGATGCCGGCCACTCGTCAAATTAATGCCAAGGATTTCCTAATTGGCTCCCGCAAACTATTTCCTGTCCGATAGAAACTACCGCGAGTTTGACTGCCACTTCCACCTTGATCGCTTGAAGATTGTCTCACACAGCAAACTATATCAGAGCTACAACTGTAGCCATTCAGTCAAAATATGTGCACAAAAATATGCCATCTCAACGGCCAGCAGTAGGGACAGCAGACACTGTGGAGGTATCTGGCACAAAACGATCTGCTGGGTCATATACCACGACATGCCGAGAGACGTATCTCGCACTGACTAAAAGAACGGAGACTGACAGCGGACAAAGGGAACATGATTACACTACAAATGTATTTTCACTTTCAGAGTGGGCGAAACTCAAGAGATGTCAAATCATCTTTGGAGATTTATGACACTGTGTCGTAACTCAGCGTGAAGAGAAAATTGAATAAAGCTGGATGCTACAGTTGCAGCTTTCACTTCCTAAGTTTCCACTGATTCCAGGCAAGCTACACTTGAGTGCAGTTTTGATTGTCTGTGCTTTACATGTACATTTTATTTCCTTTTTGGCCTTGTTGGCAACGTTGTTTTGGTGATTAATACACACAATGTACTGAACACACCATAAGAACATCAAGAATGTTTACTGATATACAGTCAAACCCATCTTTTATGTAGTAGCCATCCTATCTACATTGTACATGTGCACAGTGGCCATTTGCTGCATGATATGCCGCAGTACAAATTACCCCCAAAGAGAAGCTACTGTATGGGTAAAGGACACTCCATACAGTGGCCAAATGTCAAATGTGGCCAGCAGCAACTAAACGTGGTCTTTCCTGGTCAATATCTCACATGTCTACATTGGCCATAGACTCCAGGCTAAGTGTTGTGTGTGGGAGTTCTAATTACATTGTAGTTACTATAATTTCTAGTCAAAAGGGGCCTGAGCTTTCGATCCTAGCAGAATCTTTGTAAGAGGCAACAATGTCATTTTGCCTCTGACAAAGATTCTGCTTGGATCGAAAGCTCAGGCCCCTTTTGACTCCATTTTACTGCACTGGCTCGCCACTATTGGATAAGCAGTTTTAAGCAGCTTTTTTTTTGTGCTACTATAATTTCTGTAAGGCCATTTGTGTCTAACATGACATACATGTACTACCATTGTCTCTACTTCTTTCTTTTTGCTTTTTTTTTCATCAAAGGCACACCACGTTTCAAACTACAGTACTAAAGTATAAGATACCCCAAAATGATGCCCAGTTTTTGCACCCATTCATTTTTTAGACATTTCTGTTGGAGTACCCAATTACCTTTTTGCACTCATAAATGTACAATAAACATGTACACGATACATACTACTGAGGAAGATATTGCTTGGAAAAAAAAAAAAATCTAATCCTTTATAACATGACTACAGTGAGACTGAAAAATGTTTGCATAGGATCTGTATATCCCAAGCTCTACTGATCCTTGATAACCTTCTGACACTCAATCTGCAGGTAACGTACCTCCACCTGCCAGGCTGTAGAATCCAGTTTCACTTTGGAGGCACTGCGGTAGAGTGGATAATGCTCTTAAAAGGAAACTTTCAAAACTCATAGTCGCGAGTTCAAATCCAGCATGGTGCCTACATCCATCAGCAAGGCAGTTAATACATCAACATTGTCTCTCTTTATCGAGCTGTATATAAACTGATATGTGAAAATGCTGATTTTTTTTTTTTTTTTGTATGTGTATGTACTGCTTTTACCAGTCGACCGTTTCTGGTGAAAGCTGTACATACAAAAAAAAAAGAGAACAAAAAATGGGGGGGGGGGGGGGTAGTGGGAAAGGGGCTACCCTGGGTCAAGACTCGGACTGTACTATAATTTACCTGAACTTGTTGTGCCGTCGGTCTTGGAGGTATGACAGGCCTTGGCGATGAGGTGCTGCCCGACTTTTCTAAATATCGAAAGACAGTTTCATTTTTGTTCAAAAACAGTTAGCAAGTCATGAATACAAGAGAAATGATACGAACACTGTTGACAGAAACCCATAAAGGAACATATTTTTCCTTGGTCATAACTGCATGAAGATCAAGAAATTTAGAGAGAATTGCTGGTGATTGCAGGCACAATTAGCAGAAACAGGAACGTGAAGGAAGGCATTAAAATCAGTCTCTACCCAATCAGAAGCAAGCCATCTGAACTTAGCAATCAAATTTAAAGAGAAGGCTTCGGTCCATCGAGCAGGGGGCATGAATGCGGGCACACAGAGCAATGGATCACAGCTAACACGGATTTGATGATTGATTTGACAGGTTTGACAATACACTGTGTTACAACAAGAAGGAGATGCGGCAAAAACACAGCAACATTTCATCTCAGCACAATGACAAAGAGATATCTTGGTTCTGACAAAGAATATAAATGCAATCACTTTTTCTTACGCTTGAATTTTGAGCCACGAAAACATTTACGTACTACCCCCTTTACTCTCATGTATCAACGAAGACAGGACCATTTGCATGCAACATATTCAAATACTCAGAACTTGAAACCTGTACCCTGTCAAACTGAGTTATGCGCATATATGTTTTGTGTCATCAGCTATATATACCAATACATCTATACAAGCTTTGGTATCAGAGGTAACTTTTGGAAGCATAACTTCCTCTTTTGATTACATCTGCCAGTCCCACTCTGCTCTACGGGTGATACTGCATGAATGGTGAGTGGTAACTATGGTGAATGGTGACTGACTTCAATTTGGCCATTGCAACAGTGTGAATCGCAAGTTTGCAGATTTATCTTGCTTGACACACACACACACATGCAATCATACAGAGTAGGAATGCTGTACTCCGTTTACCAGAGGCATGCTGGGAATGGCACACTTAACAATATCAATACATTGAGCGCACAAGTACAGTGTATGGATAAATGAATGAACATGACCTTCTAGTTTTCAAACATGGTTTATAGATATCATTCATAGTTGAGCATGCCTGATCACAGCTCAGCATAGTAATAAGGGAGAGGGATTCTATTAGGCTTACCACCTTGGAACACAAGATTCAGATCGAGGGAGCTAGACCGTGAATGATTGCGCTGCTTTCGAGGGGGTGGGGGAGGGGCCGGCAGAGCAGTCCCTTCTGGTTTGGGGAGGGGTAGAGACCCCTCCGCCGCCAGGGTTGCATTCAGTGACTCCGACGGCCTAGGGCGGGGCAGGGAGGCACCTGAGAATGGCACCCCACCCTGGGAGTCTGTTGCATTGGGGCGGGGCTGGTTCTGTCCTTCCAGCTTCTTCATGTCTCTGGCCGACAAGAGGGCAGGGAGGACGGCTTGGGAAGACTCCGCCGAAGTTTGCACCAAGGATGCCCTGCCCTCCTCAGTCGTCACCTGGGGGAGGGCGAGGCGCAGGGAATCGGAGGGAAGGGCCACACCGTTGCTCCCCTGCAGTGAGGAGTTCTGCGGTACGGCATCGTGGACGATGTGGTGGAACTGCTTGGCCCCGCCCTGTTTCTTGGGCTGTGGGCGGGGTAGGGTGGCCGCCCGCTCTGCCACTGTCACATTCTCCGCCCGCGCCTTCTGCTGACGACTAATGGCCAGACGTTCAACTCGCTGTGTCCTGCTCGTCACACCTGAATGAGACCTGTACCGATAAACGCACCTTGCAACATCAACCCAACTCTTCAACGTCTTCAATAGAATTGAACAACGCTGGTGCCATTTCTCAAAATTAGTGTTCAGTACTTCATGTCCCTACACTATGGGGCTACAAACAATATATCACTGATAATAAGAAAACAAATATTGACTAAAAATAAAATCATAATTCTAAGATATTTTCTAAATCTCTTGAATTACCCATAGCATGTCTATGGACATATCCAAAAATTTGCCGAAACTTCTAGCATTTACAATTGCATACAATATAATGATAAAGGGCATACTGTAATTCAAATGTGTTGCTTGTAGTGAGTGCAACTTTGTAGCACATAAGGTCTGTGGGAGTTAGACTAAGTTGAACTAGAGACCCGCGGGTCCAGCGCTCACCTGAGTATCACAAGTTCACTTTTCACGCAGTCACTACTTAATCTAAATTACCCACAGCTCTACCAAAATTTGACCAAACATTCTCAAGAAGAAGATGAACATGTACAATTAGGTCCCAAATTCGGACCTCCCCACCCCTCCCCCCTGCCCACAAGGGGGGCACCCCTGGATCTGCTATCAAACAAACTTGAAACTACAGTCATTGAATGTACTAACTCATAGTATTAACTTAGCTCTATCACTTCTGATTCTAGAGGAGATTTTTAAAGATTCCTTAATTTTGGGAGATTTGGGTCCCTTGGGGCCCTCCAGGTGGGACATGGTGCCCATTTGAACAAATTAAGATCCTGCACCCCTAGGGATGCTACCTGCCAAGTTTGGTGAAAATGGGTGATGGGGTTCTCACGAAGGAGATAAAAATGTACAATTTGGGCCCCAATTAGGACCCCTCCCCATCCCCCTCCCCTGGGTCCCAAGGGGAGCACCCCTGATTCCACCATGAACAAATTTGAAGCTACAGTCATCAATGTACTATCTCATAGTATTAACTTAGCTCTATCACTTCTGGTTCTAGAGAAGAAGATTTTTAAATGAAAGAAAGATATCCTTTAGAGGGATGAAGGTTCAGGTGTGAGTTTCTTCAGTTTGTCTCCCTCTACAAATGAAATTTGTTGAGATCGCAACTGCTGATCTGTAAATTAACAAACATGTCGGAAAAAAGGAACCAGTGGGACTCGAACCTGTCATCTACTGCTTTCCGAGCAGCGACACTACCACCAGGCTGTCCCTGGTTGCCGGCAGTGACATGATGAACATCCGAAATTCCGACATTGTTATGTCGGAATTTCGGGACAGCCTGGTGGCAGTGTCACTGCCCGGAAAGCAGTAGATGACAGGTTCGAGTCCCACTGGTTCCTTTTTTCCGACATGTTTGTTAATTTACAGATCAGCAGTTGTGATCTTAACAAATTGAATTTGTAGAGGGAGACAAACTGAAGAAACTCACACCAGAAGATCTTTAAAGATACCTTAATTTTTTTTTTTTTTTTTTTTTGGGGGGGGGTTTGGGGCCCCCTGGGGCCCCCCTGGATGGGGCATGGTGCCCATTTAACAAATTGAGATCCTAACCCGCTAGGAATGCTATCTACCAAGTTTGGTAAAAATCCATCATTTGGACCCCCCCCCCCCCCCCCCCCCGCGCCCTAAGGGGGGCACCCCTGGATCTGCCATGAACAAACTTGAAACTACAGTCATTAAGGTACTAACTCATAGTATTAACTTAGCGCTATCACTTCTGGTTCTAGATAAGAAGATTTTTAAAGATTCCTAAATTTGGGGGGGGGGGGGGGTGTGGGGCCCCCCTGGGTGGGGCATGGTGCCCATTTTAACAAATTGAGATCCTAACCCCCTTAGGATGCTACCTGCCAAGTTTGGTGAAAATCGGTCTTGGGGTTTTCAAGAAGAAGATGAAAATGTAAAAAGTTTACGCACGACGCACGAGGGACGCCGGACGCCGGACGAAGAGCGATCGCAATAGCTCACTTGAGCCTTCGGCTCAGGTCAACTAAAAATCTACAGAGTGATTGGCAATTGACAATAGCTACATTTGAAACAGCCAGAAGTGTTGTTCAACTGAAAATCTGCCTGTTAATGCAAGCGTATCTTATTTTGTTGCAGTGATAATATCAACTGAAAATATCAACTGAACAACAAACTTTATTTCTAAAGAACACTCTCTCCTTAAGATATCCAAGAGTTATCTTAAAACAAAGACGCAACTTTGGAATTAGGTGTATCTGGCAGCTGAACAGCAAACCATAATGATTAGAAATGGTCTATGGAATCATTATGTTGCTTTGCAACCCTACCAAAAAAAAAAAATAATAATAATAATGGCATTAAAAGGTTAAGAACTCAAATGCAAATATAGTAGCTTGCTCAGGAATTAAATCAATGTATATACCCATATTGAGCTGCAATGATTTATCTTCTTTGCTTTTTTTTTTTCAAGACTGCCATTAGTATATGCTAATTAGGGCTGGTAATTTCCATAATCACCAGTTTTACTTTCTATATGTGACCCTGCACCACAAAACCAACAAAAAGTCGCCAGACATGGATTTTCAGTTGAGGGCAGATTCTGATAGAGCAGACTCTGAGCTTTAAAATGATGTATAACTCAATTCAAATGGACTCTCCTAACCTATCTAAGTATTTGAAAGAAAGCACACACTCTGGAAAAGTGTGAACTGAGGAAAGAGGCTCTGAAGTACAGGGTCTATTCAAGTGCTTAATCTTTAGTAAGTGGTGCTAGGTGTACTTGTTTGGTGAATGGGACAAAAAACAGGATGTAAATCACAACAACAATGAAGGGATTATCAGATTACGCTGAAATTGAGCATGCTCTATTAACACACTCTGTCCATGATTACAGCCAACTTTCAAAGAGGTAGCATTACTCTTTCAAGAGTTAGTAGAGTTGTAAGTGGAGAGCTTGCATAGGATTTTTCAAGAAATGAAAATATAAAAGACATACCTGTACCTGATCAAACTATTCTACCAAAAAAAGGGTTGTAGAAAAACTGCAGAAAATCCACTTTTCCATTCATTTTAGGATTTCAAACTCAAGAATATAGAATACACATGTAGCTTTCTCAGAAAATGTGAAAAACTCAAAATTGACTTGGTTGATCTCTTTCACCTTTTTTGAGTCCTGATGTAAAATCAAGGAGTGCGACTTTTTGTTGGTTTCGTGATGCATGGTCACATATTGGGGATGCAAGGAAATCAAGTGAGAGTTGTTGTGGAGACCGTCAGTCTCATCCTGTCAGGTGTAAAAGGGCTTATAAGACATTTATGCCTTTCTAACACACGGAATAAACACAGCAAAATTAACACTGCACCCTTTTACCTCTAGCATGACAGATAGATTATCAAAACACAGTACACTGGAGTAAAGATTAAAAAACAAAAAACAAAACTAAAACGATGAAAGTGCTGGATATTCAATGAGTCAGATGTTAGTTACCCACCTCATACCAGAAAACCAAATCTAAAATTAAGGATTATTTGATTCAGTAAAGATTGAAGACAACTACGAAGATCTCTTGCAAACTAGAACATCTCCTACATTGTAAGTGTCCACTTAAACAACAGAAAAACCAAATGCTATGCTCTTCGCTTTAATACCATATTTTCAAAAGTCTCTGGTACCAATGTCACTACAGACCATTGTCAAATGTGAACTGACTTTAATATATATACAAGCAGTGCATGAATGACAGGGTCTCATTTGTACTAAACTCAATACAGGTTGGGCAAATCATACTATCGTTATTTTTGCATTTATATATGTAAGAGTTTGCACCGTGCTCTCAATTAACATCTCAACGACATAAAATCTACATATGTGCATTTATGATAAGGAATGCATCAAATTAATAATCATACACCATAACATCCTACATGTGTCATTAGTTACACAAGGTGAAAGTGTTAAAATACTTGAAATTAAATTGATTTAAATTACTTAAAGTATGTGCCATTACAATCAACGAATAATTAATCACTGTCTGTTGATAATGACTGAATATGATACTAAAAAAAAAGATCTCTTCAGTGGCGCATTATCTGTCACGCCTACTCATGCCATGTTAGTAAGTGAAATGCACATTAGTAGAACCTTCCAAAAACACGCAAAAAAACGATGAAAAAATACACAATACTCCATGAAAAATATTCATATTAGCAGGAGTAACCCCTCATCACAATACCCTGACAAAGCCACGCTCATCAACATTGAGAAAACTCAAAAGTTCAAAGATTCAACTGAAGGGGGAGAACAAATTTGACCTTTGTTCCAGAAGTAAGAACTTTGACATTTGAACTATAAACTCACGTAGAAATTTCTAAGTTGAGGAAGGTTATACAAATCTGAAAAATTGCAGGTTTTCACAATGTATACTATTATGCTGCCTTGAATCAAGTAATTGTGTTTAAATGTCTAATTCATTACATGCTGGACTGCATCGCAGAATTCAATGCTGTGTCTTTTGCACGCAGCATGCCTCTCTTCAATTTCCATTTGTTATTTTTTCTATTTTTTATTTTTTTAAATGAAGTGGGACTATAAATGGAAAACTTCCCGCCAGGAAAAATGGAAAATTCTAAAAATCAGAATATCAAAGTTTGGCCACTTTTATCAGGCTTTTGTAGTGATTGGCCACATCTTCAACATCTTTAATAAAATGTTCACTCATGAAATGGAAAGATACAACGGTTCTGAATTAATATCTTAGCCATTTTAAAGTTCAATAAGTCAATGCCCGGCATTGCACAATCGACCATGCTAGTATCATCCTATTTTTTTTTTTTTTTTTGGTCATAGTGTGATTTTAAAGATGTCAACACAACACTCAACTATTAGACATTGAAAATTCAAGTGATGATTTTAAACTTGAATGCTGTGTGCTTCAGAATACACTGTCTTGAAAACTTTCTTGGACAGGGTTATACTAATGTAAGCTTATCCTCCAGTCTTGTGAAGAAAACAAAAAATTTAAATAATAATTCTTGAACCTTTTGAAGACAGAACAAATAGCAGAAACTTTGTCAGTCATGTGATTTTAAATATGATAACAGTATGCATTACAATATAGTCACTATTCACCATGCATTAGGTTACACATCAGCAGAGAATAAAGTTGTGATGGTGCTATAAAAAATGAGGAAACTGAAAAAAAACTCAAACAAACAAGATAAATCATGAGTAGCATACCCAGCGTTATCCTCTGGTTGACTACAGCATAATACCGGGGGTAAAATGGAAAGAGATGAAAACGACAAACTTGAAAAACTCTGCTCAAATCATAGAGAGGTATGTAGAAGCAAAACAAATATTTTGCAAAATATTTCAGAACACATGCATGAAGAACACATAAAATCATAAGAGTTAAAGTCATAATGTTGTGGAGAGTTGGGAACTAAACTAGTCCATGGAATCAGGCCTACAATGGCCATGGAAAAATAATAAAGGAATTAACAGACTGTGTTTGTTTATTTCCATATTTGCAAAGGGGGGAGCACAAGAAAGAAAAGCAACATTCTATAGTCAAGTCTCAACCGTAGGTCTGGTCTGGACATGGCACTTAAAAAAAGGAGTACGTTGGCGCTTAAAACAAGACTACAAAGAGAAGGGCTCTTTGCAGATTGGTCTTGTGCTTGAAATTTCTCAAGCATATAGTAAAAGATTTGGCCACAATTACTACCTCAATCTTTTTCCCAACTCCCTGGATAGTACTGATGATTCATTCAATTGGCAAGGAGCTTTGAAAGTTATACACTCTCCGCTACTTTCAGCCATAATGTGATACTCTAGGGAATGTATAAATGGATTAGTATCAAACTCGGTGACGGGTATACCGAATGGTAATTTCAAAAGGTTAGTCTTTGCTTGTGATGGCTTTTCGAAGCAAACCGATGGTTTTACCTGGAACGGTTTCGGGGGATTCGGGGGTGGGGCGGTATCTTCTCCACCACTTCCCCCACGGTTTGGCAGGGTGGGGCAGCTAAGGAATCTACCAGGGGGAAAAGAATGCGAAGAATGTAAAGAATGCAGTGCAGAAAAGAGAGAACTCTCATGACATTATCCTGCTCAAACATTCATACACAATTCAATACATCCTGAAAGACTTGTAAAACATGGAAAGTCATGAAATTAACCAACAAACTAGCCAAACTCTGTACACAGTTTCAGAGGTGACATGTAAGACTCTGAAGAATATTACTGATGAAACCTCAAACATACATTGACTGTCAATGTTTTTTTCTTTTCTTGGACTATATGACACCATACAATAGATAAGTAATGTAAAGAGGAAATGGCAAATATGTCATTCCATGACATACATAATGTTTTTATCTGAGTTGTTTCCCATTCTCTACATCTCTCAGACAACAGTACAACAGAAATTGCTAAAAATATCTGTCCTTATAAAAGGCAATGCAATGATATTAAATAATCAGGGCTGCCAATATTCATACAATTAGATATATACACCTTCATCTTCATCACATTCAGGGAAATCCCCATTTGTCAAACACATCTCAACAGTCAAGAATTACAGATCAGGAGAACCATTTTTTTTTCTCCAGTCTGGATATGAGACTACAATTTCCAGGAAGTCTCCAATAGTAAATAGAATCAGCTAGAATGCTTTATGCGACTCAAACACACAGTCTACAATGCAGTACATGTATTTGTCCAGCTCAGATTTTGACTGATACCGCATCAAACCACACATACTGTTGTTGCAGTAGTGAATGACCACCAAGCACTTTCACTCATATGATATAACATAACATTCCCATGCACAATATATTTTGCTTCTAAATATCCAAGCTGGTTGGTGGCTCCTTGCTTTAAACATACATTTTGTACATGTACAGTGCAGTATTTTGGCTTAAAGGGTGTGTACAGTTCTGGTCGGGGTGAGGATTTAGCTTTTAACGTTTTGCAATATATACAGAAACCACTCTATGAGATGTCAAAGACCATGCAATTCTAAGGGGTATCAAAAGTTTATTTGATGGAAATCAGTTTTGAAATGTCTGAGATATCCAAAAACAATGTGAAACAAAGAGATCCTAATAAAGGTGGGGCATGTCGCCTTTTATTACTATCACTTTTGGGGATATCTCAGCCATTTGAAATCCAATTTTCATCAAATAAACGTTAAATCCTTCTTAAAATCACATGCTCTTTCATATTTCATTATAGGTTTCTCATTATCTCACTTAGGAATGTTCAAAACATGAATCCCCACCTCAACCACTACTGTACAGTCCCTTTAAGCAAAGAATGTGGTGTTGGATGAAAAAAAAAGATAACAAAAAAATTCACCCTGGTGTCAGGTAATACTCATCTGGTGAATATCATGCAAACAGGAAGAATATTTCCTTCTTCTGCATAAAAATACTTGACATATTTCATTGTACGTAAATATCACATATGACAGCATGGTACAATGTATGTGGTGATATTGCAAGTGGCAGTACATCATTCACGCAAAAATACATACACATGTATGTACAACTGTGGGGTTGTCTTTAGCCCCAACTCTTGATAATGTGAAATTAGTACAAAAATCTCATACAATAGTATGTCAATCTCCTGAAATTTGCATACATTATGTATTATAACATAGTATTTGATTATATAAACATAAAGTATTCATACATATTATATACATGTATAGATTGAAAACATTACCCACATTAGTTGGTTCTTTGCAAAACACTGAGTAGAGTCAATAGCCTTGTGGTATGTTCTCAACAACAAGGCAACCTACAATTGTATGAGGCAGTGCATTTTGTCTACATGTTCATTCATTTATCCATTTTGTCATATTACACAGTTACACATACACATTCTAATACAAAGATGGTGACACTGCAGATACATTGTACACTGTGTACTACATATGTATGACACAATGAAGATACAGGGTGAATATACACACAAACAAAAACAAAAAAGACACACAAAGAAAAAACAAAAAACAAAAACAAAAACAGAAAACATGGAGACAATGACAGAACAATTTTATAAACATGTATATAGATATAATGTACATAATGGCAAGACAGGATGAAATCGTAAAACAGGATGGAATAGAATTGGTTAGAATAGATGATGCCAGCAAGCTTGATACATGCACATAAAGAGCAGATTATAAGTAGCCACGTCCGCATGGTCCCCTCATAGTTACCATAGATATTGTGCAGGAATAAGACAGACAGTATCAATGAGAGTGTTATCTATAGCAAGAATCCCATGAAACTCTGGCCAGGATGGACAGGTCAATCAAACCAGAGAAGACTGATAAAATTTGATGCCGCTTTATGGCAGTTAGTCTCTCTCTAAACACATGCATGTAAATGGGTGGCAAGGATACGGCAGAAGCATGCCTGGATGTTTAAAAAACATGAAATATGACAAAAATTAAGTATGTGCATTGTAAGCGGAAGAACTGGAAGCTGTAAAGTGTGCTGAATAATCGGGAGTCTCTAGCTTTGTCAGAAGAACTAACCAACTAAAAAAAAAAGAAAGAAAGAGTGAAAACATTTTGACTCATTTAAGTATTTTGTAGAATCACAGATACAATTCACTTGTACCTCAAAGCAACACAACAATCTATGGACGATGACTGGAAATAAAAAAGCACATGGAGAAACGCTACATAGTGCGTAATGGTGACATGACATTAATTTGCTCCTGCGATAATCATGCCGGTCTCATTTTCTCCAAGGATGATAGGGTTACGGTTAGGGATGTGATAGGGTTCTTACAGTAGTTTGATGTGAGGATAAGGATTAGGGTTAAGGCTATGTTTGAGGGTAGAATTTATGTTTGTCTTAGCATGCAGATATTTCATGGGAGCTATTGTCGCAGGAGCAAATGTCATCGAACCATAAATGACATGCACCTAAGACATACTACTACATGTAACATGCAACAGAACAAAAAGGACGTACATTGACATTCAAAGCAAATTTGAACAGGGTATGAACCAACTTTGGTGGCAGGGTTTGTGGTACGTAGGTTTTTTTTTTCATTACTGTTGGTAAAATTTACAGGGTTGATGAACAAGGGACAGGTGATGCACGGTGGGGAGGGGGGTAAGGGGAAGGGGCGGGGCAAGGGAGGGAAAGGGATCTATAACAGAAGGAAATTATATCCTCTGGTAAAGGAATGCATGAAAAACTATAATATTGACATCCGCATTCCACTGGAACAGCGGGTGCCAACAAACTGCATAGCCACCTGCAGTGGACAATATTCACAGTCTACTGCCAAGACATGCAGTGTAATATTGATTTTGGTGTACTGTACTCGCTCAAAATGTTCCAGTAAAATTATAATGTTGAGAATCCAAAACCCCTGCCCATCAAAAACATAGATGAACAGATAGATACAGAAAAAAAAGTTGTCAAACTATTATACAATCATGTAAAACAAAAAAAAAATATTGGTATTCATTTACATCAATTTGGGTCACATTGAGCAGAGCTTTTTTATTTCAGCCAATTAACTCCACAGAAGACAATAAATCTCAAATCTCACTGAAATTCAACAAGTCTTCATTGGATACTGTTTTCTCATTTCATTTTTTTTTTCCAGTAATATATGTGACCGTGCATCACAAAACCAACAAAGAGTCACACACACTGATTTTGTGTGAGGATTGGAAATACGTAATATGGGTCAACCTAGCCAATCTTGAGTTTTTTACATATAATACTGAAAATGCAAATCTTCTTCTACATTATGCTTAAGTTTGGGATCATAAAACGAACAGGAAATTGTGTTTTTAACAGGTTTTCTCAAACACTTTTTTCGGAGAATAGTGTGATTAGGTGTGTCTTATAGAGTTCCCTTTTCATTTCTTAAAAACCCTTTACATACACACTCTTCATTTTCAACTCTAATAACTTCAGAAAGGATGATGCTACTGCTTTGAAAGTTGGCAGTAATCATGGACAGAATGTGTTAATAGAGCATGCTCAATTTCGGCTTAATCCGATAATCCCTTCATTGTTGTTGCCCCAGTGGTTAACATCCTGTTTTTTGTCCCATTCATCCCACAGCAGCTAGCACAGCTTGGTAAAGATTAAGCGCCTGAATAGACCCTGGGCTTCAGAGCCTCTTTTCTCAGTTCACACTTTTCAAAAGTGTGGGCTTTCTTTCCAGTATTTAGATAGGTTAGGAGAGTCCATTTGAATTGAGTTATGACATAATTTTAAAGCTTAAAGTGTGCTCTTTAAGAATCTGCTCTTAACTAAAATTCCATGCTTGGAGACTTTTTGTTGGTTTTGTGATGCAGGGTTACATACGTGTATATTCATGGATATTTGACATGGCTCATTGGTGGCAGTATAGCAGTTGCAGGAAAAATAAATGCAAAAGAAGCAACACACTGCATGGTTTCAGCAAAGGGGTGGGGGGTAGGGTAGACTGTAAGCAGACCAAATGTGTGTGTGTGGGGGGGGGGGGAGAGGGGGGGGGGTAACTGGGTTTCTGGAAAGCAGGACAAAGGTGTGCTAGGCTGTAGCATGGAGCACTTATCACTACCTTGTGTAGGATTTAAACAAAATGTGAGTAATGGGGGTAATATTGAATTTCAAAATTCATGCATGCTGGTATTGCCAGGACTACAAGTTGTCTTTGGTTTTGCTGGACAAATGCGAGTATATAATGATATAAGTACACTCGTGTATGAATATGCAAGTGTTTGTCGCCTATATCATTCACTACGCACAAACATACAAATCAATATATGCCACCAAGGAGGGAAAATACCTGAACCAAATTTGGGGCGGGCCTTACCCCACTCGGGAGGCGGGGCTATTTTGGCGGGGGTGTGGTCGGAGTTGTTGGTACTTATCGTCATGGCGCGGGGTTTGATGGGCGTGGGGGCTACAATGTGGCTTTCCTCCACCGTTTCTTGATGGACGGGATCTAGTGGAGACGAGTTGGTGGGGTGAGAGAGACAAGGTAACGATGCACAAATGGCTGCCGTTTCTATGGATACAACACGAAAGACTCATCAACCAAGAAAGAAAATATGGATGAGTCGGTCCACAGTGGGGTGCCAAATGATCCCGTCTAAGAGTGAGAACAGTGCAGTTGATGATAGATGCATTTATTTTCGTAGAGACTGATAAACTGACGGATAAGACCTGTTCTTTTGTACAGTAGCCCATGTGAACAGAACAGACGAATTGCACGGCACTGCATGTGTCGCAAACACAAAATTTTGAGTTACCACAAGGTTGCTTCAGATGTTTTGTAACTTTTTAAAGCACACAAGTTTGGCTCTTCACAAAAAACCACAACATGACATCTCAGGACATGACCCTCAGCTACAATGACAATGTGCAGGCAAGCACGTCAGGCTTGTTCACACACACATGGAAAACTGTGAAGTTTGGACGATGATTTAATAAGCAACGCTTGGATTGCAATCTACATACAATTACTTGTTCACACATGACAGAAAAAAAAAGCTCAATAAAAATACAAGTTTTTCGTTTTAGATTGTGATAATTCAGAGTGAGTTTTAATGTGTGAACACAATAGAGTCAAGGCATTATAGTTTTTAATTCCATCATATCCCACTTTTAATAGCATATACACACCCCTACCCAGGTAAATTTATTATGATTGAGCAGGAAAGAGCATTATTGGGTAAAAGGGAATGGCTAGTAACTGATCAGTGGGAATCAGTAGGAATGCTGGAGGATGGTTGTTCCAATCCTTGTGGGATTAATTTTAAGAGTACATTATATATCTACTGTTGTGTGAAAATTATTTGCTTCAGAATGGTCTCATATTCAAGTAATGTGCAGTTTAATGTTTCCAGGTCAGCGTGCCTGGTCAGTGACGGGGCATTAATCTGCACATTCCCACTGATTCCCACTGATCGGTTACTAGCCATCCCCTTTAACACCAAGATCATAAATGTTTGTACACAATTACATTTGTCAGCTGGTATAGATGTGCCCTCCTCTCTCCCCCCCCCCCCCCCCCAAACTCACATTTCAGCAAGATTTTAATCACGTTTGAATATTTGTTCAAACATGGACATTTGTGTCGGGGTCAAAATCTTACTCTTTGGTATACACAGAACAGGCCTGTTATGAGGTTCAAACGGCAATAAGCCGTGCAATTCTAAAATGCACCCAAGAGGTGCAATTATAAAAGGCATCAATCAGTGTGTTTGGTGAAGGGTTTATTTCAGAGAGGAAAATACAGTTTTCCCAAATCCAGTGGCACTGTACAGCAGGCAAAATGAAGGAAGTATGACTACAATTCATGTACATTTGAATCTTAGTGCTTGCTATTTGATAGAAAACATTGACCGAAGTGTTTCACCCATCCAAAGGAGAATAACATGAACAGAGCAGAAACCCTCATGAATATCTAGGTCACCTACATTGTATGCAAATGAGCCAAGATATACTTTATTCTACTTTCCACTCAAAGTGAATAGAACAAGCATCCACCAAGTTAAAAACCAAGTGAGATTTAGCAGTGATTCTACTACAATGTCTGACAAAGAGAAGAATAGAAGAGAGCTTTAATAAACATTGTGAGACAAGAAAGAGAGATAAAGAAAGAGAAAGAGATCTACAATGTATATAGTTCTAATAAAAGTATCTTAATGAACTCACCTCCTGTGGGAAGGACACATGTATAAAACTGTTAACAATGATATACTTTATTGTCACCATTTCACATTATTCTATGAAATTCTCCTATTACAATTATGAGCAAAATACACGATCAGATACTAGTAGTTCCTCCTATGTATATCTATAGCTTCAGATGTCGCTCTGAGTGGATGTTGCTCTGAATTGGTTTGTGGTCTAGATGATGTACAAAGTCTAAAAAAACTTACTTGCAAAATACAGATACATTGTATGAAATCATCCCCAGCTTTCTCTTCCCACTGAGTTCACATTATCAATGAAATGAAGATACAAATTGTACATGTACATGACATTATTATTGTAAGAAAAAGAATATTACCTTATGTAGAACTAAACCTACAACAACAGTACCGGTGGCAGATTTATGGTCCACTACATGTACTGTACATACCTATACTGGCAAATGTACTTTCTCATAATTAAAAATGACAATTGCTTCAATAAAGCTTTACACTGGTTTAAGTACTACACATTGTAGATAAAATATCAAAACAGACCATCACTTCTGTTGGCTTTACATACATAGGTTGTACTCGCTCCAGTCTAATGAAAGTATGTTTAACTTTCAACACTGTCACATGAACATCATTAAATGTTGATTTGGACAAGGAACGTTGTAACTGTCTCTTTAATAAAGATGCTGTATTGAGAACCTGAGAGGGGTGAATTGAGCCCCCCTCCTCGCCCTTCTCCGCCTTCTCCTCCTACCCCCTCCCCCCCTTCCCTCCTCCTCCTGATCTTACCTGAAAACGTCCTGGGTCTCAATTCGCTGGCCTCTGAGTCTGGTTGGACCGGTTTGCCGTCCGGCGACAGGTGAAGAGCGATTGGCTGAAAGATTTTGGCATCCTGATTGGCCAAAAAAAAGACAGAATATAGAAAGAAAGATAGATAGATAGATAGATAGATAGATAGATAGATAGATAGATGGATAGATAAACAAACAAATAAATAAATAAATAAATAAATAATAAATAAACAAACAATAACTCAATTAATAACAGTTAAAACAACAGCTTTTTGATAGTGTGGACAAAATACATTGTACATGAGATAATTGTACGCATCAATAGGTAAGAACCGCTGATGACGGCAAATCAGAGAATTTAATCCTCATCTGCTTCGACGAGATGTATAGTTTATAACGCTTCTGTGTTGTTATGAGAAAATCTCATTCGTATTAGCTGGTAACTCACTTTCCTGCTTGTAACAGTATTGTTCATTCAATTTTTGCAATACTTCCAGACTGCCATCATTCCATTCACGAAGACGAGTGAAAAGGGAAAAATGAGATGATATATGTAGGCTCAACTCTTTTTATGCTTTCTGGATCTTACATTTCTGAAAACTGCTTTGCCCAAAGCAAGTATCCAGTATTCAAAAGAACATCACTTGAGAAGAAGTTGACCTCAGACGAATACATTGTATGTTTGATCTCCTAAACTTTGAATACTTGATAATAGACCACATGTTCTAATACTGAATCATGGCTATGGATCTTACCTTATTTATGGAGACAAAAAGTATGAAATATTCTCAAACTTCTTGCAATACAATGTATGTGTAGCCGTGGCTGTCATATTATATTTTACAGTTTAAACACCTGGCCAAGGCAAATGACATGTATTCCCTCTGTATGCGCTCTGATGGAATATTTGATTGCGAAAGGAACAATTTAATGGTCATGATGTTCACAGGAAAAAAACAAACAAGAAAATATTATTATGATTCTTCAGGAAGTGACATTTTGATTATTAAATGCAAGAAAGACTTCTGAAGAGGAAAAGATGAAAGATAAGACTCCTGATCATATGAGGAGAGAAAGTTATATGAGTGCGTATGGAAAAAGATTAAAGACTGATTGATTAATTTCAGATGTGCTCAAGCGCACAGAATTTGAATTCTGCACACGCTATAAAAACGACAGACCACTCTCTCGTGGTATAGAGTATTGAAGTGATGATGTTACATTCTTTTGTAATAGCTTGGGTCGGAACCAGGAGCAATCACAAACACTCTGGCCAGGTTAGGTTGTTTAGAACCAGTTTCCATGGCAATGAATGACTATGACATCACACTTTGGTACTCACCTATTAAATTTCTATGTAAAACTTCAAACAAAGGTTATAACTGAATACCACATAGCAGTTGTGTACGCCCCAAGGCTTGCCTCACCTAGCACAAAGTTACCGGTGCAGACTGGATTCCAACTACAGTGTATACATTATAATGTAGGTCACTGAGTACAATGTACGATATCATGTATGAACCAGCTCTTCAAAAGAAAACTGCCCATAGATTTGAATACATTAAAGGGATGGTATAGTATTGGTAGAGATGAGGATTGGGCTTTTACCTTCTTGTGAGATACCAAGAAACCACATAATATGAAATAGTATGGAGCATACCATTCTAAGAGGAATTCAAAGTTTATTACATGAAAATCAGATTTGGAATGGCTGAGACATCCAAACACAAAGTAAAACAAAGCAATGGTAATAAAAGGTGGGTCCCAACTTTTATTAGGATTGCTCTGTTTGGATCTCGACTATTTCAAAACCAATTCTCATCAAATAAACATTGAATTCCTCGTGGAATTACATGCATGCTCTTTCACATAAGGTTTCTCATTAAATCTCACAAAAAAATTGTTAGAAATCTGAGGTTAGGTCTCTATCAAAACTATACGATCCCTTTAATTAGTAAACCAGTTTGATGTATCCAGTGTACAGGTACAGTTTAGCCCCCCCCCCCCCCCCCCCCCCCCCTACGTGGTACTCCCAGCTCTGGAGCACCATTTGTGCTATATGTCATGATACTCATGCTGGATACATGAATATGATGAAATAGAAGTCATGGTATTAAGCAAGCCAGGAAGATGTTGCCATTGATAGAGATTTTAAACCAGATTTCATAAGATGAATTTGAAAGGGAGAGAGAGAAGGGAGAAAAAGAAGAAAAGATAGATTATGGATGGAGAGAGAATGGAAGAGAGGGAGAGAAATACTTGTACATACAGTTGCATAATTATATGTGACCCGCTACAACAAAAGGATCCTAAAGTCGCTGACGGCTGAGCCGAGAAAATCGAGTTTGAAGTCACATCATCAAAATTGGACAAAACAATCAGATTTCTGTTTTTAGCATAATTCTGCACTCTAATGCTTTGTCTATCATCTGCCGAAATTTCGAAGCTATATAATCAAACGAAAGACAAGAAATCAGCGTTTTTCTGGGCCATGATTTTCCGACTTTCAATGTAACAGAAACGTGTACGAAGATTTGGATTTAGCGCCGCAGCTAGACTCCGCCCCTAGCAACCGAGGAGTGATCTTATTGGTCAGTGGCGTGGCATCCTGATTTCTGATTGGTCCTGCGTAGACCGGTGGCGCTAAGCTTGAATGAACATCGCGGAGGTTGCTATGAGCATACCTTCTATTGTCAAGAGGCGAAAACGGTCTTACCTCCCCTTGATCACGATTGCGTCAGAAAGAACACTTTGCAGGCGGTTTATTCGAAATGCTGATTTCCTAGACCACTCGACATGGTCTCATAAAATCATCAATACCTCCGCAACCAAGTACTTTTACGAGTCGTGCATACAAAATAAAAGCGGAAGAGTGAGGGGATAATGTCATGTCATTTTCAGAAAATCGACCTCCCACGACTTTCGGATCCTTTTATTGTAGTGGGTCACATAGAGAAAGAAAACAAGAGAGAGAAAGTGAGGTCAAAGGGCATCTCCTATTTAATGATGCTCTCCAGTTTGAACCAAACTATCCAATCATACAGCAGATTATGGAAACAAGTTTGACCATAGAGGGCAGTGTTCAGAGTTAGGGGATTATATCATATGAATTCCACTCTCACTGCAAAGTCTCCACACAATGTATTCAAAGTCATGGTGCAGCAGGGAGTTTAGGGCATGCATAAAAGACAAACAACAAACATGCAAACAGACAAACAAACAAAATGACAATCCCGTACAACTGTATCACAGTCATTTCAAGGAGGCATGTTGAAAGGAAATACTGAGAAGTACAAGTGTACAGTGTATTAAAAGAAAATAAATGCAATGCTATCTTCTATTTTTTGTTGTTCTTATTTCTACGTATGTGCTGGCTTATGTGATTGCACCTTATTCTATTATTCTCTTTGTTTTCTTTTATTTTATATGGGTGACGTACAGAATACGAATTATATTTGCTGAAAAAAAAATTATGAATATCATGGGAGCTACTTCAATAATCCCTACACAATTTTTTCTATTTCAATATTAAAAAAAATCATATTTGACAACAACTCTGCAGATGAGTAAAGTTTTGCTTTAAAGAGGAATGTTTAAAATGTTCATTGCGAGTGATTTATTCCATTCTATCGTACATGATTAACAGATATGTAGATGAATGTGTGTATCTGTAGAACAGATGCACATACAGTCTTTCTTAAACCATGGCACATAAATAATGCACCTTGTTGCGAGCAGACTTGGAAAATGTGAAGGCCGAACAGACACTGACATCAGTCACATCACTCTGATAGAACACGTAACTGCATTAATTTCACACGGTCTAAATGTTGTGGATGAATAAAAGTTATGATACAACTGTACAATTATACATGATAGTTATTGGCAAGGCAATATGGCAGGCATGCTGACTGCATCAGTAGAACAAAATGAGTACGTTAGCGGTGCAATACAATGTACAATCTGCGTGATGGCGTTATTCAAATGATGCGTGCAGGATGGTCATGCCGTGCATGCGCGAGAGAAGAGTTTGCCGCGCAAGCGGTCTAAACACGAGACCAGCATTCCGCGAGAGAAGAGAGGGAGGGGTGGTTCAAAGCCATGACAGTCAGGTGATCAGCTTTTACCATGCTCTTTTACATTACCAGTCCACAGGCAAACAGAAATACAAGAAGGGTCAGGTGATCATGATCATGTGACTTTATATTTGGTCAGGTGATTAGGGTAGCACTTGTAAAGCAATGACATCAGTTGATCGCTTTGGAAAGTGTGAAGGCTGGTGTGCTGGTTTACTGACAGTCAAATGATCAGAGAATAAAAGATGATCATGTCACTTTAATATTTGATTATGTGGTTGGTACATGAAATGTTGATTTCTGTGTATAAAAGCAGTAATTAGGTGTTTTTATGAAGTGATAATGCTAAATATCAAAAGGTGATCATTGAAGTAGTGTGACTTTTAGTTAGCAACTAGAATCATTATTATTATGTGATTAGCTGGGTCAGGTGACTGATGGGGGCAGTGTGACTTTTCTGGGGTGTATTAATTCGTGGTCAGGTGATCTTGTGGGAAAGGGTCAGGTGCTGGTGATCATGTGACTTACTGGGTCAGGTGAGATGGAGGCAAAGTCAAAGCTGACCGGAGGCTGTGAGGTAGGGGACGGCGGCCCGGGGAAAGGCGAGTCGACGAATGTGGCCCAATTCTGGAGGAACGGCACAGAAAAGGGTGGGTGCAAAATTCGTCTCTCTTAGCTTTGAATCTGTTTATTCTTATAAAGACTTAAAGAAACTATAAAACAGAGCCAAAAACAAAGAAGAAGAATATCCAGACTTAATGATTGAGGCATGCAGTTTAAGCGGTGATTGAAACCATATTGCAAAATTATCAAAAAACACAATTTGTAAAATGCTTTGCAAGTTTGGTTTATAGAAATTTGTGTGGGGACCCCCTTGGATGTGATCTTTGTGCATCCACTTGCAAAATAACACCTGCCCACAATGTAACCAGTGAAATGCCTATCGCTGAATATTGCCTGAGCTCTTCTGGTACAGAATAGGCGAAAGGAAGGGAAGAAATTTTTGTTTGTTTGTTTGTTTCATTTTCTTATAGAGCAATGATACAAAAACAAACAAACACACACACACACACAAAAAAAAAAACATTCACGAATGCATCAATTTGCACCGCATGTAATCACAAATTAAAGCCTTTTGAACATTAGTCAACAACAGTATCTGCTCAATTAACCCTGACAAAAAACTTGAGTAAATGCCCACATACAAGTACAGATACTAAAATTAGCAGTGGCAGATTCAGGGGGGAGCACACTGGTTGCGCCCCCCTTTAATTTTTATCTAAACCAAAGAAATAAAAAGAAAAAAATGGGGTGAGCATGTGCCCCCCCCCCCCCCCCCCCCCCTTATGGAATTCCTGGATGCGCCCCTGGTTGGGGCACAGTAGAGCACAGGATTATTGGGATGCCAATTTTCTATGAAGTGCTCATAAATACAGCAAATAAAGACGGACGGGAACGTACACATTGTACATTTAATAGTATATGTGTGTGGGAAGCAAAATGTATCAAGGGTTTGGAACAATCTTTACAGAATCCTGTCCTGATGTGTCAACTTGAAGAGTTTGTTTGCAAAAACCGATAAGTCCATATTTGTCAAATGAAGATATTTGCGATTAAAGGTCAAGAAAAATAAAGAGAATAATAAGAAAATTTTTGCTTCTTTTGACCATAACTTCAAAATATACCTTTATATGTAGTGACCAATATATCATTTGAAAGGTATTATTTTGTACTTTATGACAGAGACCGTACTTCAAAATCTTCAAAAATGGACTTATCGGTTTTTGCAAACAAACTCTTCAAATATTGCCTAAAGAGTTTCAGCTTTGCAATTTTATCATCTATTCAGGAGATTTTGTTGCCGGTCAGTTGAAAAAAAAAAAGGGGGGAGGAAATCTCTGAACAAATCTACACTGTATACTGTCCTTGCTTGGTTTATTACAGAAATGAATGATTACAACATATCCAGCCAGTGCTTCATTAATATTTCCTGAGTTTCATCAGCATTATTGAGTATCCATGGGATTAGGAAAGCCATAGAGGTCATGCAGATATAGTCAAACCCATTGTGGTGTGCAGAAAACTGATACACTGTAATTTCCATGTACTCTGGTACATACAAAGTCTAGCAAGAAATTTGTTATCCCCAGCTTTGAAAACATGATGTATGAACACACAGTGTGTGTTACCAGCTACCCAATCATCTATTCAAAGGAAGTCCCTTGTCAAAAGTCCATGGCTACTGGCAGATTTTGTGATACAAACATACAATGTTCGGCAAAGCACATTAGACTTACACATGTACCATGCACATATTTACCTACACAGGCACAGGCACATGGGACTACAGTGTCATGGTTTGATTCAGGCAGTAATTGGAAGTCAAACTGTGTAAATGGTATCCTATTGATGTTATAGTGACTACTGCACATACACTGTATACGATTGTATGATACAAGTACGTACATGTCCAATGCGACCTAACAGAAATTCATAGAACACACAAATGTATACCCTGAGAGTGGTTTATATATACACACATATTCATACATTGTAGGTGGCTGATCTTATTGTGCCATTTTGTTTAAAACTGGTTATTTTCTTGAAATAATGCAGAAGAGTGCAGTATAAACTGTGCAATGCTACTGTACGGTATAATACAGCAAGTACATCATGTACATTGTACATGTGATCATGTCATCCAGCATGTAACAGTGCTATCCCCAATAGGATGGTTCAGTGTGTTATCCAGCACCTCCTACGAGTGTGTATCTTTGGAATCGTTTTCCACAACACATACATATACAACTTATGATAGTGATGAGCACACTCTAAAAACAGTGCATGTGATCTGTGCATTAATACACTACATGAATGCGTGATCCAACCTTAAAAACCTGATGCAACTTTGGCAGCTGGATTTAAGTGCAAAACACAATGTATACAATGTACAAATGCTCACATTTAAATCAAAAACTGGAACAGACCAAGGTGCAATGCAACAGGTCACACGCATTTCTACACAGACAGTCAAGTCGTCTTATCATAAAGTCTTCATTTTGTCTCTGTTTGGTTTGTTTTAATTGCAGACAAGTAGTAGAGCATCGCCTTACTTGGGTTTCTGGGAAAGCAGCAACTTTAAGTAGCTGCATCCTGTGCTTATACTCTGTACATGTGCTGAGATTTGCCGTGCTTTTACGTGCATGTGGAGAATGATTAACAATGTGTTCATGTACATGTATATGTGGATGCCGTGCTCACACATTTGAGTCATTCGACGACACGAGACATTCACGTCATTTACTCGTACATCTTTGATGACATCGATGATGTGTTACAACCAACTGGTAGGTGTCAATGGCGTTGAGCTGTTCAAGCAAAGTGCTGGGCTACACGGATATTCCGCAAAGTCAGTTTGTAGAGTATGATGTACAGGTAGCAGCATGTTGCAAAAGTTGCAGTACTTCGTAAAAGTCAAGAAAGACTCATTTGTGTCCGAAAATGGGACCTTTACAACCTCAGGGCAAGAACCTCTCTAATCACTCTCAACAAGTACATAACATACCCACACATACACCGAAAAAAAAAAAAAACCAAACCTCTGCCGAAAGGTCGTTTACTCTATTTTCTTTTTGCAGATTTTTTACTCTCTCTCTCTCTCTCCATCTATCTACATGTATCTCTTTATCTTTATAATTACCAAAAAAAAAAAAAAAATCTCACAACAGGCAATCAAGCAAATTTGCAAAAATTACAATAAAAACAAGAAAGAAAAAGCAACAACAGACTAACAGGCACACTAACGGGGAAGCAAAACAATATCCTTTAAAGTTTGTATGTCCCTTTTGCAACCCTGAAAATTAGATCCCTTCAGAAGCTGGTACAGTATTTTGTAGACGTACATGTACTAGGTAATTCAGACCTTTCCTCAGAATAATAAAGCTGGAAACTTTTTTTTTTTCAATGATGGAGGGTGAAACAATACTACAGATTTCCACTGAATTCATTTGGACCCCCCCCCCCCCAAAAAAAAGGTAAGTTTTTCTCAACACAAAAGGGGAGCACATTCTCGAGTGATGTAGGGTTGGTTTTTCCTTTCTCTTTCTTTTTGTTTCCTTTTTTAAAAACTCTGAGGGGTATTACCATAAAAATTCATACACGATGTTGGGAGACATTTTTCTTCAACCACGCAAAATTTTATGACATTTGCAAAATGGATCAAATACGAACTTCAAAGGATCCCTGGACAATTCACAATGGCACTGAAATCACAACAATATACAACATGCATACAAAAAGGGAAGGAGGAGAGAAAAAGAGACTAAAGATGCCACTATCTGTACAGAAATTTTCTAGTTTTCAATGAAAATGATAAAAAAAAGATGCAGCTGTGATGGGCTGCCAGAGAAGTGTTCATACAGCTTGTACAACCATCTCACATGCACAGAATTTACTCAATTTGCTGCAAAGACTGAATTACCACAGCTAATCGAGGAAGGCCTTTCCGTAGAAACATCTTGAGTAAAGATCAATCGCAAGCACACAACTGGCGCTGAATACTATAAATATCATTGGCTCATAATAGTTATGCTCCAGGTAAAGCTCCATTCTGTATATCCGTATTCATTTGGATGTGGTCATGAGGAAACTACAGTAAAAATGGCGTATTTTCTCTCCGTGGAAGTTTGAGCTCATATCACACTTCACTGAACCAGCAAGAAAGTACCAGCTACGGAATGCATGGCAGGGTTCAAAATTGGCGATGGTCCACTGGCCATTGGCCACCCGAAATCACGTCAGACTAGCTAAAAATCGTAAAATTCTAAAGTTACTAGTCCGTCTGGCTAGCCAAAATATTGCTTCAGTGTCAAAATTGATTCTAAGTAGTCTGCCTGGCTAGTTTTAAAAAAAGTGAAGTGCGACCCCTGCGTGGGGAGTTTGTATACGAATGTACTCTCATCTGCATAACTATCTGTAAATTTACAGAAATTGACTTTAATGCAAGAAGGAAACAAAAAAAAAAGGAGAAGAATATATTCACAATGGAACTTTCTACAATTATAGTCATGGTTACATCTTGTGTAGGTCTGTACACACGTCTACACAATATGCATGGTGTTATCCCAAAGAAAGAAGTTGATTAAGAAGTTATGCACTCATAATAGCCAAGTACTGTAATGTACACTGTGATGCCATCAATAGTAGCAGAAAGGCTTTACTGTACTTCACATATCGTGTGCAGTACATAGTGTCCTTCTGGCTCTTAAGTGCACACAGCAGGTATTGTACACACCTGGCAACCATCTTTTTAAAACAGCCAAGGGACGTAGATGAGATGCAACGTTCTATGGAAAATGTGTGTTATAAAAAGGGCACATGTCTGCCTCAATGGCTGGACAAAGGACTGAATGTGAGATATACAAATCCCAAAACTACATGTTTTTTCCTTCACTGTAATGGGTAGTGAATCAAGAAAAAGAAACAATCCATGAGATCAAGAAGAAGATGAGGAGTGAATCTCTAGTTTCCATCAGTTTGGAATGAATACATGATCAACCCAATGAAGATGAGTCCCGAGAATACCCGGGCAGCTGTCTATGAAAAATGTGTGTTATAGCGAAATGAGCCCATCCTCGACGGGGTAAAATATCTCCCACAAGTATAAACCAATCAAAATAGATAAAGAACCTTCGCCCATCAAACTTGAGAAGAAGAAGAAGAAGAAAAAAAAAATAGCCCAGATATCAGATTCTTCAGTGAGGTATCCCTACAGCAAGACTCCAGTGAGCACTTTAGAGCTGATTTGTACACAGTGTAGGTGAAGGCTGACATGCATTAGGCAGAATGTGATAAATCTGCCATATGCCACATTGTACCCTCAATGGTACCACGTAAGTGCTACTTGTTGTTCCTCCAGTGAATATCAATTGCCACTGGCATGTGGGAACTCCCCTCTTTACCATCTCACCAGTGATGTCCCACTTGTCAATCAGGGCTGAGTGCTGGTATTTGTGGCATATAATCCTACTTTACCAGTACTCGGGTCCGACCATGACTACATTCAAATATCAGAATGAGGGCAAGGATTATTTTGCTCTCTCTACCTGACGGGTTCAGCTTTGTGTATTCATCACTGATTGGCTACATCAAGTCATGTGATTTGGCATACTTTTGAGGACACATACAAGTAATATTTTCCTTGAGGTGACAAGTACTTGTACAATGTATGTACCTCAACTGGCATACTAATATCAAAAATCCTCCTGATGAAGATTTTAGAATAACACAAATTGCGAAAAAATTGCAAAAATTAATTTTTATGTTGTTGTCTCCTGAAATTCATGATTTTGAGATAGGAGGTCTTGTCAACTCAGGGACAGTATGTAGAGTATAGTGTACTACCGAAATCCAACTCCGGGTCTATGAAAATAATACCCACTGTGTTCCACCGGTCTCCTAAAATTGTGCTTCTTGTTTGCATGTGTACTTACATCGTCCGTGTTCTTCATCTCTGATCCCGAACTGGGCGGAGTCACGCTGCGTCCCGTGTGGGCGTGAGGCTGAATGGGATGAATGGTTGTCGTGGTGATGGGCTGGCTGCTAGGAGCAGGCACGGGAGCTGTCTGCACCGCAGGAGCAGGTCCTGTGCAATGCATAGTATGGAATGAACTGATGCTAACAGTACTGATTTCGACAAAGCTCCTAGGTGGTCCATGGGTATCCTGCCTTTATTGGTATGAATATCACTGGATGATCTCATGAAGTATTCCCATATCATCATCATTATCATATTGTGACTGCCTGTATCATAGCTGGTATTACTAATCACCATAATAAATGTGATCCGCTACGACAAAAGGATCCGAAAGTCGGGGGAGGACAATTTTCTGAAAATGGCATGACATTATTCCCTTACTCTTCTACATTCATTTCATATATAGCACAACTCATAAAAGTACTCGGTTGGGGAGATATCGATAATTTTATAAGCACATGTCAAATGGTTGAGGAAATCAGAGTTTCCAGAAAACGCCTTCAAAGTTTTCCTTCCGACGCTATCATGATCAAGGGGAGGCGAGACAGTTTTCACCGCTGGACAATAGAAGGTCTGCTCCTAGCAACCTCCGTGATGTTCATTCAAGCTTAGCGCCAGCGGTCTACGCATGACCAATCAGTAACCAGGATGTCACGCACTGACCAATAAGATCATTCCCTCGTTGCTAGGGGCAGAGTCTAGCTGCGGCGCTAAATCCAAATCTCCGGACACGTTTCTGTTACTTTGAAAGTCAGAAAATCATGGCCCAGAAAAATGCTGATTTCTTGCCTTTCCTTTGATCATTTAGTTTCAAAATTTTGGCAGATGATAGACAAAAGATTAGACTAACAAATTATGCTAAAACCAGAAATCCGATTGTTTGGACCAATTTTGATGTGACTTCGAACTCGATTTTCTCGTCTCAGCCATCAGCGACTTTAGGATCCTTTTGTTGTAGCTGGTCACAAGTAAGCAACTCTGCTATGGAGGGATCTCTTAACGACTTGACCCCTCCCCCCTTAAAAGTCATATTCGTGAAACTTGTTGGATTACCATTTAGTGTTCTACATGTAGTTCTAGGAGTCAAAATATATTGTGTATGGCTTGAGCTTAAATCCAGTCCTCGAGTGTTGTAATAAAAGATTAGGTCTAGATTCTACAAATTTCATCAGGTATGAAGTTGTTCATCATCCCTTAAACTTTTGTATATCACAACAGCATCATCCATCGTGCAATTTTCTACGTGGGACTGATCATCTTCTACATGCTGCATTTGTGAAACTTGGCAATCAAGAATGAAATGAATATTCTTTCACCATCTTCTCTAAATTTCTTACTGCAGCTGACATCATCTGCCAACGTTCAAGGTATGTGGGATCCCTTACCGTTTCCATTAAACGTCGGCATCTTTGGGATGAGGCATGCCGGCAGCCTCTCGGGCAGCGGAATGTTGTGTTTCCTGAGGACGACGAGATGCATGGCTGTGCAGAACTCCTCAAGTGATAGGGTGCCATCTTTGTTGACATCCGAGAGTTGCCTATTTGAGGAAGAAAACAAAATAAGGATATGTTCATCTATCCATGTGCAGTTTCCAATTAAACAACAAAGGCATCAATGGAGTAATGGTATGCACGGCTAGGGAAGATATTTTTGTACATTCATACAGATATTTGTTAATTTGAGGAAGAATGAAAATTTCCATATCCATATCGACAGTTGCCTATTTGAGAAAGAACATTTGAACACACCTACTTGGCTGATGCCACGTAGTCATGTACAACCTTTGTACATATCAGCAGCATTTTACCCATTCCTCCCGCAATTCTCCAAAAGTCTTCAATGCCCTTAAACGAGATCCTTTTTGCCCATCGACAAAGAACAGACAGGTTGGTAATCCGCCTATCTGCGAAAGCAGTCAAGCAGTACATGATTCCCCTTTCCACGATCAATTGCATTTGCAATTAAACAATGCAAAATACGGATCTGATCTGAGATATGAATAGAGCCTGCGCTGATGGGCTCATTAACTCTTTTAATACACATTATAAGGGCACCCGACTGGGGTCTGCGAAAGTCAAAATCTAGTGAGCTTAGCCTTGATGGCAACCGGATACATCTTCATGTGAATTTTATAGCCAAACAAGTGCACAACTAAATGTACATTGGAAAAAGGTAAATTACACCAAAAAAATGCAGTTTTGATACAGGAAAAGAACAGATATTGATAGAAGAAACTCTAATCTTTCAATCAAATCTATTTTCTGATCAGCATAACACAAATAAACAATCATGACTTCAGACTTATGAAAGTAGACATTCTTGATCTATATTTTGGGAACCTGGTACACTGTAAAAGTGGATATTTTCGCGCGACTAATTTTCCTCTCTTGGCCGGGTAAGAAGAGTTTCGCGTGTTGTTAATTCCGTGGAATCAAGACATCACGCACAGGGACATATGGGAAGTAAAAATATTTGAGTGCTTTTATTTTCGCGCTAGTTTCTGGTTACGCGTAATGCGCAAAACTTTCAACACCGCGAAAATTTCCACTTTTACAGTACCAGGTTCCTGTAGAAAAATGTTGTCATTTACTTGAACCTGTCACACTTTTGCAATGCACGTTGATGTGGCGGAAGACAAAATGACTCTGCAATTCCGAATACCCCATTCGTTCACAGAATGATATCCATATGAAACATTCTAATCCCATCACTTTCACCTCTTGTCTTCTATTCTTCTCACTTTCATTATATTTCTTTCCTCTTTCTTCCTGAAAAGTTGTCTGAGCAGGCAGTCACTTCATAAATGTGATTAGAGGTGCTTCTAAAGGACTGTTTTTTTCTATTATGTATTTGTATACTGTCCTACTTTGGCAAAAGGAAGCAAGTGACATACCATCCGAATTTGAGTAATTGATGTTTTCATAATTCACATAATGAGCTCTTCTTCCACGCCAAATTTCATGCAGAAACACTTATCCTACTAAGAGACATGTTAGATAAGACATCATGACAGTCCATTGACGTCAGTGTACATGTAAATGACAGACACATTTTGCTCTTTTACGAGAAATGTCACTTTTGTCACTTGCTTCCTTTTGCCAAAGTAGGGCAGTACACACCCTGAAGAACCAAACATAAACAAGTATTTAGAAAACTGGAGGAATGTCCCCCTGTTAGCAACTCTACTGCCAATGGTCTATTATGATATAAGAAGGCAACAACAAAGAAAAAAATTAACACAGGGAACCTTTAAAAGAAGTGCGGAGTACATTTTAGTCAGTATTAACACATCGTAGTTTGTGATACATTTGGCCACACTCTCTTCGAAATACTGCGAGAAATCTTCTAAACTGACTTTTGGTGGAAATGGGGTTAAGGCTGGTAAGAGAGAGCTACTGACACCACCAATGCACACCTGCAGATCGACACTTTGAAGATGCCTGGGTCTTTCCCTCATGCAAAATATGGGAACCAATGGGTTCAGTTAGGTCTACTATTACACTTACCATATTTTCGACAGCTCTTCTGTTGGAAGCTTGGACTTTTCGAAAAACCCTTTCGCCTCGCCACCTGCAGAGAATCATGGGAATGATTTAAAATATTAGTTTGGTGGAGAAGCTTGAAGATCTCTTTACTTAGTTGTAAATGCATAATGTTCTATGCTACATTTTGGAAAGAGCAAATACAGACTATGCATTGAAGCTTACATGTGAAATATATGCACAAGATCATAAAAAAATTGACAAAATTTAACATGTCTGAGTCATTCGAATATCAGACCATCAGCTTGCATGATGACATATGGACATTTAATCTAGTTTTCACACGTAATTTTGAGCGATTTGACTATTTTGAAGAAATGCAATTTAAAATTCTATTACTTTATTATTCTTTCACAAACAGTAACAGAGCTTTTTTTTTCAATGAATAAACAGCTCTGATGAAATCAACTTGTAAATAAGGGTGAAGTTTTCCTTTAAGAAGTCAAAGACCACCTCACCTGGAAGAAGACCATCAGGATCTGGCTGCAGCATCTTGAATTGGTTGTTGTAATATTCCCTCTGCTCGCTATTTATCTGCCACACATCCTCCTCATCCTCCTCCTTCTCCTCCTCTTCCTCCTCCTCCTCATCAACGTCGTCATCGTCCTCATCGTCCTCCTCTTCTTCCTCCGCGTCCCCCTCCTGGCTATCGGCCACCCCGCTCCGGCTGTCGATGGGCGACTCCGAGGTGTGGTGGGAGGACGTGGGGGCGGAGGCGGAGGAGCAGCTGGACGTGGGGCTGGTCGCCTGGGGAAACCTGGCCCAAGACGTGTCCTCCGATTGCTCCTCTGCAGCCCAAAGAAGGTCAAAGTCATGAGACAGGAATGTCTTTCAACAAAACACTGAAAGCTTGTAGTAACAGGAAGTCTTACTCTGTCTGATTTATGACAGCAGCTCCTGGCTAAAGCCATTCATTACTGGACGGCAGATTCTTGAAATGAACATTGTTCTTCTGATTTGCTCACCAGGTGATCGCTGCATCCCTTTTGCCAGTGACAGACATTGTGAAAATCAAAACTATTCAACTCTTTGTGTGCTTTGTAGTGCCAACTGGTCAGAAAAGCTCACAGCTTTGTACACGCTGTCACAACTTTCTAAACAGAAAGGGTTAAACCATTTTATGGATGCTTCATTAACAATCTCCCCCCCCCAAAAAAAAAAAAAAAAACACCAAATTTCATGAGGCTCCATACAAAAAATACAAAAGCAGGCGCCTTAAACCTCACATCTAAACAGAGAGATCAGCAAATCTACACTATAGATGAAAGCACGGTGACATGAAAATAAACACAATCAGTGCACAATTTCATTCTCTCTCTCCTTTAACATAAACTCTTAAGGCTTAAACTATCAAGTCCCAAGAGCCACAGTACTGGCATTTGGTCATTATCGGTTTTTTATCATCTTTATCATTCATTGCAAGTGTTTCTCAACGAAGATTTTTAAAACAAAAGAATCCGTCATTTGAGCCTTTTTTGTTTATATATTTCATAATGTACATTACAACTGTTTATTTCGGGAGGAGAATTACCCAAAGTGTTTGTAAAGTCACTTTATCCATAATTATCAAAAACCTTTATAAAGTCACTTATCTATACAATTATCAAAAGCCTTTATAAAGTCACTTATCTATAAGTTATATTGGCAATTACTGAAGATTCAAGATAATGGTACATGTATGATGTTATTTTTTTTCTCGAAGTGATAGTCCATTCACTATCTTTGTAATGAATATAACCAGGGCCCTATTGCATGAAAAGATGCAGTCATATACTGTATTAGCAAGAAAATCAACCTATCAGAATTATGTATTCTCAAACTTACGTTTGATTTTCTGATTTACTATTGATCTGAAAACTTTTATGAAAAGAGCCCAGTTCTATCTTATCCTTCTCCATAATATGATACTGTAAATGCCAATTACACCTCTGCGAGGTTATTATCATTATCAGGAAGCTCTGATTTGTGAAAAATTAGACTTGCTTATCAAAATATATACTGTAAAAGTGGTTTCTTTCGCGTACAGAAACTTTCGCGGTTTCCATCGGTGCTGACTTTTTCGCGTGTGTATAAATGCGCGGTTGGTAATGATAGCGTTGTACAAGCGACGAGTTCAAAACATTTTCACATGATGTTAAATTCGCAGTTCAACCTCAAAGCGCGAAAAGCGCGAAAATAAAACCACCGCGAAAGAAACCACTTTTACAGTATATGGCATACAGTTTGCAGTAAAGTTCAGGGTTGCCAATTTAACACCAACAATATGATAAATTTCTGCAACAAAATCGTCTCTTAGAACTTGATGGGTCAAACCAGTGAAACCAAGCAAACTGGCTGTTACAGACTGACCTTCTTCCGTTGTCTTCTCAAAGGACGCCCATCCCTCCTCCGTCCTCGACAGCGCCGGGGCAGGAGGGGCACTAGTCTGCTTTTCGAGCCGGCACATGGACGGGTCCATGGCCTGGGTGGTGTCCAGCATGACGCTGGCCGGAAGGCTCTGGTTTCGCTCCAGACTGCCCGATTTCCTGGCCGGAGAGGTGCCGGCGGGCTGCGGCAGGAACGCTGGCGGGCTTTGGCTTGGCGAGATGGGAGGGGATGACGGGGGCTGGAAGACATCAAAAACACATTGCAAACAAATGGCATAATCAACACATCAAGTGATACAATAATAAACACACAATGTGAAATTGATTAACCCGTTGAGGACGAGTCCTGAGTATACTCGCGCAAGTGTCCATTGGAAATGTGTGTTGTAGCAAAATCAGCCCGTCCTCAATGGGTTAAGAAATAAATAACAATAAAACAAGAATTTAAGGTACATGTAAGTCAGTTACTATTTAGATGAATTATTGAATGTTAAAAGGTGGATGAATAATTGGATAAATGAACAAAAATGAGTAGCTGAATAGCAGCAACAACAACAACAAATACAGTTACTTCAAATGTGAATTCCAAAACTCCGCAATATTCCCTTCACTCTATCCATTTCCTTGACAAAACCTCTTTAAATAGCAAATTTGCTTTGTTGAGGGCTGATCAATTTTTTGAAAACTGTGATCTCAATCCTGCTCAAATTGCATTCATGAACATTATTCCCCTGAGCAGTGCTCTCCTTTTCCGCATCTACATGTACTCTCACTGTCTTTGAAAGATTGAGCAGGGTTGTTGCTATGGCGGCAAAGATGGACTGTGGCCTGAAAAAGAGAAATACCCCCCCCCCCCCCCCCCCCCCCGAAAAAAAAACAAAAAAAAAAGAGGGGGAGAGATGTCTGGAATGACTCAAGTCACCCAATGCACAGACCTGGGGACAATCTCGTCAAAGTATGCAAAATGCTTAGGAAATTATAATTGATTGAATGTCCGTGAAACATGAGGTTCAGTGTCCAAATCATCACTCAGGACATTCATCTTCGTTATCACTTGACTATGATGTCTCTCACATCATAATTCCTCCTCTGCTTGGTATAAAGACATTTACAGTTTGTAAAGTGTGACTTTTCCTTGAGTTTTCATAGAGATACTGGTTTCCTTGATCTTGCATCAAAGAAGCATTGGAAAAGATATCTGTTAATAGTCATACTTGACACACGTAAGGAGCATCATGCAGGATCCTAGTTACAGTTATGTATGTGAACACAGCAGGAATTTGGAGCTGTCCCAACATAGCTGAATCTTATTAACACTCAAACTTGACTTGCTTATTTGCTTAATAATTATCTAATTTCACCTAAAGTTTTACTGGGTGCCAGCTTTTGAAAAAGTATCATTCCACCTAAAATCTCTTTAGAAAAAAAAAAACAAAAAACTCTTCCTGCGAAAAGTTTGGCAACATCATGATTCTGGATATAAAAAATAAAGTACAAATGTGAACGATGCTATCAGATGGGCAGTGTTCCAAAATTCCAGGGTCTGGCATACACGTGTAGGTGTGTTGACACACACACACACTACATTTTTCTACCTGGCGGGTCAACTGACTCCAAATACAATATGTATTGTTTATTAATAGATTATAAAGTAAAGCAGACTAGAGTTATTTCATTTTTTATTTTTAGTATGAAAGGGACCTATGATCTGCACGCAAACACACACGCTCACAAACAAACTAACACATTATTAGTCTGTGCAATACGGGCACATTGCATTTGCTAGATCAATTAGAATAAAGGTTAGGTGACCTTTTCACACTGGATACATTGCTGTTGTGCTCTACACGCTACCTGTGCTATATGGGTCGGGGAGTGAGCTGCACGGGGTGATATGAACACATTGCTGTTAGCGGGTCGTGTCGGCTTGAGTGGAGGAACACTGGATATTGTGCTTCCCTTCCTGAAGAATGACAAATAGAAAATGACACACATACGTTTATTCCACCAATATATTAAATGCAAGCATATGTGACCGCCATGTCAAAAGGATCCGAAAGTCGCTGACAGCTGAGGCGAGAAAATCAAGTTTGAAGTCAGACCATCAAAATTGGTCAAAACCATCAAATTTCCGTTGTTGGCATAATTTTGTAGTCTAATGTTTCATCTATCATCTGCTCAATTAAATTTCGAAGATAAATGATCAAGGGAAAGGCAAGAAATGAGCATTTTCTGCGCCATGATTTTCTGACTTTCAACAGAACAGGAACGAGTCCGAAGATTTGGACTTAGCGCCGCAGGTAGATTCCACCCCTAGCAATGAGGGAGTGGTTTTATTGGTCAGTGCGTGGCATCCTGGCTACTGATTGGTCGTGAGTAGACTGCTGGTGCTAAGCTTGAATGAACATCGAAGTGGTTGCTAAGAGCATACCTTCTATTGTCAAGAAGTGAAAATTGTCTTACTGTACCTCCAGACTTGCATCAGAAGGAAAACTCTGAAGGCGGTTTTAATGAAATTAAAGCAGATGAGTAAAGGAGGAATGTCATGCCATTTTCAGAAAATCGACCTCCCCCGACTTTCAGATCCTTTTGTTGCAGCGGGTCACATACATCGTATGTTGTATGATATGCGACATTCTAAATTAGCTCTTTTGTCAAATGATCACTGCAGTTATTGATAGATTAACAAATCATTTCTTGAAATAAAATATAGTTTTGTCGGAACAGATGATGACTACAACTATATGTATGATAACAATATTAACAATAATAATGATTTAAAGCAGCAGTAATTATTATGATTTTAACAACATAACTACCAATTACAGAATATCATAACATCAGTGATAATAATGATGAGCATGTTTAAGGTCCTTTACACTTTACAATTTTCTCAAAAGTTAATACAGAGTACAATGTACGGTGGTTTGAAATTTGTAAGCAAAACGCTATTTAAAGACAGCTGACTACCTGCAGTTCTCCAACAATTATCGAGATCCAAGTACAACTTGTGTGTGTGATCATATAAAATGTGCATACTACAAGTGAATGGCGAATTAGTCCTCTGAAATACACTATTTAAAGTAGCTTTAAAAATCCCACTACAATTCTGAGATGAAGAATTATGAAACATGGAGCTTGACTACAATGTAGAGATAACTGATTTACTCTGATTTTGCAATATGATTTGCATATCAAACAGCACAACATAGAGAACCTTGTGACCTGTCTATCTGGCAAGTGGTATTGTATGGGGATGGGGCACAGAAAATGAATAAGAGGTTATATCCCTCCAATATGTATAGACATTTACTGAGAGAGTTTAAAATGGGTATGATGTTCTCATTCAAGTGCAACTTTTGGGGCAAGGCAACAATGTCTACCAAACAGCACTGCCCAGTTCTTTTTAAAACAGAATTGAATAATGTATTTTGATTCTGCACCAGATATCCATGTATCTACCAATGAATTACAATGTAGACTTGCAAAAAGGGCAGTTTTGACACTGATTTAGAAACTTTTCCTCCATTTCAATAAAATTCTATAATTCAAAATGGATAGAACAATATTATTTTATATATTAATTTGGTGATCAGAAAATGAATTACAAAAATCAACTACAGTGTACCATGTGTGTGTGTGTCTAAATACATCTTTTTTATCATCAAAATGAGTAACAAAATATTGATTAAATAGCTACGCCTTATGAAGAGACGACTAATCCAGTATTAAACTGAAAATGCAGGTTAGGTAAGCTCAAAACTAATAGTGGAAATGAATACAGCAGTTTATATATTTGTACCATTTGAAGTGTTTTACAATGTACTTCATACCCTTTGGAAATTATAAACAATGAAATAATTGAACTTACTACCATCAGTGAATATACTGTAGCTTCAACATGGGCATTTATAATGCATTTGTTATCATCTAAACAATAAATCTACACATACAGTGTACTATGGTGAATGATTGAAATATTAATAGGGTAGTTTTCAGTCTATCACTGCATAATTAAATGTGCATGCAATTTCACAGATTGTGGCCTTCAAAATGCACTGGAAGGCTACAAATGAATACTGTAAAAGTGGTTTCTTTCTCGTACAGATACTTTCGCGGTTTCCATCGGTGCCAACTTTTTCGCGTGTGTTTAAATTCGCGGTTGGCAAAATCTGTGAATTCACAGTCGGCAAAACTGTTATTTTGCACATGAAAACCCAAACTATAATCCAATTATTCTTTTATTTATCAAATAGAAATTAAAATTAAATGCAGGCTTACCTCAAATCCTGTCTTTTGAGTACTTTATAACATGCTTGTACCTACAACTGTACATTGCGCGGTATCGCTGTGTGTGTGTTGACCATCAATACACTCAATGTGCGGAATCTTCGTGTGTGCATGTGCACATGTACGCGTTGTAACAAGCGGCGAGTTCAAAACATTTCCTTGCGTGGTTAATTTCGCGTGACTTTTCGAAACATTTTCGCACGATATTAAATTCGCGTGATATTAAATTCGCGGTTCAACTTCAAAGTGCGAAAATATAACCACCGCGAAAGAAACCACTTTTACAGTATTAAAACTATGTACAATGTAGGCCCTACATGTGAATATCCAGGGAGGTGAGAAGAAAAATCGTTTCACCTCCCTGGTATCACAATCCCGGGACAAAAATGAAATAGGCTCTTTCAGTTTCACTTAGGGAAATAAATAATGTACAATGTAGTTACAATGTACATGTACACGTGTACAGTGTATGTACTTCCATGAGTTACAAGTGAATGCATAAATTATTACGGCCCTTGACAAATTCATTTTTTTCTGACTTGCTGCCAGCCAGATCACACAGTCGCTTGAGACATTGCACATCTGGCATTTAGAAAGCTACTCACTACTGCCTGTGATGAAACTGTTGACTTCAAGTAAACAAGATATCAAATTTCATTACCACCACTGCTTGCCAGCAACAAAATTCACCTGCTCATTGCATAAAATTGTCTTTGTATTTTTACTTCCATTATGAATGCTCCCAGGAATCTGCATGACTATTTTCATCTTTTGTCACTAGGCGTTTTCACATCAGCCCGATGTTTCGAAATAGCGCGCTATTTTCCGACTTGGGAAATTATCCCGATAGCGAAATAGCGCGCTACTTGATAATGTGAACAGGGGTCGCACTTAACTTTTTTTTTGACTAGCCAGGCGGACTACTTAGAATCAATTTTGACACTGAAGCAATATTTTGGCTAGCCAGACGGACTAGTAACTTCAGAATTTTATGATTTTTAGCTAGTCCGATGTGATTTTGGGTGGCCAATGGCCAGCGGACCAGCGCCAATTTCGAACCCTGGTGAACACAAATTAGCGCGCCTATTGTATCGCTCTGATCGAGAAAATTTCTTGAGTCCAACTCGGGAAATTTCTGAAATAGCGGGATAGTAGCGCGCTATTTGATAATGTGAAAACGACTCGAGAAATTAGCGCGATGCATCCCATCATGCCTAGCGTGTGTGACCCGATCGATCGAGGCATACTGCACACAAATCATGAGGAATTTTTGAGAGGACACACACATTACTGATGCTGTTTGCACGTACTCAGCTGTCGAATTAGCTCGAAAAAAATTCGGGCTAATTCTCTTCGGGCTGATGTGAATAAGAAATGGAATAGCGCGCTACTTCGCAATTGCGAAAAATATCTCGAGCTTGGATTTTTATCGGGCTGATGTGAAAACGCCTAGTGGGGATTGAATCCCATAAATGCGCAACCCTTCCCCCACCCGCCTCCTCCTGAGCAGTAATTTTAGCAATAGCGCTAATTGTGATCTCCAAAATTAGCGCATTGCATTTGGTATGCCAGCTACACTATCTAACAAGTGCAAGAAGGCACTGTACAATGCATTTTGGAAGATTCTTCATCACATTGCATTGCCCAGAGGCAAATATCACATGTCCGCAGTGTACACTGTATGATATTTCAAAAAAGTTCTATCTGTTTTGGGTTTTTTTTTTCTGCTTATAAATATTCTTTTATTAACTCTGGACATATACCCACAAGCATAATGGAGGGCTGCCAACAATCCCATAATAAGGAAGATTCCAAAAGGCAATCATGAAGACAGGGTGTGTATGCATATCAATGGGCAAAAATAATACTCAAATTATTAAAGGAGACTTGTATTTTCTCTTGCCACAACATTAAATGACCAAAAAAAAAAAAGTATCCTACAAATCAGAAAGACTTGGCAGCGGTTGGGCATTTCATCATCAAGCATATCGTCAGATTTTTTTTCTTTTTGATAGAATTCAAATTTGCTGTCAGCCAATCAGATGCAAGGATTTCAGTAGTTTTGCACAGTTTGTCAGAAAAAAAAAAAAATCTGGCAAAATACTTGATGAAATGCCCACCCTCCCCCCCCCCCCCCCAATAAGACAGTAATTCAAATAATCACTGTGATACCATGGAATAGATTATGTTGTTATGAGTATGAATGTTTCTCTGCCCATGAAGGTACATACAACTTACTGTATGCATAACATCATATGAGGCAGATTTGGATCAGATGAACTTCCAACATTACTTCCACACCCCCTCCATTCAATTTCACTTTATACAGTCAAAACTGTCATAGTGACCACCTTTCTATAGTGGCCACGTACTGTATATACAACCATTATAAACAATTCCCTCCGAGAGAAAAAGCATGTTAAAGAACCTGTCTACAATGGCCACCTGTCTATAACGGGCACTGTTTTTTTGTCTCCCTTGGGCAGCAGATATGCTGCTATAGACAGATTTGACTGCAACTGTATCCTACTAGGTGAATAGCACATTGTATGTACATGTATGACCTACTCTACAGTCACACAACACTGAACTGGCACCACTGTTAAAATGAAGAAGAAACACAATTTACATTGCACTCACCTTTCCCCCAAGGTAAACTCTGTATCTGTAATGTTGAATGCCGGATTAACAAACTCCATCTGACCACTTGCATCTGCATTGTTTACAAGACAAACAGCACAGGAAATGAATAATTAATGCTTTAGATAATAAAGAAAATGAAAAATAAAGGTCCAAAAGACCTAAATCTAGAGCTCTACTCCACAAATAGCAGACAAAAATGTACAATTTGTGTACCATTAACTCTGTTTTGTGCTTGATGGTACAATACACACTATACATCTGTGGCAAGCAGTAAGTCAAAAATAAAGTGAAACTGATGCATAGAAACTATGTATTTATCATTTCAAATAGTCATTTGAGCATTTGTACATGGCCCACAGATAGTACAGTTTAGCTACTGTGCCAGGGTACAAAATTGTACTTCCTCGTTGCGCAGTAAGAACTGAACAAATGTATTTTATAGATTGTACTATATTTGCAATTCATAGAAGGTATCACAAGTGAATTTTGTGCCTACTGCAGCACATTTGTACAGGTACGGCAAAACATCATTAAATTTAAAAAAAAAGAAAAGAAGAAGAAGAAATTGACAAGCAGTACAAGGACAAAAGTTGTGCATTTCAAACAAAAGATTTATTTACAGCCTTTTCCTAGTATGTGAGTAAACAACATGATTTTGATTATGAAACCACAACTGACATGGTCATTGCAACATAGAACAAACTGTCTTAAAAAATATATCCTCTCCACAGTGTTTTATTGATCAGACTATAACAGTTTATACAGCACAAATGCAATGTCCAGTACTGCACACAGTGGCCTTGCCCTTTGCTGGGAATGCTTGTCAACATGGAAAGACTGCTTGGGTAATGGCTCTTACTGGAGAAATGACCACTTGTGCATCTGGAAGCCCAGTGCATGAAAACATGTATACGCTAATAATAGCATGCTGGGTATACAACGGCCAAAACAAACAGTGGGTATATTCTCAACATTTGCACTGCCAGTGCACATGTGAGTAATTCCATAAACAAGGTGCCCAACTTGTGACATACCGGTACTTATTTTGACAATAAAATCAGAAAATCAGCTTTTTGTTGAACATACAGCATACAAGTTTAAAAATAAGAATCATATTTACTAAGTACCTTCAAAAGTGAGTGAAAACAAACATTCTAAACTAAAAATGAAGGGAAAATAGGAAAATCCAGGAAAGAGGAATATCTGGGAGAAAATAAAGCAAAAATTATGGATATTTTTATCTATCACCTATAAACACATCACTATTAACAGCTGGTGTTGCCAAAAAACAGGAACACAAGTTAGAAGGAATCTTTCTACTTATCTAAGAAATACAAATGTTCAGACTATTAAACTACAAAATGGGGACAGTTGACAGACATGCACTTGCATCGCATCAAAACAAGCAGCGCTATCCAAGAAAGGATTCTTCGGAAGAATGAACAAGACCAGGAAGAATAGAAAGATGGAGAGAACGACTGACGGAGAGAAAAATGAAAGAATATGAAAGATGAACTTTTTCTAAAATCCCTACCTGAATCGGCATGAGGTCTTTGGGTTGGCACCACTTCTTGTCCAAACTCAGGCAGGGGAACCTCAATCCCAGCTGCAAGGGGGTTAAACAGAAAAGGGTAATGAAGTCATTACACGTGGTGTACAGTTATGTGCATGTGTATGCCAGGAGGTTGAATCATTTGAGAAGTGAGTTATAAAGGAGGCTAGCACCTGTGTTGTACAACATAATTCTTGTTTTAACTGCAAGTACAATGTGACTCTGATCAAGCAGGATGATATATATTGCAGCTTAAATATGTCAAGTTCAGGAAATGGCACCAAAAAAAAAAAAAATGTTTTTCATGATGACTGCTTTCAACAACAAAAAAAAGTGTTTGAGTCAAAGTATGACAGATTTTGAAGAGGATTCAAAATATTCTATTATACTGCAGAAATAAAGTGCTCCATTTATTTGACCTGCATTCATATAATTTTGGAAAGTCTAAAAAAAAATTAACAAAGAACTGTTTAATGTAAATAGTGACGCGATAAATTCATATTATTGTTCAAATCTTTAATGAACGGCTATGAAACGTGTGCATGCCATCACGATACACAGATTTGACCCGTGCAAAAACTACTATTCAATGTAAGCCTGAATAATCAATGTACTTGTAAAACATTCACAATATTGCATGACAGTATGTACACTGTACTCTGTGCAGCACTATGCCTGGATTTATGATCTCCAAGTTCCTACACTCACAGCCAGAGTTCATGATTTTATACAAAATTTCAAACTGCCACATCTCCCATCCCGATTGCAAGTTCATCCAGGCTTCACTCTTAGTCCAACAGTCCTAGCATGCCTACTCCTGGTACTTAATCCACTTTTGACACATCACGCTCAGACAGATTTTCTGCAAGGGAAGCAACCTCTTATAATGTATCTTACCCTATGAAGCACTGTACTTTTAACTTAACTTTAAGTATTTGAAAAAAAAAAAGTTACACAGACGAAGTGAAATGAGAATGGCAGATACGTGTAGAAACAATCAGTGATTTGACTTCAATTTGTTTTACGTTCATCTACGGTTGTACAGAGTACAATATGAATGTGTGTGCATCAGATTAAAACCAGCAGTTGGCAGTCCAAACAACAGCAACAACACATCTCCCAAGTTATCTATTAATAATGACATATTTGGTATCATCTCTATACTAATGGCACCTCACGGTACACTTGTCAAGAGTAGATAAAAAAATAATGTTTCTGAAATTCCTTCTTCAAAAATAGGAGCAAAATATCATGCAGTCTCATAATCTTCTACAGTAAATGTAACTGACAAAGTTGGGGCTGTAAAGAAAATGTAGCATTTCTAGTATTGAGGATAAATTGCACAACGATGTCACATTCATAATGCAATGTTGGCAGTATCACAGACGATACTCGAGATGCAATAACTATGAGATCATCATGATTTTCAAAATTATCAAATTTTTATCATTATCATGTAATTAAATCACTACATACATATGTTGTACACATAGCAGAAGAAGCAGAGCACTTTTTTTTTCATGGTAACAACGACACGGACAATGAATAATTCATATCATCAATTAAAATAAATTGGAAGAAAAAATCTGCGGTCTGTCCCATAACAGAGTATGAATCAAAATAATAATATTTCTATGTTTGCTTGTATGTTTAATAGTGTTTTATGTTTTCATAGTGTCTGCAGCTGACAGTACTCAGGTATACTACGTGTACATCATACCGAGTATCGTAATATGATGTACATGTAAAATATATAAATGTGTAGGAAAATGTGGTACATAGTTTGAGTGGCATTCCTCATGAGCTGTGCCAAAAAGAAAAAAAAAATAGTGTGTTTGAAAACAAACACTAATGAATTCAAGAAAGTGAAAACCTGTCAGTAATACCATTTAAGGCTAAATCTACATCAATGAAAAACAACAATTGTTTTTATTCTAAATATGTCCAGGAAATGGTTCATCAGCAAAGCGTCTAGTCATGTGAGAAACAACCTCGATACAGACAGCATGGTTTTCAAATCTTTTGGAGTGTGTTGCTGCTAATGTTATAAATAAGATGCACAATTGTATACATGTAAAATATCACACAGGGCTACAAGTCTTGTAAATATGCTGTCTTTTTATTTTTATCTATTTTTTTTTTTCAATTAAGCCAACACTACACTTTGTATACTACATGTATGTTCCTTTCATAATAAACCCATGTGACTGTCCAGGGCATGTGGTGATTTCCTGAACTAATTCAACTCGGTGCCAAACAGACACTCAAATATATGCAATTTGTCATTATGCCATCAACAGCTTCCTGTAACAACCACATACTATACAACCGTACATCATACACCTTGTAGTCATACTGCTGATGAAGGAAAGTGTGAAATTTCCCTCGACTGCAAGTACATGTACTGTTTACAGGATCAGAATGCTTGGAGCTTCTAGATATTGCAGTCAATGATCCCATTGATGACAAAAAATGAATTCAATGAAAGATGAAATCTTTGATCCATTCAACGAGGCCCGATCATTTCATCTTTCACCTCCTGAAATATTCTGTCCATTGCACTCACAAACATGTGTTATTTATAAACCAGTAAACCGGTGAGCCAGTGTGCATTCATTGACATACCTTGCATGACAAATTCCACCGACTTTGGAAGAGGAAGACCGTTTTGCACCATAGCTATCATCTTTAATGCGCAGTAAAACTGGCTCCGTCCATAGTATCCTAACCTCTCTGCTCCACAGACCTGGTTAATCTGGAAGGGGGGGGGGTGGGGTGGAGAAGAACAGTGATAAATCAGTGTCATGTCCTCTGGCTGCCACAGTAGGGTTAAAGGTCACACACTGTGTACACCCACCTGGAACAAAGACAAAGATGAATGATGATGATCCACTCATACAGTACATTGTACCTGCGTGTTGCTGAGACACTGTGATTATTCCTTGATGCACATACTGTACAGTATATGGTACAGTACTTGTATTTTCAATCACATATAATGTAATACACATACACATACAAAGCAAAGTTTGAATTTAATCAAACTACAACTCTGTAGTTGCACATTTCGAAATACATGGGCCTACAGTGTACTGCATCCCTAGAATATCACACCCTTTTCTTTTCTTTTATCAGAACTTCATTCTAATATTTTCTGTGCAGACATTTTTAGTATACTGTCTATTAAAGCTGTTATTTTTGTGAGTTTAATTTTCACAAATTTTGTGAGTCGCCACTAAACAATGAATCTAACAACACACAAAAATGTCACCATACAAAAAAATAATCTTGCGAAAATGTCCATGACTTCCCCATTCGCGAAAAAAATATCTGTATGCGAAAATAACAGCTTATTGCAGTAAAGTAGAGTAGGGCCCAGGTTGTTTCTCTACAAACAAAGCATTACTCACAGAGCTATCAACATTGCAGAGCAAACAAGTCCCCCATAATTATTAATATTAAGCCTAATGTCTAGCTGACTTTCCAGTAGCCTCCATTAAAGGCTTTAGATTGCAAATCAATTACACAGTATTGTAATCTCTTCCTTCTATTCTTTATTGGTTAATGTAGACTACGGATAAACAGTTAAAGGGAAATTCCAGGCCAGCTATAAGTTAGTCTTTCAATAGAAGAAAGAGTTTTATCTTGGAAGCACAACAGTGAAAATTGGATCAAAATCAGTCAAAGCAATCTTTCCCATCTTGGCATGTAAAATGATATAGAAAGTACTTTGGCATAGGCAGGGCTCGACACTAACTTTTTTGTTTGGTGGCCCGATGGGGCCACCAAAATCCTCAATTTCAAATTTTTGGTGGCCCGAGAGAAAAATTTGGTCGCCCCGAAAAAAAAAAAACAATAAAAAACATTGAAAGTCCTATTTTTTTAAATGAGTCAAATATCTAAGTTTTATCCAGTCATAGTAAGAATTGGAAGTTGGACATACATCTACTCATAAATAAACCTCAACAAACTCGCAACACTCACTCTCAGACACTCATTCAGTCCTTTTCATCCATCCTTTAAACAAATATAACTGTTAATTTCCGGCGCAAAAAGTTACGAATTAATTGACGTACTTTTCAAAAAAAATTTGGTGGCCCGAGGCGGGCCACCAAATTTGCCCTTTTTTGAAATTTGGTGGCCCGACTTTCAATTTTGGTGGCCCTGGGCCACCGGGCCACCGTTAGTGTCGAGCCCTGGCATAGGGGTATGACAGTTTCATCAATTCTATCCTAAAAATAAAAGGATAAGGTGATGTTAATTGCTACACCTCTAGGCTGATGAAAGAATCAGTTAGAAGACTCATCATAAAAGGATCATCAAAGAAGTACCGTATGTCAAAAAAAAAAATACGACGGGACCCTCCGCAATGATATCTTTAAAAATAGTAAATCAATCTGAATACAAATTCAGGGTATGAAATTATAACTCATTGCCCACATCTGACAGAAAACCCCATTAGATTTGCTTCAGTGGTCAAAGAGAAATGAGGAATTTTGTAGAGGATGTCAGGAAACTCTTCCCTCCAAGTTCTGTCTATTGTATTCACACACAAGAGCACTGAAGTGCTAATATTGGAAGAATCAGACTCATGACATGCTTTACAACAACCTACATTTCTCTGTGACCGCTTAACCAAATTGAATGGGTTTTTCTGCAAAATAGAGCTAAGATGTTATATTTCAAGACCCTGAAGTAGCACTCAGACAGGTCAATCATCATATTGGGTGTTATCAATTCGAAAATCTGATTGTAATTTTTCTTGGGACATACATCATGTACAGTACTACAATGTATATACTGCGCAAGAGTATGTAATACAGCCTAAACAGGTGTACACCAACCATACCATTTTTGGCAATATAGGGTACCTTTGCCACTGCACAGTTTACAGTACATTCAGTATGAAATAATTGCTTTTCACCTGCAGTAACAATAACTACACTGTACAATGTACAATTTTCATACTTACACTGTATGTTTACAAATGATTTTGGGCATTATTTTTAGAATTCACTGACATTAATATACTGTGAGAGTACTGTTTTACCTGAAAAATGAATTTAAAGAATGGGCATGTCACTACATCCAAATATATTCCTGAACATGTACACCATACTGGTCAGTTACCAAATATTTGTTGATTATTACACCCTTTACTGTGGGTGATCATTGCATTTTGCGGATAATTGTTGCTGTGCAAAGGTTGGGAAAAAATATGCCACAGCTGGAAATACATTGTAATGATTACAGTCAAACATTTAGAAACATTTAAATTACACACAGTGTACAACGTAAGTACACTGTATTGCAACATCATGATAGGCAATTTCAATGGAAGTTCTAATTAAACAAAGAAGGAAACTTTTGACATCGGCATATTTGAACTACATTGTCTGTGGTTCTGACTGACGACATTGTTTGTGGTTCCGTCTAAGAAGTGCCTCGGTGGGAGATTCGCCAGGAAGTGGTCGATATTCAATCTAGAACTTTGATGAGAAAACCAGATGCAATGTGGTCTGTCTATTAAAACTAAAATAACTTTCTACACACACTGTATTTTGTTGTTAGCATTACAAGGTTTAATCTAGCATAATTTCAAACGTACAATTGTATGAGATCTTAATTCATACTTTATAGAGCTTACAGTATAGAATACAGTGTAGATGATGAGGTCCATAAAGGGAACCCAAACCCCGAGAGTAATGTGGATTGAGTGAAAGTAGCAGCACTAGCAGAACACATCAGTGAAAGTTTGAGGAAAATCGGATAATTGAAGCAAAAGTTATGAATTTTTAAAGTTTTCGTGTTGGAACCGTTGGATGAGAAGACTACTAGAGGTTATGATGTATGTGTGGACAACGATATAAAGAAAATACAAAGAAAATTCCACAAAAATTCACTTTTCTAGCATAATGAAAGAGTATTTGACTAATCACTTTCAGAAAGCATGGGGAATAATTGCTACCCTTAACATGTCAGTATCAAGTTGATGGAAGTGTAATTTTCATGAAAAATGAATTTTAGTGGAATTCCCTTCATATTTTCTTTGTCTTATTGTCCACACATGTACATAATTGTACGTCATAACCTCTAGTAGTCTCCTAATCCAGCGATTCCAAAACTTTAAAAATTCATAACTTTTGCATCGATTGTCCAATTTTCTTCAAAAACTTTCACTGATATATTTATGTTCTAGTAATATTGCTGCTTTTACTCAATCCACATTGCTCTTTGGGTTTGGGTTTCCTTGATTAAACCCGTTGATGACGAGTCCCGAGTATACTCGGGCACGTGTCTAGATGGGAAATGTGTGTTTGAAGCAAAATCAGTCCATTCTCCACAGGTTTTAAACTCTAAAAATGGGTTTGAAAACCACACAATGTTTAACAAGATACATTTTGTATCACATTAGGTCTTGCAAATTATGTTTTACGATTATTTGTACAGTAGTCATTGATTGACGGTTGGTTCGAGGTAAAAATTCCTCATAAAAATCTGCACATTTTTATACATAAAGGTGCACAAGCTAGGGGGTAGGGGTGAGGGTGGGGGTCATGCAGTGTGGTTTGATAATAGTGCAAGAGACCAAGACATCACCAGTAAAATGTACAGCAATTAATATTTGCGGCATGAAACTTTCGCCAATTGGAGCCGCAAACCTTTATTGCTGCATGACATTTTTGCGGATCGTCACTAGTATTCAATGGATATGGTGTAAAACAAGAACATTTGTTTGCATTTTAATTTGGCAATTCTTGGCTCTCAGAAAATTTGCAACATTAAAATGCACACAAAATTACAGTAGCACACTACAAATCTAAGATCCCTTTATAAACAGCCCCCATTCCACATCACCAGTATCACTCACAACATGTTATAGAGCTCACTTCCCTCTCCTGGAAAACGTCAGTATCTTACTTCTTTCTTTTTTAGGAGGGGGGATAAAGACATAGTTCTTCTCCGAGGGTTAATTTGGTAAAGAGCAACCTAACATAGTGATTTTATTTAAATTCTTCACACAAAACATTTGTGATGTGCTTATCAAATTTAAAAAGCACAGCAATGCTAACTTTAAAGAAGATATTAGCCCCAAGCAGATCTACTCACTGTACCAATTCATCCATACTATTACGGTAGTGTACCAATGGAAGATTTACCAGTCTAGTTTTAAGGTCAACTGTTTAACTTGTAACAAAGAAATAAATAGATTACAAATTTCGCACATGAATACTTATTCAATAATGAAACAAAAACCAAATTACATGTTTAAGACCTCGCTTTGCAGATTTCAAATGGCAATCCCACTGTGTAGGGGACATGTAATGTTTTGACCATAAAACAACTCTAACTGATAAGGATATTTTGGTTTAGGCTCATTATATTTTCCTGTTTCAGCTTCTCTACGATCTCTCATTTCGATGCAAATTAGGCCTTACAGTAAGTGATTAAAATCATTGCAATTTAACCATTGCTGAGTGCACTCAGAAATAATGAATACCAACTGGTGAGTTTACGACTCGCTCGCTACTCTTTGTACATACATGCATACGCGCTCAAAATGTCTAGCAGAGGTGCTCATTCTACTGAAATTAGCCAGCAACGTTAACTGTTGGTCATCACATCAGGGTACGCTGGCTTCTGTAACGTTTACAGTATTGGGCTGCCGGGCATGGCCCCATTGCTATCAACTAGATCTGCAATGGAACTAATAACATCACACACAAGTATTGCCTGAAACTTTATATTTGGTCAGAATCAAACACAATGTTGATTTTGATTCATCAAAGTTGCGCGAAATCTAAAGTCCTTTCGGCAATGAAATTGCATTTGAACGCACAGTTGAGTACGATTTGGGGGACTTGCGTTTGATTTTTAAAGTTTCTCTCAACTGGGTCTAGCATTAGATCTGCACGTACCATACACTTGTAGATAGTGTAAGCGTTCCATCATATAGGCTACATAACTTCAGCAGATAATGACGATGTGCGTACATTGTACGGCTATGCTATGTAATTTATCTGTATGCATATCAAAAATAGTGAGCTGTAAGTGCCAAATTGGTAACTACATGCACAGTGGGGGGACCGTCTGGAGTTATGCAATTTCTACAGATATAGTATAGATATATTATAAGTACAATTCTGTAGGCATGATCTATGGCAATAATTGCATTACTGATTGTCAAATTTTGCTTGTAATAAATGGCATTGTTGACAATTTAATAGTGACGACACTACATGTACTTAGTGACATGACATGTCAGAATACATTTCTGTAAGTAAATTAATCTTAAAAAATCAATATGTGAAGTGACATGTAGTCATGTCAAAACAGTGTGTGGCCTCTAAAACCCCTGGTGGGCCTGGATTGCCTTTTGACTTAGGACTGTCAAATAGTGTCTGCTATCAAGTTTCATAACAATGGAAGTGTACAACTACAAACTACAAGCAACATGTCATGAATTGATCATGCCTGCTCCATGATCAAATTCAAACATCAAATCCAATCACCTTTTGGAGCCAGCTCAGCTCAGTCAGCAAAGTCAGTGTTTGATATAACTATACACAGCCCAGTCGCTGTATAAACATGGCGTCTGGTCGGGCTATGTTTGATATATGAATTTACTGGGCGAACTTACTTTTAATGCAAGCTGAGAGTCGAGACTCTGAGACTTGAGTCTTGAGTCTTAGACTTGAGAGAACAGCTCCTGGCTGGCTGACTTGATTAAATTTACATCATTTGCTCACATTTGCCTTCCATACAAATTTACCTCACCCATCACAAGTTGCAACCGTAAAATTGTTTCTATAGGGCTACTCACACAGGTAGACTTTTTACAAACCTTCTGAATAACATCGTTGGAAAGCTGAGGCGACAACTGGAACAGCTTCATCGCACGCTGGGCCGCAACTCGCCCACAACCTTCGGTGTCCGACTTGCTGAAGAGCTCGGTGTAATACAGCTGCTCTTCGGGAGTTAGAAATTTCCCTTCCATGGTCGGTTTCGATGATGAAGCACGCACAATGGTGCCGTATTACAAAAACTTGAATAAATTCTACCTAATTAATAGCTTAAGAGGACAAAATCACACCGAATGATGGTTTATCACACCCTTCTATTCAATCCTTTCGCTTCGCTGATGGCAGCCATATTGTTCGTGACGTCACAGGGAGAATCGATGACCCGGATGAGTCATTGGCACAATCGATACACATCACAGCACCGGAAAAGCCGAGATTAATTTTTGCATTCCCATCACACAATGCCCAGATGGATAAAGTGAGATGTCTCCCTAAAATGGCTGCACCTCTAGACCAAAGAACTCACTGTGCTCTAGACCGATGAACGAATCTGTAAAAAAGGCTTCAGATTGTTTACTCCTTCTTTCTACTCTTATGGATGGATAAACGTCAAAGAGGAACTCCACGCAGGGCCCCATTTCATTAAAAAAAAGTTGATAATGATATCAACTCTTGCTGGAATGGCAATTGTCATGACAACGACAAGAATCCAGCTTTCTGATTGGTCGTTGCCATGGGAAGTTGCCATTCCAGCAAGAATTGCTATCCTAACATCTTTTAAGAAATGGGGACCATGGCCCCATTTCATAAAAAGTTGATATATGATAGCAACTCCTGCTGGAATGGCAATTGTCACAGTAACGACAAGAATCCAGCTTCCTGATTGGCTGTTGCTATTGGAAGTTACCATTCCAGCAAGAGTTGCCATCCTCACATCTTTTATGAAGCTAACATTTTGTCTGACGGGAGAAAGAGTAAAATCTTACAAGCATGCACAGTCTTAAAAGTTTGACCAAAATCAGATGAAAAAGAAGGAAGTTATGACATTGTGAAGTTCTTCAAATTTCTGTGAAACAGTTCCCTTATAGTTGAATATTATGAAAATGACCGAGATAGTGATGTTATCACTTCACAATAATTACCATTATTTCAATTCATCATCCATACCCAAACAAAAACAAACTCACATTTTTTTTTTTTTTGTTGAAAAGAGTAAAACATAATATTTTTCCTGTATGACTGACAATAACTTCAAAATGATGATCAGTCAGACATAGGATTTGAGGCTGGGGCATATTGCGTGTGATAAAAACTGGAACTTTCATGATTAGGGCTCTAGCATATTCATACTGTATGATAGGCCTATGGAAAATAATGTGAGGGGGTGGCATCATCAATTTACTATTTGCATATTCATAATGACTATTCATAACTGTTTTGTGACAATTACCAAAACTTCAAGATTTCATATAGCTTCCCTAAATTTCATCCAATTTCGATCAAACTTCATCATGATGCAAGTGATAGAAAAAATGAATGTTGGATATTTGAATTAATCATTAAATCTATCTGTTTTAACCGTCAGCAAATTATACTGTTCTCAATTAGTTCGTTCAATTGACTTTGTTATTTCATTTATTATTGTACGAAAAAGAAATTCAGAAATCAAAACAAATCAAATCGAATCAATTAAAGTAACAGGGGCCAAAAAATCGTGATTGTTTGTTTGTTTGTTTTTTCTGATTTTTTTAAATATGTTTGGTTGTTTGTTTTTACTCTGTGGACGACTGCCTTGTCAGGCCCAAAGAGTGGGGGGGGGGGGGGGCTGGGGAGGTGGCTAGTCGTGAGGGGTATATCACGGGATCTGGAAACTGATTCCGGTCAAAATCATTGATTGTTAGTGTTTGCTTCAGATTTCTTATGTGTTTAGAATCCAACATCATTTCCCCTTGTAATCAAAAGCATCTGATAGGCCTGTGTTATTATGTGTTGGTGGAAGGAGAGGGGAACTGCAGCCCCCTACACTCTAAGAAGAATATAGGTTCAAGTTTGCACCTTTGTCACATTGGAAAGTTGGACCTTTAATTAACCCTATAAAGCCCAAGGGGGGGGGGGGCACATTGTGCCCCTCTGTACTAGATTTTTTCATTTGCCATTTCTTCGCGCTTAATCCAATTTCAAGAAAATTTGGCGACTTTTCCTAAAATCTTATTGTGAACATTTTGATATATTATAATTTAGCTATATTTGATATTGCTGGTTGCCATGACAGCCATAACCAGACAGCCATGTCAGTCAGATTTTGCGTATTTTTCTGTTCCAATTTCAATTAACATTATTGTGTATGAAAAGCATGTTTCTTGGATGAAATGTGCTGAAGTAGCAATGTGTGAAGTAATTATGGCCCTGAAATTATTATTATTCCCTTTGTTTTTATGTGACAAAAGCCTAAAACAATTGATATAATAGAGATAATAAAAAACAACAGTATTTTCCAAAGATTGCCCTTCTATTTTGTGTCATTTTGATTCCTTCACCCAAGTTAAGCCTGTAATGTCATTTGTTTATCATATTATCAATCTGTAAACTTAAAATTCCAAAATAATGGAAATATGAAATGTGATAACTAATCATGTACCTATCCCAGACAATACGTCACAGGTCTCATAATAAATTTCTTTATGTTGTTATGAATAGCGCCCCCCATGTTGTGACCTTGAGAAATTTCACTTATAACAAATAAGGAGATTGGACTTGCACATCACACCTGTGGCAAATATGAAAATGATTGATCTGTTGTAAGACATATGTATAATGGGGATAAAGAAATTATATAGAAAAATCATGTTTTAGCATATTTCCTATGTATATCTCTTTTTTTGGTAAATAGGGCCCTCTATGTGTGATCTTGAAAAATTTCAAATGTGCAGTCATATAGAGTATGAGTTGCTCTACTCATGTGCCAAATTTGACGATGATACATCAAACAATAACAAAGTTAAAGGGGACACAATATGCCCCCCCCCCCCCCCTCCTTGGGCCTGGGAAGGGTCAAAATAGCTTGGGCTTTACAGGGTTTAAAGTGCTAACTGGTCTCAAAAGCGTGCAAAATTACACCCTAAAGGTGCTCACAATGTGACACTCAAAGGGTCAAAGTTGAATCTACTTTTCTTAGGCTGCATGTCCCCCCCCCCCCCCCAAAGCTTATGTAATCAGCACATAATAATTACTGTTATTATCACGATAAGATTTTGATATTGGTGCGCATATAGCAACCAATGTTACGGGCTGCGAGTCGTTCATAATAATTGTCGTCATCAGTGCCAGCAACATAGCCTATACGTTAACTCTTTCATTCTCTATTTCTTTCTGAAAGTGGTAATAATAATGATGACAGTAACAAAAATGTAGACCTTACCAGGTACCTCAAATAGCCAGTTTTTCAAGATTCTCTTTAACAACTGCTGGGGGGGGGGGGGATTTAATGAAGCAGTTTGGTCGGATATTTTTCTAAAAAAGTGTTACAAGCTACTTAAATCCTTGCATCTGATTGGTTGGGAGCAAAGTTGTCGGACAAAATGCTTCATGAAATGCCCCAATAGATGACACTGTTCTTGGGCAACGCATAAGAGTCATGAGATCCCATGAAAAATAGTATTTTATTGTTTCAGAAAAAAAAAAAAACACACACACACACACACACCTATTGCATAATTTTTGATGATCTACATACTTCCTTATAAAAACACACAATACACTATTTTGCCAAACTGTTATAGGGCCTCCGCTTAAACGGCATCGATAAAAGAGACTTCAGCTGTTTTGATAATCATGCTAAGCGAAGTGTTAATGAATTAGCCCAGTTTAATTTCGTTGCTTTTTATGGGGGGGGGGGGGGTAGACTTATTCTTCATGCTAGTGGGTACGCGTTTACAACGATCTGAGTTCTCATCTGGACTTACGATGAGAAACGGTCGAGATGGTAATGACAACCAGTGCTTGCTGGACAGGTGCACAGCTCACTATACATGTCTCGCGCGCATTTTACCAAATGTAGTCTGACGTCTAGCCGTTATTAAGTAATTTGAAGAATACAAGCATTGTTGTTATGACTATTCTCTTTATCACAATACATTGTGTGCCTCTCAAATTTCATCTGAAGACCGGACATCATGAACATCGTCTCGTGCATTGATGCGCATATTCCCTCCCATTGCAGTCTTATGGAGAAGATATGAAAAAAAAAACTATAAAGGTCTGGAACAAGGGTAAGTTAAAACTACTAGTATACGACATTGATCTTCTTTACCCGTCGCGCATGCTTTAATCCTCTGCGAGGGGGTGTGTCTCGTTCAAAGGGAACTATTCTTCAGTGGCGTGTAATGACCTGATAACGACGTATCTATAGCTCTGAGAGTTACTATTGACCCGCTTTTATCCCGTTGATCCGCAGTGGACGACGTCCAGGTTGACATTTAATATATAGTTCATTCGTGCTATTTTGGATGCACTTTATTATCGTGGGGTGTTGACAGTGGAGGGAGGTGATGTGCCTATACTTTATCATTATTCATTTATTTTATTTTATTTTTGGTGTTGTTTGAAGGGAATGGAAGTGCCCACGGACAAGTTTTGAAAGAATAAAAAAAATAGATGATGTTAAATGTCAGTGGCGTGTGTGTCAGTGTGTGTGTAGGTGTGGGGGTGGGGTGGGGAGTGACAGAGAGCATGTCATATTCTTTAGAACTGGTAAGAATGATGTAAATCGTATCATGAACGTGTCTTAAAACGACGAATAGATATAAGAACCCATAAAGTTCTGAGTTTGTTCACTCCCCTATATAGCCTATCTATAAGTGGCGTGAAGGCAAACCTTTTTTATCAATTTAGGGAGGTGGAAATATTTCACTCCTCTGGTTGTTATGGTACGAAGCTTAGTATATGATTTAAAAAAAAAGACACGAGGTAATAAAGCAAAAGGCATGTGTACACGGCAAACCAACAAACACAAGAAGGCAATCAAACAGGGAACGAATCGTTTGTTTTCGTTGCACTGACTTTTCAATCAGTCACTGAGTAAGTTAGGTTTTAGTTTCCCTACAGAGGGCGCTATTGGTCACAGGGTACAGCTACCATGCTCGGGTAGACGTGTCCGACAGGAATGTTACATTGGTTACAAGAATCAGTGTTCGTTATTTCCCATAAAACTTAAAGAACTCCATGCATATGGGTTTGTCATGTCGAAGTATGTATGTAGACCCGAGTGGCAGATTATTGTATTCCCATGTAGTGAAAATAGCAAATCCCTCTCAGATTGTGACGGACCAAAGTTCGTCCGATTGTAAAAAGATTATTTTTGTATATTTGCCGTAGCGATCACGAGTATTGTGTTTGCAATCATTACTCGTCAATAGCGGCTGCTTGCGCACTGTGGTTGGACGTATCATAAAAGTGTGCTATTTTTTAGGTTCATCCTGTGTGGTGCATCTGCCATGTTATAATAAAAAGCACAATTGGATATTTGGAGCTAAAAGCAATTCCGAGATTACTGTTCCGACTATGTGATCTTCAAGAAGCATACAACTCAAATTTAGGTATCCTGTAGTCAACGCAAAGATCCTTAGAATAGATCGCCTCATTTGTTGTCAAAAGCAATATGGCATCATCAAATCTGGTCCTGCTCGCGACACTACTCGGTCTGTTGATTGGATTTCTGCCCGAGGGTTCCCGCGCACACATCTGCATCATCACCCCTCGACAACGCGGGGACTTCGACATCTCACAGGTAAACTCATTATTGACGTCATCACTAAGAGAAAGCAACATTTTGTGTCCACTAACAGACATCATAACTTAATAATTATCTTCCAGTTTCCTTTCACTACGTCCAGATGATTTAACTTACCGGGGTTAAAAAACAAAATGCTTGCGCTAGATTTCACCATAGAATATTAACATAGTAAAGCATCGCGAATTTCGTTAATTATCATTAAAATACGTTCTTATATCAATGATATTCATTTCTAGAATAAAAAAAAGGAGAAAAGCATCGCATGGTTTGATAAGTATTATGAAGTAATTTGCAAAAACTGTTTTGATTAAGATGAAATGACAAAAATTATAAAAGAATTCTATTTGAAACTGGCATGTCTCCAATTGCAAAAGTGATAATTAGCAGACTTTTCATTTCAAGAATAACGTTATTGAGTATAAAGCATGACATCCCACCAAAAGAGGGGATATTATAAACGATTCAGTGACCAAAATAATAATAATAATAATAATAATAATAATAATAATAATAATAGTAATAATAATAATGATAATAATGACAATGATAATGATGGTAATAATGATAATAATAATAATGATAATAATAATGATAATGATAATAATGATAATAATAATGATAATGATAATAATGATAATAATAATAATAACTAGGTGTTCTATGATAGTGTCGCGACAGGAATAGAAAATCAAACAAACAAACAAATAAAAAACTGGAACCTATCAACTGTAGTATAAATCTCTCTCATATTACAATGAACAGCCAGGGAGCAAAACCTGCGTGCGGCACGAAGCCCCATGTGGTGGCCAGTCCCCGGAGCAGCCCCGGGTAACGTATGTGGCGGGACAAACGGCTCTCATCCGCTTCCAGCAGAATCTTAACCACTATGAAGTCGGACTGCCAGGTAAGGACACTTTGAGAAAATAAAAAAAAAACCTTGCAATTCCGACCATTAAATGAATTAAATGAATGAATGAATGAATGAATGAATGAATGAATGAATGGGTTAATGAATGAATAAACAAATAAACCGAATGTAGCTATAAAATGACCGAAGATATAAATTGGCTTTAACGAGCTGGCTGAATAAAAATGATTAAAAATGAATAGATAATATAATGTAACAAACAAAGAGATAGAAACACATGATACAAACTCATCTTCTCATTATGTGTTTATTTATGTTTAAATATAATTATGTTTCTAGAAATTATGCACTTTCCACTGTACGTGTACTATGGCAAGTATAGATTAACACTTTCCAAAAGAACATTTTGCTTCCACAAAGTTTGGGGGCACCTAATACATTGATGCGAAGTGAAAAAAAAATGTCACCCTACAGTCGCTGACCTAAATACATTGTATGTTTCATTTAAAAAAAAAAAAATCTTTTCAGGATACATGGACATTTCCCTGTCTGCGAACACAACGTCCACAGATTTTCGCACACTCGCCGCTCTTGGTGACACATACGAATATGCCCAGTGGAACCAGCGTAATTACACTGTTGCCGTGGTAAGTGTGACCTGAGGAAGTTGTCATTTTCTGTAGTTGAGCGGAAGTACATTCACCAATCATCTAACCAAAGAGAATGAATACGAACCAGTGCCACGCAAAGTATTAATAGTTACCATGGAATAAATATACAACTACAAACAAAACAATAGTGTTATTGCGCACGAATACATAAAATAATTAACTTTATTGAAACTGACAACAGTGGATATATAACTGTAATTGGTAATCTAATAATTAGTGGGAAATTGAGCAAAGAAAATGGGATTCCATCGGGATTCTAACCCGAGACCTCCGGATTGCTAGCCCGTTGCCCTATCGACTGAGCTATAGCCGTCCCAGAAACCCTAAATTCTCAATGCTCGAATGGTCAGAAGCTATAGCAGTGTGTTTGTGTTTGTCACACACGTACACACTTAAACCTGGCATAAACCCGAAGGATAATTCAACTTGGGGATAAATGCGAGGGATCACCGATCATGTGATGCAGCTTATTGAGCATGTAACAAACGCAAACAGAAAAACTGACCAGAAATGTATATCAATTATAAAGTTCGAATCCCGATGGAATCCCATTCTTTATTTTGCTCAATTTTCCACTAATAAATAATATTCATTTCTGGTCAGTTTTTCTGTTTGCGTTTATAATATAATAATATAACATATAAATCTTCGTCCGTTACAGAATGTAAGAAAAAAAGAGAAAAAAACTCAATTAGCTGTTCACCACATTATGCGCCTACTTTGATCAGAGAAAAACGAGAGAGTTATTATTTCAGAAAGGAAACCTAAACTACATAATGATGATGATAATGATGATGGTAAGGCCTTGTTTATCCAGGGTAGCCTCTTTAGTGTTGTCACTGTTCTACCAGAGGGTCCTGCCATTATTATTGCCCTATAAATAGTGTCACCATGTACCCATTTGTACACCTGGATCGAGAGGGACGTGGTGGGTGAGAACGTCTTGTCCGAGGACGTAAGCATTTGATAGGCGGAATTCGAACTCGGGTCCTCCAGATGGGAGTAGGGAGTCTTCCACTATGCCACAGCGCCCTCATAACTATCCCATTTTGATAGATGACTTCGAAGTGAACGCAGTACGATTTAATCAAAAATAAATGCATTGGTGTGTTCTAGCATGGACCTATGATTCTAGTAACGCTGACCACAGTTTGTCGTTATTTTTGTGTTCATTTACAGGTCATGCCAAATGTCACTTGCGATCATTGCGTCCTGCGCATGCGCTACGTCAGCCATAAGGAAGGAGAGGAAATTTTCTACCAGTGTTCTGATATTGCCATAAAATCCAATCAGACAAATCATTATGATTACAATGAGGTGAGTCAAAGTTTTCTTTGATCCATTTGAGATCAAGTATGACAATTCCAGTAAATTACGTTTTACAGTTTCAGCAATATATTGAAAATCTCGGAATCTTGATATTATGCAGTTGCCCTAATTATGACGGTGTCTGCACTTTCGACTTCTTCAGCGTTCCATTTTCATTTTAATTTCCATTTTCAATTTCCATTTTTAATTTCAATTCCTTTCTGCAACTTTTCAATTCTACAATATAAAACCGAAAATGCAACCATAAGACCAAGTTTTGGGTGAAATTAAGCTTTCTAGGAGAGAATCAAACATTCAATGAAAACTTTCAGATACTTTTAAGGCACTGAAAATTACTGCGATTTGTTTTTCATATCATAGCTGAACAGAAGCACAATAATGCGTATCGGTAGGATGCAGATTTTTATTAACAAAGACATAATCATAACAGCACAAAACGTCTAACGTATCTGACAACGATGCTAGATTGGCAATAATGTTTGCCTCTCAACACACTGATGAATAAAGATTATTAAATTCTAGTGCCTTCCTACTTTATACTAAGGACGAAGTTGAACTAAGCATATAGGCATAGGTATACATGTAGGTATAAGCCTGTTTAAATTCATGAAATTCTTCCGTCGAATCATTTTGCGATAAACACAGGTAGTTTATGTCTGAGAAAATATGATATTACTCCGTCTTTGCGTGTTTACTCAAATGCGCCGATTTTTCTTCCTATTTCTGTATAAAGACCCTCACGAAAGATGACCGAAGAAACCTTCCCAACAGCTTGACAAAGGCCATGGCATTAACTCGTCGCACTGCGTTAGAGTCCCGACGTGGAAACGGCAGACGATCGGACACGAAATTGAGCTACCCGTCCCTGTACGGCATCTCGTGGAACCCGTTACAAGAGAGGGGAAGTCACCTGATCACTATTGATGAAAAGACTGGAGCCATCGAACCGAAGTTGGCCCTCTATTTCGGGGTTGGCCCGAACATTCAATATGGGACGCCGTCACCAAGGTAACCACACCATCGATTCATGAGATCACGGTGTTGTTTTGAATGACTATATACCAACATTTACTTACACTTACTTACTGAATAATCCTAACTTCTAGACTGCTTTGGTTACGCCTTCAGTGTTAAGACTATCTCAACTCAAAGGAGTTTATGTTTTTCAATTAATTTTTACACAAACTACAATATTTTTAAGTGTATTGAAATTTGAAAGGGCTGAAAGTGTCTTTTTAGTGTCGGTTAATGTTTGTGTTAATGAGTATTTCTATTGTGGCAGTGAAAGACTTGTCAACTTTTTCTATACATGACAGAGGTTAGAGCTAACATTGGCTTCAGTTGGAGGGAAATATTTATACAGCACCCTGAACTCAAACTGTGCTCGAAACTCCAAAACGAGAGGGAGTAGTGTCAAATTAACCCGTTAAGGACGAGTCCCGAGTATAATCTGGCAAGTGTCCGAGAATATGGGAAATGCGTGATGTAGCAAAATCAGCCCGTCCTCAACCGGTTGAAGTAGATATATCATTGACATCTTAAAACTGAAATGTTGTACATATATATATATATATATATTTTTTTTTTTTTTTTTTTTTTGGGGGGGGGGGGGTGCGATTCCATGTTTAGATGACTGTATTTTTTTTTTAAACAGCGCCCTCTCACAGAAATACATCATGGATGCGATCACGTGCTACTCGCGGGAAATCCCCTACGTTTTCCTCCTCGAGCATCGCAACGGTGACCTGGACGCTCGCCCCAACAAGATCGTCTGGATCGACATGCAGGCGTACGACATTGCCGGAGAGTACGAGGTAGAAGGCCTCGCGGACGATGCACACATCACCGCTCTGAATAGCTACCAGCGGACAACATTCCTGACGTTTGCTATGCAGCCGACTCCTAACAATCCCGGTAGAGAATCTTCTGAGCCCCATTTCATACAATTATGTTATCATACTATCATACGAACTTTTTGATGAAATCGGACCCTGGTCCCACATTGGATATACAACAAAATATATAAGATACATTCTATCTTACGCAAAAGACATCACTCAAACCGGACTTGGAAACTTGAAACATAAAAATTGATATAAATAATCACAATGTACATTAACACGAAGCATTACAATGTTAACTTACATTCACAGCTATTCAATAAAAGCAAAGACTGATGATATGCTTGTGTGATTTTGTACCATTATCCGGCCAATGATATTGCAGTAGTCATTATCTTTTTTTTTGTTGTAAAAATTATGACCCCCACACAAAATAAGTGAATTAGTTAGTTTACTTTCTCACTATAGAACAAAAACAGCAAAATTAAAGCAACATTTTAACACGTCATCATGGTTATGACACTTAATTGACGTTGCAACAAAATATCATTATAAAGCAACTGCTATGAACTTGTGACCATAAATATAGGTCATAATATACTCAAAACAAATAAGAAACAAACATTTCCTTGTCTTGGTGTAACACAGAAACACACGTGATTGTACTGTACCATTTCCACTCATGGGTGTCGGCCGATAAATTTTACATCGTTGCCTTTTGAATATTTCAACTGTCATATTCTATACTTCATTTTTTGACAATCGTTTCTTTTATGCTATTTTCCAGTAGTAGTGTTTTCATTTTCTTTTTTCTTTTTCTTTTTTGTTGTTGCTTGTGTCAGTCTACCTTGCCGATTTCTATTATGTTATATCGTTGTCATTAATTGTTTTTGTTCCAGGTAACTTCACGTTTTTGTTCGGCACGTTGGATTACATGGGGAATTACGTCAACCACTTCACCGAACCCAAGACCGATGACCTCTACGTGAACTTCCTCTATGCTACGGAGGACTTGAAGCGGCAGATGTATTACGTGTTGCTAGGGGACGAGAACGCGCCAGTCAAGCTGAATGCACGCATCCACTCGTACAACATTACTTCAAAGTAACGATGCATTGATGTTACAGATATTTATGGACTGTATGTCTATTATTTGGTGCATGTATGGCCTTTATTTGCGAATTTAACAAACTAAGAGTTAACAAGGCACTACTAAATGGTTGCTTTTAATGCCAATCGTTTAGTTTAAAGAAATCATGTTATCATGTAACTATTATGCAATGAACTCGTTTGAAGATATCTTTATAGAGTATAATTATAAAGAGTTGTTGAACCTTCTGTAGTGACATTAGAGAAGAATTTGAGTTATTATGGACTGAGACATCTGCCATAACATCTCACATCTTAGTCCCACACTTTCACAACTATGTATGCCCACAACTATGTATGCCACTGGGTAAATACGCAGTTCATTAATTTGTAGAGATTCGTTCAAAGTTCTTTTTCCTTTCTACCTTGGCAGCAATGTTACGAAGATAGTGGAAGTCGACGTGTCAAAGTACACCGTCAACGCAATCCATGTTTACGAGAAAACAGGTAAATAATGCTTCCCTTATGGCATTCCTCTTGATGTTATTAAGCTCTGAATTGGCTTGAAATGATTTGTTATAAGATACACCGTCAAAACGTCTTGTAACGACTTTAAAGAATGACTCGGATTTAATTTTTGTGTCGGATTCCATTGTTTTTCCGTGTGATCCATTATAATTAGTAAGTTAGTGTAACTGTTTACTTTCATAATACTTCCTCACATGGTGTCAACCAAAAGGTTTAGAACAACTGCTGGTGTTGTTGTTTCGTTGATATCTCTTGTTTGTTGCCGCAATTATTGTTGTTGTTGTTGTTGTTGTTGTTGTTGTTGTTATTGGTTGGTGATTTTTTTTTTTTGGTTTTTTTTTTGTCATTATCTTTCATCTCATCTGCTCTCTTTCGGAAGGACAATTACTGGCCGTTTCGCCCGGACTGTTCCCGCAACAATACCCACCGTGGTATTTGGTCACTGTCGATCCAAACACTGGTGATGTCAGTCCCGTCATGCAAATAGCGCCCTCAGGTAAGGTCCCCAGAAAGGAGTTGATCTTCACTTGTTCTTTTCTCGATGTAATGTGTCTTTCGAAGATTAATGTGGCTCAAGATTTGCATTAAATCAGGAGAAATGGAAAAAGGTTCATACCTATTAAGATTACATCTATTAAAACACATCTGCTTTCCAGATATTGATTACAGGATCACTTTTACGTGCAGATAATAAACTAAAGAATAACAGAAATGTCATTCATCTTGTTTGTTACCATTTTTAGTCGTCTTATCATAAATGTAGTTATCACCCCAAAGCATCGTTATCATCATTATAGTAATCATCATTATTTCTATTATGATGATGATGATCATTATTGTTATTATCTGTTATGATCAGTCTTATGATCACTATCCCTAACCCTTTCTGCACCAATGAGTTGAATTCAGTGCACAAAAATTCACACACAAGCCTCTGCACAGGTCATTATTGGTTGCCTTTTTATTTTATACTCGGGCGTTCATATTTAATTCAAGAGTCTGATCTCAAATTGACTTAATTCCATTCTTGTTAGTTTGAGATATTTTGTGATTAAGGAAGACAACATCAAAATAAAAATATTTGAGATATTTTCATACAACTTCAAGAATATTGTTATGTGACAAATCAGTGACGTATATCACAGGAAAAGTTTTGTTTCGCTCCATTGATGATGATGGAATTGTTTTCAAATGTTTAAAGATGGCGCTTAAATCGTTTTGCGAATAAACTCTTCAACTACTAGTATCTATGAATGCAATTCCTACTGCCACTCGACCTTGCCCTAGCACGACATGAACTGTGACGCCATTCAATATCATTAAGTGCATCAATTCACCTACAAAATACGCCATTAATTTCATGCTGTTACAGCAAAAACCAACTCGAGTTATGTATCTCTGCTGTTGATATTGTACATGCACCATAATAACCCCACACAGAACACCAAAAAATCTTTCCGCCTGAATTAAGAAATTCGATGTTTGCAACCTCACAATAATCTCACTTCAGCAAAATCACACTATGTCTGGTGTTTAGGTAATGATAACGGAGGCATACAAAATTTGTATAGATATTTTCCGCAGTACAGGTCTCGCTTAATTCATATAAGGTTGATAGGCAAAGCAAGCTAATCGTAATTAGCGCATGGCTGATTAATCGTTCGAACAGTCAACACCCCTCCACCCCCAGCCCCGCGCAAATTGCTTGCTTTCGAAAAGGTTGAGTGAGCAATTTACTTTATTATCATTACAACAAACGGAAAGGAAATGCAAAGCAGATTGTGATATGCTTTTTTTCAGAGAGTATAAATGTCAAAACCTGCTATTCTATTTGCAGCCTGCTGTTTATGATGTGTAACAGAGGGTATCATTCTTGATGAAAATTGGAAATGGTTGCGTTGCGACTTTCATTAGCATAATTGTTCCCCCTTTTTTTGCAGGTATGTTCGCCCCTTATTACGGAGGTGCAGTTGTCAACATCGACCAAAGTGACGGCATCCTATTTTACGTGTTTCGCGTGGCGGATTCTATGGCCAACATCATAGCAACCGTTGCCTTGGAAACCGGAGATGTCACTTTCTCCCAACTGACCTCTCTCCAGTTCGTCCATAACATAGCGTACTTTGATCCTTATAACTAATACACTTGCCTTGCATGAATGCAATAAACCATGCATGATAATTACATTCATCTCCTTTTGTATAAGTGAAATTGTTACTCGTCTGGAACATTGTCTGAACGGTGAAGCATCTATACTTCTCAGAAAGCAAAACAGATTTTATGACTTTCTCTCCATATTGACGCTTACGTATTAAAGAAGCGATCTATTATCGGTGTTTTTCTTGTTAATGTAGCTGTCATATTGTATCGCTTATTACTTCACTTATGGCCACATTTTTTAAATGACATATACTAATTTTGTTCAACCATTTCTTGCATTCCGGAAATCACCGAAGAACCCCCATTCGAACGTTGGCATTTGTAGACATAGCTCAAAGATATATGATGTAGAATAGATAATATGATATGCAGATTTATTACACATGTGCTATTAAAGAGACCAGCTATGTATACACTTCGTTTATAGTTGTCTTTTTTATGACTCTCTTTTATTTACATGTAACGTACTTTATGTATATAAACATGCTACTTCATTGATAATACCTTTATTATATCATAGTCATAATTATTTTGTCTCATTTACATAATCTTATGTGTGTGTTACTCTTATCAATATTCCTACTGATTTGTAGCATCATTTTATCTTTTTATTTTTTTTAAAAGAACCGGCTGGAACTTATTTTTATGGTATCCCTGTACCTCTATAAACTTCCCACTATATACCGTATCCTTCTTCTTTTTCATCATCATCATCATCATCTCCTTCTTCTTCTTCTTCTTCGTCTTCTTCTTCTTCTTCCTCTTCTTCACATTAATCTCTTTTTATCACATTTTGTTTTTATCTTGCATGATGGAAACAGCAACACATTTTGCGAATATTCATGGAGTTATACATTCAGCTTCATATTTTTTGGCCGGCATTGTACATGGGAAAGAATAATAATCTTCATACATCTTTTGCTACAGTGAGATTACACGCAATCAAAGTGACATCACAATGTGGCGAACTGATTAAGGAAGAATCATAATGTAATTGTTACATCACATTCAAATGCCAGAGAGTCACTCGTTACTGCAGGTAATGTAAGTGTTGAAATTAGCAAAGGTTAGTAATATTCAATGGATTAGGAAAATCCACTTTTCTGTTCATCTTAGCTCAAATATTTACCAGCTTGATAGGCATATTTTTTTATCAATTAAACTTTTGCATTTCAATAATATGAATTTTGCTGAAGAAATGAAAAAAAGTTTGAATCTTGATTTGTAGATTTTGCTTGTGTGGCTGCTTTTAGTTATAAGGATTACTTGGGTAAATTTTGTGCCATGACAGATGCTCCCATTTCCATAACTAGGAATATGCAGTACATAATATTAAAGAACGGGTTAGTTTTTTCCCTTATACCTACTTTTTTCAAGGATGGAATCTATCTTTAATGAGCGTTGAGGGTCAAGGAAAACTAGTCAATATCATTGATTGAACTTTACTCGAGCGTGTAACGTTCAGCAAATTAAAAGTCAACACGGTCAGTAAATCTATCTTTGGCTTGACTGCGGGATATATGGCTCATTATTTTCGGCTTCTAATTACGAGTTAGCCATCTCATCTATCCTTCCATCTCTCTTATCTTTCTGTATAATTTATTACTTTGTCATTCCCTTTCATATGGCACTATATCTACCAATCTCTTTCTATTTTCCTTTATGAAGAGTTTGATCGGAAAAGGGGGCAAGCGCCCTTTCTGAACATTTTAGAGTAAGGCGAACATCAGGGAGACATTTCATCAAGCGTTTTGTCATATATTTTTTTATAGATTTGACAAATTTGCTCCTAGACAATCAGATGCAAGGATTCCACTAGCTTAAAACAGTTTGTCAAATATCTGATATAACGCTTGATGAAATGCCCCCCCCCCCCATAAGAACAAAGTAGAACCTTTCCTGTCATTTCTTATAATACTTTAATTGTTGCTGAACAAGAAATATTCTTGAAGTTATATATGTTGAATACTTTCCTTTTATTTCTTTTTATTTGTCTTTACCGTTTTTAGCTATTAACAAGGATGGCATTACAACTAATTTTGCGATGAAATTAATTATTATTTCTGTCCATCTGCTTGTAGGCTGTGATATCCTGACTGATGGTTTTCATCAATTCTTTCCTCTCAAAACAAATATGCAACAAGCATTGGCATGTGCAGTACGTCGAATTCCGATATTGTTTGCATTAAGTGGTTTTTATCGAGTGAGTGTGTGTGTGTGTGTGTGTGTGTGTGTGTGTGAGTGTTTGCGGAGCCAATTGTATTTCCTTCTCTTAAAAAAGGGTTGGAGATCAATTCATTTGAAGATATAAATGAAGGTAATTACAATTATGTCAGAAGTATACTACACGTAGTAAATATAACGAAATTGAGATGCTGAAATATGGACAATAAATGACTAGAACTACTATTATACAGTATAAACAACGAGATCCATTTTTATTCAATAACAAAAAAGCTATGAAATGCCTGTTTCTGTGTCTAAGCTTCATCTTTCACTTGTCACTTGTTTAAAAGCATTTTATTGTAAGGCCGGTTTAGTTGGATGTCTGCCATTATTGTGATTTTCATTACAAATACCGAGTATGTTGTAGGGAAAAATTGCATGGTTCGTCTTGCACTCTAAGAGGACTTTTTTTAAAAAAATTCTTTTAAGCCCGGGTTGGTTGTTGCGTGCAACGATGTTTCTCGATTTAGAGTGCCACCGCCAAGACAGCAGCACGTACGAGTGCATCATTTTGGTAATTATTTTGGCTTTACGCTGAATCGGGGAACATTGCGTGCATATCATGATATGCGTGTTTAATATTTGATACAAATTGATTAGTTAAACTGATAAAATTGACTGATGAGCCGCTGGAACCGCAGAGGGAGTAGCTTTATTGCAGGCGTTGCCATGGTGACGATGTGTCACAAAACCCATTTTGTACGTGATGACAAATTTCTGTATATAGAATAGAATAGTTAACATCTTTCCTTTTTTTTCATAGCGGAGACAATCCTCACAGATTCTGAACTTCAAGTGGAATAGTAAGGCTTTTCTTTTTTTTAAGCGTTTTTTTTTTTTTTTTTTTTTGCTTAAAGGTCTTGTTTACCTTTGGGAACAGTAATTTTACAAATGTTAAAAATATCACATTTGGTGCATATGTGTAGGTCTGTTGTTTCACAAAACATCCTAGTATATAAAATTTTTGCTATAAAGCCTAAAATATAAGGAGATATCAGTATTTTTCTCATCAAACCATAGCTGTAGACGGCTTATTCTGGCAATATTTTCATCATAACTATTGTTCACATTTTGTCTATTTAACAATACTTGACATTGTTTATAGGGACTCAAATTGTGGTTGTTTCTATCCAAAACTCACATTTTGGAACTATTTTAAAGCACTAATGCTGGGTTTTTTTGTTTCATCTGCAAAGGGTAAATTATGCCTTTAATTACCTGGTACGTATTTCTTCATGCCATGTACAACTATAAGCAATCGCCATGTAATTATGTGTATGTTTAAACTCGCATAGAATGTTTCATAAGAATGTTCGGCAACATACTCGGTTGTATCTTAAACATGTTCGCATACTTGCATATTTCTCACCATGAATGAAAATGAGATGTATAGCATCAGATGACAGGTATATATATATATATATATATATATATATATATATACATATATATATATACATATATATACATATATATATATATACATATACACACATATATATATATATATATATATATATATATATATATATATACATATATATATACCTGTCATCTGATGCTATACATCTCATTTTCATTCATGGTGAGAAATATGTGAGAAATATATATATATATATATATATATATATATATATATATATATATATATCTTATGTATGAAATAGGAAGAGAAATAGGTCTACTTGTACTTTCCAATGTATGTATTAAGCACACGTTGCTCATGTTGTAGCAAACCGTCTACCATTATCATGCTCATAATGATGTATATAGATCCTCTTGACAAAAACATGCCAAAAGCTCGAAAACAGGATGTCTATAGTTAGCGCACATTTATTTCTTCAACCTGCACAGATACACATACTCACACAGATTGCTTTGATACGCACGTACGCACGATCCTTTGACAATGTTTGAGGTTCGCTGTTTTTTCTTCGTGTGACGTATATACAGCCTTCACTTGTTGCATTAAACGACTATCAATTACATATTAGGAAAATTGCAAACGAGTAGACATCCTTGACCGAAAAGCCAGCAACGCGTTACTTTGAGCAAAGCTCTCCTAATGATGTCGCAGCAACCAAACTGTAGTGCATAGTGTAGAAATTGGATAAGGGGATGATGTCAATCGGTCTTCCAGTATCATACGTGGGGAGTGTTTCACAAAGAATTAATAAGTCGAACTTAAACGTTAAGAAAATGTTGGTAGGCCGTTGGTTTCTCATTCCAGTTTTATCTAATGTTTTCAGAAGCCACTTCAAAGTGCTATCAAAATACATGTATACAGAAAAACTGTTTTGCCCCTTACTTTATTTTGTTATGTAATGCTGTATGAAAAAAAAGTCAAAAATGTTCACTCTTATGAAATTATGAAATTTAGAATATCATTGAAGTCACACACAGCCTATCATAATCTTAAGTTGATCTTAGAATTCAAGATCTTAGCTTTAATTCTTTGTGAAACACCACCCCCCCCCCCACACACACACACCAGTATTAGTTGTGACCGACAATTCGACAACGAGCACTCCGTCATTGTGCACTGTGGTGTAGGTGACGAGTTAATTCGTCTGCGGGATAATTTAAAACAAACAAACAAACAAACAAAACAAATTACAATTAGATGAAAACAGAGTTCGAAACATCGAGCCAAACTCTGCTTAACAACGGTTAACGACAACAGTTAACGGTTAATTACGTACGACTTTTATATTTTGTTCTTTCCCAGTCAACCGCATGTATTTGACAGTTCATTCATATACCCGTATGCCTACGTACCAAACGATGTTTGAGTCCGCGTGTTGGTACCAGTACAGAAAAGATGACGAAGTAGGGTAGTAATGCATTTTAGTCCAACGGTGCTATTGAATAAATAACACTGATGGACTAAAATGCATTACTTCCCTACTCCGTCATCTATGTATATATATATGTATGTATATTATATATATATATATATATATATATATATATATATATATATATATATATATATATATATATAGTGTGTGTGTGTGTGTGTGTATGTGTGTATGTGTGTGTGTAATATGATAGTTAAATAGAAGACATGATACATCAAAAAACAATTGAATATATTCAATTCGTGATCTTCCATAGGTGGTGCATTCTTCAAAATCGGACTGGTAAAAGAAAGGTATGAAATTTCAGGGGAGTATCGAGCGTTTGCCGAAGAGTAAGTAATACTGGTCAAAATCCAAAATGGCAACTCGAGCAATTCGATGACCTCATTGCCTCAAAACTCACCCATTCATTGTACACAGTGATGATCGTTAAGTCGTTCTTAAAGCCACAAGCAATCACTTTCTTTACGAGGTTACCATTGCCACATTGTCACAGCTCTAGAACAATGTGAGAAAAAAAAATAATAATGAATTATCCTCTCCTGAATTCTCTGGTCAAAAAAAAAAACAAGAGCAAAAATCAAATGAAAATAACTTTTATGTGGACAAAAAATGGAATTCTTCTTTCGTTTATTAATTTAATTTCACTTCATTTCATTTCATTGCATTTCATTTCATTTTCCAGCAAAAGTATAAAGTGCAATTATGACATTTGCATATACAAACGAAATCAATGCAGCTCATTTTTCTTTACAATAAAACACAACATAATTTAAGGAAATGCATAAGTAAGCTGTAACTAAACCGAGTCCAGGAAAAGTTGTCGGAAATGGAGGGTACTGTTAAAAAGCATTTAGTTTGTATTGTAGAATGCAGTCCCCTCATGAGCAGTAGTTAATCAGGGGCGGATCCAGGAATTTCGTAAAGAGGGGGCGCCTTTACAAAATTAAAGGGTGGGGGCGCAAGCACGGTGCGCTCCCTCCCTCCCCCCGGATCTGCCACTGATTAATAGTAATAGGCAACACGAAACGATACGACATTGCCCGAGATGCAGGAGAAACATAAGACCGATCATACGTACACATACAAATCATAATAATCATAATAATCATACAAAATCGCAGACAGTAACAAAGCAGCTCTCTTACATACGCATTGAAATGATTAACAGGAGGCCAAAATGGACAGGAAGCAGAGGACAGGGAAAGGGGCAAAGGAGGAAGAGTTCAAGGGTCGATACGCTAAAACACACGAAACCGGGTTTACCATTTGCCGGGATATAAATATACTGAATAAAAATTGTGATATATTAAATTCATCAAGCAAAATTGATAACGATAAAACATTGAAGTAAATAGACGTCTTTCAAAGATGGAAATCCCCAGTGATAAAGGAATTTATGAGAAGTTCTTCAATCTAAAAGTAAGTTTCTTTAAATTATAAAGTAATTTTCATCCCATTAGGATTAGAATGTCTTCTCATTTCACATAGAACTTTGAAAGGAAATTCTATCCTACTTTCTTGCTTTGTACGATAACGGAAGAAGCAGATAAGTAAATTCGGAATTTGGAAATATAAGAAATGAACAAATTTTTAAAGGTACCCATTTATACTCCTGGGTCGAGAGGGACGTGGTGGGTAAAGCATCTTGTCCAAGGACGCAAGCACTGGGCGGGACTCGAACTCGGGTCCTCCGATCGGGAGTCGTGAGTCTTATCCACTATGCCACAGCGCCCCCACTAAATGTTTGTGTCTGTGTCTGTTTTTTTTTTTAATCCAAACTTTAAGTGATCTGCTTCCGTGACTTCTCTGATTTTTCTGTTTTTTTTAATACAAGCAACATATCTATTATGTATCATCATCAGGCATTAAGGAAGTTCATTTTGAAATTCTGTAACAGCATACTTATACTACGATTTACTATCTTGTATGTTATGTGTAAATGAAATATGAATCAGATTCACCTGAAAACATAAGTGGATACTTAAATTCTGAATTTTCAAACGGAAGATAGTTCAATATTAAAGGGATGGTACAGTATTATATAGTGAAGATGAGAATTGGGCTTTTAACTTTTTGCGAGATACCAAGAAAACACTTATGATATAGTACAGAGCATATCATTTTAAGAGGAATTCAAAGTTTATTTGATATAAATCGGGTTTGGAATGACTGAAACATCCAAAAACAAAGTAAAACAAAGTGATGGTAATAAAGTGTGGGTCCCACACTTCATTAAAATCGCTCTTTTTTGATATCTCAGCCATTTCAAAACCAATTTTCATCAAATAAACGTTGAATTCCTCACAGAATTACATGCTCCTTCATATTTCATAAGAAGTTTCTCATTATTTCATCAAAAAATGTTAGAAACCTGAAATTAGGTCTCAACCAAAACTATACAATCCCTTTAACATATCATCATATCAATAATGATAGGCTTATCTTATCATTGAAACGCACATGCACGAATTTTCATTGAACAGTTATTTCCTCAATATCATTATCATTCAGAAAGTTACTTAATAAGTCAAATATGTTAACATTATGTTAACATTTCAGTGTATCATCATTGTAATGGTGATCTAACAACGCAGTGATCGTAATGCTTGCAGTTGTAGGCTACTACGTCCATTACTCTGTCATTCTCTTTCTGAATTGGATTAAGCTGTCAATTTGAGTCACAGTGGTACGATATCCGTTGTGCTGATTGAATAAATCTAATAAACATGAACATTATACTTCTCATCCTCGAGACAATAGTTGTGACTTGCTAAAGATCTGAGCAAAATCGGGCTTTGTTGTAACCATCACACTGGACAACGAAATGTGTTGATAGTCTGTTGTCTACGATAACATGCTAATTTTCATCGATATGAATTTTATTTTTATATGTTTGTTCTTCTCGTATAATGTCTATATAATACATCTATCTCTCAGGTTAAGAAATGTATCCTTCTTGAAAAATTATTGATTTTGACAGAAGAAAATGGAAAGATCGAAATAGAACAACAATCGGAGAGTTGATCAAAACTTGTCACCTAATATGATCACAACCGTCTAGTAATGACGGCCTATTTTTCAAACAAGCTGGAATATCCTTATTTCTTGCCCGATTTTGTTCATTTTGATAGCTGATTAGCAGTCAAATTTTGAAACACTGTAATTCTTTGAAAGAATTATATATATATATATATATATATATATATATATATATATTGAGTTCCTTTTGCAACCCTGAAAAGTACAATTATTTCTTTCACAAGCTTTTATATTGCACAGCTAGGTAATTCAGACCTTTTCTCAAAATAATGAAACTAGAAACTATCCAATCCTAACCGCTATTCTGGATACAAAGGGGACTTTTTAACTCTGAGGTAAATTTCCAAAGATTCCATACCCGTTTTGGGAAAACATTAGTCTTCAACCATGCAAAATTTCATGAAGTTTGCAAAATGGATCTATGAACATTTGATAACAAGGGTCTAGGATTGACCAAGGTAGCTGAGACTGATATTACGTGGCCATGTAAGAAACACCCCTCAACGCCACTCGGTTATAGGAATGTTGCAACGCCCTTCATTGCCGGCTGACGTCAAATTTCATCATTTCCGATATCTGCTCTGAAGAAACCATGTCAGGTTGCTTCATTTTTAGCTCGACGGCGAATGATCACGAAGACAACGACAAGGTTGACGATCATGGAGAACAGGACAAAACCCAATGTATTGAAGACTGCTTTATACGAGTGCGTGATGTCGTAGATACGGCCTTGATAGTAAGCAAAGAAAAAACAAAAGACACGAAACGTATTTAGCGTTTATCCATTGTTTGCTTAGAACACTGGGTTAAGGAAGTCCAATGTGACACTGTACAAATATTTTAGCTAAGGTTTTATTCTAAGGACGTATTTCGAGTAGCAACACGTCGAAACATGAGACATCGGAAGTTTGTGATGTGTAGAAACGTACAACACTATAGTAATATGGTTATTTTTATTTTTATGATTATGATTATGATTATGATTATTATTATTATTATTATTATTATTATTTTATTCGGCATTTCAGACATATTGTGCCCATGTACATGGGTAAACACAAAACGCAATGTCACATATACTCCATGTAAAAAAAAAAAGAAAAAGAAAAGTCGATTTCAACGTTACTTAAATTTTCAAACCTGGTCAAGAGGTATCTAAGAAAGTGGAATATCATTTTTGTTACATAAAACATTAAAGGCAAAATCATAATTTTTGTAAACGTGCGTGACTCTATCAGGGTAACGTGATGATGTGCAACATTTCGATTCATACAAAAACATACGTACCTGATAAAGCACCGCCTATTAGACTACCGATGCCACTTAGAAATGACGTCACAGTGAGAGCAATAGGTACATTTTCTTCATCCTCAATGGTTAACTTGGTCAATACGCTTCCCAGAGAATCTAGCATGAAGACGGCAAATCCTTGAATAAACGCCATTATCGCTAGGTAGAAATAGGCGTCGCTCGCTGAAGTGATGAAGATGGTGACATCGAAAACTGAGCAGCTGATTAGATACACAACCATCAAGTCCAACTTTACAAGCATTGCGACTAACAGAGAAAGTTTTCCGAGTACACCCCCAAAGGCAGCGATGCTCGCAAGGTAAACGGCTCGTGAACTTTCAATGCCTACGGACTCCGCCCCGGGTACGAGGAAGAGAATCCAGCCGTACATACAGAAGTTGAACAGGGTGAAACTCGGAATAACCAAGGCATAGAGAGGCTCTGTGAAACAGACACATGATTTTAATTTAGAGAAAAGCGACGAAGGCTGTAAAGCCTCATCGGCTCCGAAACCAGAACCAGTCCGTGGCGTGCTCCTGTTTTCAGTCGACGGTCCGTCACAGTCAAGCAGTGGCTTCGAAGAGTCCTCGTCGCCCTCCGTAATGCATTCTCTTTCCGGTTCAGTTGCAGGCTGCACATGAAGCTCGTCCCTATCTCTCGGTGGTCGGATTGTCATGGCACAGGGAACGCCATTCAAGCACAATCCTCCCAAAATGAGAAACGCACCACTGTATCCGTACGCTCTCAACGACTTCTCTGCCACGACTGGAAGACAAAACGCCCCTAGAGTTAGTCCAAGGGTGCTGAACGTGTTGAAAAAGATGAACGATTTCGGGAAGTAGTCGTTGAGCGTTACTAAGTTGATGAGATACACAATGGACATTCCGAATCCTGTTTGGCAAAGACATGGACACACGATATATGAAAATTAACTGGTTATAGGACCTACCAAGCACATAAGAATGAAGCATAAAATGCATGCAATCATTAGGAAAACCATTGTGCGAGTAAAGATACCTAGTTTGTTGATGGCTCAAAAGATGGTTTGCCACCAACTTTTTTGTTTTGTTCTATTTTGTTTTAATCATCATTTTCTACATAGTACGTTCTAACCGCTGTATCTTTAACTGTTTTCACAGAAATGCCACATTCATAAAGGCCGTGTCACACCCTTCCGGGTAAGACTTGCGTGCAACTTGTGAAGAACAATTAACGTACGCGGAGGTCCCCGCAGATGACCCGCACATGACAGTACCTAGCACATATCTCACCCGTAATGGCCCGGAGGTGCGCACGCACATCCTTTTTACCCGCAACCATGATTAGGCCCTGTCACACCTTTCCGGGCATGTTAATTGGCTTGTTGCCTGTGGGGATTTTCCAGCATACCGGACAATTTCTGAGGGCGGACAAGGACTTTGGTGAGTTTTGCATGTGTCTTACTTGCTGGACGTGTTCTACTTAACTTCTACTTGCGGATATTCTGTGTGACCTGCGTGCAAGGTGCGTGGGGGCTGACAATTCAGTGACGGAATTCCTCGGAAGGAATGGCAGAGGTCCAACAGAATGTCGTTATCTTGGCAGCATACGGGGACTGCGAAGTGCCTGCGTGGGAGTTGCCTAAGGGCCTCCTACTGGCGTTCTGCGTGGACTTCTTTGGGCAATCCCCGCTACACCCCCGGAAAAAGTTTTGGTCATGCCCAAAACTTGGTTGCGAGTAAATCGGACTTGCGTGCGTACATCCGGGCGACTACGGGCGAGATACGCGCTAGATACTGTCAGGTGCGGACCAACTGCGGAGAGATCCGAGTAGCAAATTTTTCCCCCCGCAAGTCAACCCGCAAAACTTCCCCTGATACAGTGACAAGGCCTTGAGCATGCTCAAAAATGTTCCGAGTGAGTCGTGGGGGTTCGCCCGAAGAGGTACACGAAGAACACCAGTAGGAGGAGACCCTTACCTTCAGCACCTCGCAGGCAGCTCCAACGCAGGTACTTCGCAGTACCCGTAAGTCGCTCGTAACAGAAATGGATCGGTTTCGAAGCTCTCAAGCAGGTCACACGGAATGACGCAAGTAGAAGGTAAGAAGCACGCGTCTATCAGGTGAGACACAAGTGCGAAACTCGCAAACATTCTTGTCCGCCGGCAGAAAATTCTCCTGCGTGCTGAAAAATCCCTACTCGCAACAAGGCCGCGTAGCTTGCCCGGAAATGTGTGACACGGCCTTAAAACTATAAACTCTAAGAGTCTAATATGTTTAAGTCAGGGAGGTGTTAATGAGAAGGAGAGGAATCTCCAATTATCTAAGAGAATAGTGCTGGAATAAACTATTCAGTAATAGACTTTTTTTTTTTAAAGCGTGGTAATATATTTTTCATATAACTCTTACCAATGACATAATTCAAATTTTCTAGTGCTATTGGAAATCGAAGCTTTTTTTCTTCTTCTTTTTAGTCTGCCGAAGGACATATTGATTTAGCCCAGTAAAGCAAATATTTTTTTCTTTTCTTTTTGTTCAGCCGCCACGCTATGTGGTAGGTTGTTTTGTGATACGACTGACATACACATATGCATCAAATGACTTTTCGAACATTTTACTTAAATCACTTCTCCCAAAGGGAAACAGTAAATTTAAAGCTGATGTAATTTCAGACACACCCGTCATAGTCGGCATAATAATGGGCCTTTCGACACAATAATGCTGCTTTCCTGCCAAGCGAAATCCCTTACAGTTTTTGTGTCGATGAGGGATAGCATGTACAACGCTACGGCGCGACATTTCATGCTTCACAAGCGGCCTCCAGAGCACACAAAGCGTTACATTCTAAAGTCATTGAACTGCTCGTCTATGAAAAGGAAACCTTTTGAGACTCTCTGCTAATTCTTTAGTGGTTTCACAAACTCGGAACGGAGCCGAACGGTGTCAATGAAACGCGTTTTCGTCACAAGTTGTAAGAGCTCTAACACAGCTATGGCAAAGCATATATAAACAACATAAACGTACCATTATTGAAAATATATCATAAATTCAATTAAAGTTCACAAGAATAGAAATTTAAAAAAAAAGATAGCTACTGCAATAGAACAAGTGATGGTTAAAGAACGTCTTTACAGTATCTAAGTGTAATCGCTTATAGTCAAGTGCCTGAGTGCAGTCGTGTGGAATAACTTTGCTAGGAGGATTCAACAGATTTTAGTCTCAATCGCAGAGCATGAACGGTCACAAATAGATTTGTTTTGAAAGGCACAAAAAATATTTGTGTGGATGAATAAGTGTTAACAAGTGTAAATCAATCAAAATTTTATCTCAGGGTATGAGACTATAACTTATTACCTACATTCTGCAGAAAAAAGGTCAATTTGCTTCAGTAGTCACAGTGAAATAGGGATTGTTGTGAAGCATGTCAGGAATCCCTTTCCTCCAAGTTTTGTATAGGGAGACACGTTGTCCGTTGTGTTCACGCCTTACAAATATCAAGTTGTTATTAGCAATTCTTCTCACAAAACTCTCTTTAAAAAAAGAGATTGCATGTTTTTTGTCATTATCAACTAAAGAAATGAAAGATTTATTGTATAAAAAAGATGCGGATTCCTACAGATTTGAAAATACACCTGCACTCATGATATTAGTAAGGTATATGAAAATAAATGATTACAGAAAAATATGAAATTATGAACTCATTGATTATCGGCTTGATGTCATCTTCCTTTTTGGCTTTCCGTTTCCTGTTTTCTTTTTCTCTTTCCTTTTTTTTTATCAAGATGATCATGACAGGAATATTTTGCATATTTACAAACTTGAATAGTCACATATTGACATATCTACATCTTGTTGGTTGCCCTGTCAGTTGTGAGCAAAATATTTTCATTCATGATATGGATGTCAATATCATTCAAGTCCTAAACTTGGGAAAATGGAACCACGACATGCTCTACAAATATCCTCATTTCCCCGTTACTACTGGACCGAATTGAATGGGGGTTTCTCCAAGATGTAGGTAGCAAACAATAGTTTGATATCCTGAATAAGCATTGAGAATGTTAAATCATTTTGAAATTTATCAATGCGAAAAGTCCTATTGTAATTTTTGGGACGTACAGTAGTGTCAAAAATGATTTCATCGGTATATCAACCACTTTAATAAGGAAGGTACTAACCTAGTATAGCGAAGAGGCAGCCAAGATAGATTGGGGTCTCGACCAGAGGAACGCACATCAAGGGTACGGCGCACATGAAGCTACCAGCGATGGCCAAAAACCTTCTCGGCAGGACCTTCATCAGTGAATACACGAACGGACCTGTGAAGAGCAGGAACTCGAACGTCAGTGTCATATTGATGAAATACATTTGAATATGAAATATTTTGTCCTTGCAACGATTATTGGTTTGCCCTATAAGGTAACCAATATCACTCTAAGAAAAATAGGTGCAACTTTGCATCTTTCAGACCAGAAAGGTGCAAAGTTGCACCCCTAAAGGTGCTCCCATTGTGTCACTGATGAGAGCGCAAAGTTCAACCTATTTTCTTAGAGTGAAGTAGTAGCGGCAGCAGAAGTATGATCTATTTAAAACTAATACACACTATAGAGAGAAAAAAAATGAACATTTACTCAGCCTTCATTCTTAGAAGAAAGCAGAGCCCAAATAAATATGAGTGTGGATTGAATGAAAGCAGCAATTAAATACTCGCGACTATCCAAACACAGCAGGGAAACTGTGAGCAGTTTCAAACCGATTCAAAAGTTATGTTTGTTTTTTCGATTATCTTAATTAATCATATGCCATTGTCTCTAGATAAGAAGTCTAAAACTGTTGTGTTCTACCGATTTTGCTGCTCTCACTCAATCCACATTAAATTTGGGCTTGGGTTTCCATTAAGATTGGTGGTAAACAATGTTTCATTATATACATGTAATGATAGTGTTGTTGCTTATGTGGACATCACAATCTATAGCATCCCGGAACGAAACATGCTTGTGTCGTATTCATTATAATGGTGTTGTTCCATTTGATTTTTTTATTTTAACCTTCGAGGGTTTTAGCAAGGGCAGATAATAATATCGCTATCTGTCAAAAACAAAAAGCAGATGTCAGCTTATTGAGCTGACAAGGATTGCTTGCAACAACAAAGTGGATGCCGCTGCATGTAAACAAGATATTATTCAGAGGGGTTAAGGTTCAGGTGTGAGTTTCTTCAAATTGTCTCCGTCTGCAAAGGACAATTCTAAGCTCGGAACTGCTGATCTATGAATTAACAAACATATCGGAAAAACGTCTGATTTTTCCGACATGATTGATTGATTGTTTTTGTTTTTTTAAAGTAATAATCGACTCCAGTCGGGAATCTTAGGCTGTGTGTGTGCTAACATAGAGATCAGCGATAAAGCTGCACACAATTTGTTCCGGGGCTTCTCGAATATATCCGAACCGGGCCATGTAACATGTTTAACATTCACACTTCGTGGATCCGCGAGCCGCCGGGTCTTTAATGCGTAACCATTGCTCCATCCCAGCACACACGGCTATTTACTGTATGATAGAGCTACATGATCACCAGTCCTGTATCACACGTTTGATGGGTCCCATATCCCTATTATTTTAGTTGTGTAAGTCAAAGTTGATGTCCCTGTCAATGTCAGCGCCCGGATGTCCCTGTATATGTTTCTGTTTTGTCTGTCTCTGTTTCTGTCTTTCTCCTTACCTCGGTTTTGTATTTCTTTTTACTATACAAATTATGGATTGTCATATTCATTTATGTTAAGGGAACACTTTTCTCAATTTTTTTTGTTTCGTTTTTTGTTTTTGCTTCTAGAGATGTGCCTCAGCATTTTCAAGTTGATCGCATGTTACTTGTACTTATATGTATACCATTGCTGGAAATGAATTAACCTGGACCTGAACCTATACCAAGTGTTTTTAGTAACCCATCACATTGTTTAGTCACTTTACTTGATGTTTTGGCACTCATAAACCACGTAGGGCCAAAATCACGCCTTTGTCATTTAAGTTGTATCTTCTGATACAATTATTTTTGATATTCATTGAAATTGTCATGTAAGGTGTTGATAAAAAAAAAATATTCAAACTTTCATTTGAGCCCTAAAAATTGTCGCTATTTACCACTGTTTGTTTGCAGAGTTATCTAAAAGCTCTAAATCGGTTTATATACAACGGATCATTAGATTGGCAACACATTTCAGAAGATTGTAAATCTCCCCCACTCACACATACAACCCCATTCCTTCTTTGTCTGTCTCTCTGTCTTTCACGCTCTTTTAAATTGATTAATTTTTGTGCAGTTTCCTTTTCTGACATTATGTAGATCTCACAGTATAAACAAGCTCAATCTAGGTAATTTTCAATATGATTTTTTTTCCATGGCTTTATTTAAAACGAGGAGGAGAATAATCACTTCTGAAACAAACTATACCGCAAGGACGCATGAGATAATGCAGTGTCACAGATAAGGTGTGTTACAAAAGTCGCCATACAATACGCCATGTTCAATGGTCGCACTTGATCTAGTGCCTGTGCTTCGATAAATCAAATTCAGCTTTCTCTCCTTGTCGGCTTGGGGAAAATTTGATAGTCTCGTCATGGTCGATATGTTGTTCTTATGTTTAATATCGATGAAATGAATTCATGCTCGCATGAAATGTCCAGGGGCACGATTATTTTCTACGTCGCAAGTTCAATTCCAACTTACCAATTTCACTGTATGCTGTGATCGCTCTTTAAGTACATCACAATTCAATGCTCGCAATTTCTTAAGAAATGACATAAACATAATATGATACTTTGTGAAATATTCAAATCCCTCATGCAAACAGTTCTTCATTTCTTGAAGATTTTGATATTTGGCCGGGATTAATTCAGAAAACAAAGAGGTATATTGTTGATAGACGATTTTGATATTGATCTTTGGAAAAAATATCGAGAATATCCGTAAGAATAAACTATGCAATGTTATGCAGGCAAATCTTTGTAACACGACAATCGATATATCATCAAGAATTGCGGTCACCTCATCATATTGACTATTAACGCTGTCACTGATATTTATATTCTTATGGATACGGTCTTCTGTGTAATGTTATTTCTGGCTCGTGTCCGTGTACAATATCATCTCTGGTAAAGCTTCTTGTACTTCTTGGATTTTTTCTTTTCATCGAAAATTTGAAGTAGAACGCTCTTGTGCAATATAATGTCTGATAAAGTTTCTCTTAATAATGGCATGCTTCAAAAGCTGAAATATTATGTCCCCATGAATATTCTTATCTGTGCTTTATAACTCCTTGATATTATCGTACATCTCATAATCATAACATTGTCTGGGCAAATTGGAAAAAAAAGTTTTAATAACAGTATTTTACGACTACAAAACTCTATATGTATATGCACTTGCTCAGGTTATCAGTACCATTCGTGTCCTTTATTCGCAGAATTAAAAAGAAATACTCAAGGTAAATGGCATAAACATTTTGCAGTTGCTGTCTTTTTTTTCTCTCATTATTTCAGTTGCGTGAAGACATACACTCTCTTCCTACAAGACGATCTGACAGATTTCATTGACATAATCCTAAGACGTTGATGGCTCTGAAATCTATCAGACGCACTGGACCCGATTTTTGAAACTCTCTTCCTCTTGATAGTCGAAATATCAAGTCTATGTGGGCCTTTTTTTAAAAGAAAGCTGTAAAAACATTGATGCTCTCTTGATATCCGTGATCCTATAATGTGCCAATGTCAATGGTAAATGCGAAATCCAAGGTAAATCAAAGTGGTCCTAACAAAAGGGAGTTCCACCTTTTATTAGGACCACTTTGTTTTGCTCTCTTTTGAGATCTTAATCATTTCAGAACCGATTTTCACCAGCTAAACTTTTAATTCCTCTTATGATTGTTTGCTCTATAATGGTTTCTAATTGTCTCGCAAAAAGTTAAAACCTGAATCGACAAAACAACCAAAAATATACGATTTGTTAACACACTGGAGACCAAATTACTTTGCAACAAATATATGTATATAACATTCCGTATATAAGCTTTTGGTGCATATTGCATCTATCTTTCTAGAGTCCCGTATGTAGTATAGATCATCTATTACACTGTATTTTTTTGATTGAATTGTGATCCATTAAGTGACATGGGAAGAGATTAAAATGTTTTAACTCTTTACTCCAAGAAATTCCACACGGTACATGCACTTGTATGTTCAAATGAATGTGTAATTCAAGTATCAATTTCCCATCGATATCATTCCAGTATAATTTTGTAATATAAATGTAAAACAAGGTTGGAAAAACCCCCAAATTGATATGTCAACATCAATTCCATCCAAAATATAAATCAAAACTTTATTTGCTGTACAGTAATTGCCACAAAAAAAAAAAAACGCATTACATCTTATATGTGTAACAATGCCTGGATGCGCCGTGAGGCCTGTACAAACATGGCTGTATCTATTTGAAATGGGTGTAGTCACCTTGTACCTTGTAGGATTTCAGCCGTATATCACCATGATCACACACAGCCAAACTCTTATGCATGAGTAAATCCAGCGAACACCATTATGTGTACTCGTGTTCATGTATATATGCATGTACACTGATGATGCAGGAACCAAGTGAATAATAACAAGCCAAATGGAATGAGTATGAGATAGACGAGAGAGGGGCATTTTAGTGTAGATGCAAGCCTACACCAGTTGTGGCACGCAAGCCTAATTATTTTTTGCACTACACAAGGTATAATACAATATGTACGCCTCTCTTCATGTCTTTTTTTTCCCTGCAACAACACAAAACTCATCATTATGAAACTGGGGGACAATAACGATTGTGATATAATACTTATTTCTGAAAGACTTCCTTATGCCCCCCCCCCCCCTCCAATCAATTTTGCCATATCATTCTGTACTCCCCCAGGGGTGGATCCAGGAATTCCAAAGGGGGGGGGGGGGAACAATATTTCTGAAGCTACTTCCTGGTTTCATCTCATTTTTTTCTTTTTATTCATTTTGTTTTAACTACTAATAAAGAGGGGGGGGGGCGCCCAGTGCGCCCCCTCTGGATCCGCCGCTGTCCCCTATACCACTGTATAGCTTACGTAAAAAATGCATAATAGTATAGACATGCACATTTGGCAAGTGGTGGGGACAACGTGCACCCGAACAGATTAGGTAACAATTGTAGGCTAGCGTATAGTGACATGGCAAAATAAGTGTTAGGAGGGGGGGGGGGGGGGAGGCATAAGGACGTCTTTCCTTTATTTTTTCGAATTATTTCGTCGATTTTCTTACAACAATTTAGATGGATTCACGAAATAAACCAATATACATGGTCGAACCAGGTTGACAAGGCATCGAGAATGATAAAAAAAAAAATCAATAAACATTACTTACTAAGAAGAACTAGCAGACCCGAAGGCAAGCTGCATATAAGGGCGATTGTTTCGTAGTCACTGTCGAAGCGAGAGACCATGTCTGCTATCAGCACCCCGAAGGATTTAGACAGCCCGGCATCGAAGAACAGAACGCAAAACTTGCTCACCAGCACGACGAATCTCCAAGGATCGCTTGAATCTTGTAACGGAGCGACTGTAGCTGTCTGTGTCGGAGCCATTTTAGACACATGAATCATAACACAAGTATATGTATTCGAGATTTTAAACCACGGCCGTCACTGGTCTTTACAGAGGAGAAGCAACTCATAAGTCCGATTGGTTACACGGTTACACATTCGTTGCGAATTATTACAAGCGGGATTCACCTCTCTGGGGGAAAACGACCTCTTAAACCTCATGAACTCCAATAATTTTACGACCATGGCGTCTAAACGAAAGCGAGCGAAGATTTCAAACGACTCCTTTGTGCTCCTCGCCGAAGCCATGCAAGAATCAGAAGCTATTTTCAAGAGCAACAATGCAGCGCAAAGCTTACAATAAATCCCAATAGAATGACTGACCCCTGTTTCTTTCTCTGAGTTTAGTACCCAATAAGAGACCACATTTTTTTTCACTCTCTCTCTCTCTGCAGGAGGCTCTTCTGTACAGTGGGAAGAGACATGTTGCGCCTAGCATGCGGAAGATTTCTTTTGAGAAAGTGTCATTCAACCTGACAACATGGCGAGGTAATGTATGTCCACGTGGTCACATGCACTATACTTGAGAAGTCGACATGGCTACATGCACTACTTGGGAAGTCGACATAGCCATATAAACTACTTGGGCAGTCGACATGGTCACATGCACTACTTGGGAAGTCGACATGGCCATATACACTACTTGGGAAGTCAACTTGACGAGATGACGTGTATGTCACCGCGTCGATTTATCAAAGTTCATTAAGTCGACATGGAGAGTTACATATTTTCAATGTCAACATGATAAGAATATCAAGTCGACTTGACGAGGTGAAGTATCTCGGCATGTCGTCAAGTCGAATGGCCCATTATAGTAGCTTGCGTATGTCTCTGCTATGATGCCATTTCCGTATACGTATAACGACTTGCAAGTCTTCATGAACATAATGGCCCGAATTCACTAAGGTCACAAGGTGGTACAAATGAAACCATGGTTTTCAATCAAAGACATAAACCATGGAGCGCCAAGTGTCGCATGGAATATTTTGTTACGAAATTGGTCATTTCGTCGACAAAATTATCGTTTCGTCAACGAAGTAATCATTTCGTGGACGAAATGTTCATTTAGTTACAAAATGTTGTCATTTCGTTACAAAATAATCATTTCATCGACGAAATGACTGATTTCGGTAGCGAAATATTCCATGCGAAACTTGGCGCTCCATGGTTTCTGTCCATGGTTTAAACCATGGTTTCATTTGTACCACCTTCGTGAATTCGGGCCAAAGAGTTAAAGTATAATGAGCACCCTGGGATGATTGAGATTATTACTCTGGCCATCTCGTCCAAGTTGAAAAAAAAAATGAGTTTAAGTGATTAGCATGATATTCCTCTCCATTAATGTAAACACAAAAAGGAGCAACGGTATTGAATCTGTGTAGATAGAATGGCGTGATTCCTGACAGGACAACATGTTGTGACTTTGCCAAAGGACATTTTGTATCCATGGTAACTGAATTATTTACATATGATCATCCAGGAATCTGAGGGCTGTCCATTTTAAGTCACCAATGGGGGCGTTGTACATTAGAATAAAATAAAAAACAGTGAAATGGCAGCATAAAAGAAAATAGCAACAGACAATAATACAACATGCCATTTTTGTCCTGTCACCGTGTCGCTTCATTATCCTGAAAAAAAAAGAAGTAAACGAGGTGCAGACTAGAAGCAATGGTAATCAGGCATTATGATTTGGGACAATAGAATCCTATGTTATGTTTCCATGGCAGCACTCGGAGACCAATCCTATTGCGCGTGGAGCGTGAGCAATCTGATGAAATGTTTTCGCCGCTTTTAGCATGTTTTATAGATTGAGCAACGCCGGATATTTGATGAACTTAATCATCAAACGATATCTGTTGTTTTCCGCGTCAGTGATTTTTCCTCTGTCCATCATGTATCTAAAATGTTTGCAAGGACACAAACCAAACATTCTAATAAGGTATCAAATATCATAATCTTTTCACGTTGAACTGAAAATATCGCGTAAATTAACAATTTTTCAACCATATAGGAATATGATATATTCTTCATATTATTAAAAAAAAATCCTTGAGTCGTACTTTTGCATGGATCTGCCGATTTTCACTTCCATATCTCAAACAGTTCCTTAGTAACGTCTGCCATAAAATCTATCACGGACGGAAAGGCAAAAAGACGAAAGGACGACGGAAGGACGGACAACCCGAATAATAATGCTTAAATGAAAGAAAGAAAGAAATTTTTTTTTTTTTTTTGGTGTGCGCCTCCATAGGTAGCCCCACTCATTTAGGGTTCTGATTATATTGTCTCTTTTACCTGGTTTTTGCTGCATTTTTGCAGTATGGTTGTTTATATTGTATTCTGTTTGTGTCAAGGATCTTGCTAGACCATTTCCAGTCAGTTTGTTGGTAAGTTACCTGTATATTTAAGCAGATGAATTTTGTATCTTGATACTGTTGCCTACTCTGTATTGCCATTTTCAGTGTCCAGCTCAGTGTTGCACACTTGCTTCATGCATCTTGTGTGTGTACTTGCTTTGTACTTTCAATAGCACCTTTTGTTGTCACACCGTTCACATGTGTATGTCAATAGCATCACCTCCACAGCAATGGAGGGGATTAAGATCTGGCGTCTCTGGCATCTCTTCTTTTGTATACCTCTGATTGTATCTCTCTTGAACGTGAACCATGTATTCATGCTGCCAACTGATGCTTGTAACTGTAATCACAGTCTACTTTCTCCTGTTCACAGGCTTGTCCGACACTGTGGTAAACCTGTTGCATACTGTAGCAACACATGTGCATGTTTTCAGTTAGCCATCCTACTGTCCGGTGACATTCAAACAAACCCAGGTCCATGTAAGTCGATGTAATGCAACATGCTAATGAGTATTGCAGTAGTTTTAAACCGAATCGTATTACATATGATGTACATGCCCTCCATCAGTTTAATGGGAAGCCCAGTCATCTACTTCCTTTGACTGTTTGGAGAAGGGTATGTGATCTTGGGATTGCGCAGCAGCGGCGTACTCACAGGGGACGCCGTAGGCGAAGGATTCCAAGGTCACAGTCCCTTTGTGATGCTTCCAGTGGGTCTCAATTTGGTTTATGGAACGCAAGATCCTTGACGAATAAAGTCGATGCAGTGTCAACTCTGATCATAGATAATGATATTGATGTGTTAGTCATCACTGAGTCATGGCTTTCAGGTGACCAGAGGGATGAGCCTACCCTTGCTGAATTGAAATTATCCCTTCCAAATTTCAATATTATCAATCATCCCAGAAAGACATCTAGAGGAGGTGGTATCTGCGTCCTGTATAGGTCTGCTGCGCGTTGTGTTGTCAATGACACACACAAATTTATGTCTTTTGAACTGCTAGATTTCACGATTCATCTCACTTCTTCATCTACTGTTCGGGTTTATTGCATTTATCGCTCACCCCATTCCTCTCGTCACACCTTTACCAGCAACGACTTTCTTGATGAGTTTTTAACTCTCCTCGAGAGTGCTGCTGTTGATGCTCATCCAACCATTCTTCTTGGTGACTTTAATATACATGTAGATGATTCTGCTGATAGTTTCGCTCAGTCTTTTCTCAATGCCGTCGAAGCCTTTGGGTTTCATCAACATGTTAAGGGTGCCACTCACCAAGCAGGCCACACACTTGATTTAGTCTTTAGTAGGAAATCTGAAGATATTATTTCCCATATCACTGTATTGCCATCTTTGCCATCTGATCACTCCGCCATTCTTTCCGCCATTAATCTTAAAGGCCCACCAAATCCTAGAAGGAAAGTAAGCTTTAGAAAGCTTCGCAATATTGACACCAACTCTTTCCGCCAGGATATTAAACAGGCTTTGTTGACTTCCCAGTGTACATCTTGTCCTACAGAAGCAATTTCAATGTATAATGACATGCTGAGTAATCTGTTGGACAAGCATGCCCCTGTTAAAACCGTGACTGTGACAATTAGACCCAATGCCCCTTGGTTCTCTGATGAGGTTAGGGAGGCCAGGAGGCGTCGGCGTCGTGCTGAACGTCGCATGTTGAAGTCCGGCATGCAGACTGACATGGACCTGTATCGTCAAGAATGTGAGCTGTACTACAGTCTGATTACTGATGCAAAGTCCCAGTACCTGAGAAAAGAGATCGCCAATGCTGACTCGAAACGACTATTCAACTTCGTGAAGAAACTGTCCACCCCTTCTGACTCTGCTATTTATCCTGAACACTCATCTGACTCAGAACTGGCGCACAGGTTCAGTATATTCTTCATGAAGAAAATCGATGATATTGTGTCTTCCTTTGTATCTGACGTGAACCATTTGGAGTTATCCGTCCAGGCTCCTGAGAACTCTTTGAACTGCAACCTGAGCGAGTTTAATCCAGTCACTGATGAACAGCTTCGACGTCTCATCATGCTATCTCCACCAAAATCTTGCAGTCTGGACCCTCTTCCAACTTGGCTGCTCAAAGAGTGCCTTGATGAGCTGCTTCCGGTTCTAAAAAACATCATTAACACATCATTGTCATCGGGTATAGTTCCAATACCTTTCAAGACATCTCTTGTTTCCCCTCTGTTGAAGAAACCGAACCTAGATCCCGATGTCCTGAGCAATTACCGACCAATTGCCAATCTGCCATTTGTGAGTAAGCTTCTTGAAAGGATTGAGTCTACACAGTTAATGTCTTATGTTGACAGTAATCATCTGCTTCCTACAAACCAGTCAGCATACCGCAACCTCCACTCAACAGAAACTGCCTTGTTGAAAGTGCTCAACGATCTCCTTCTTGCTGTCGACAAGGGCAATGAGGCTGCTCTTCTTCTTCTTGACTATTCGGCTGCGTTTGACACGCTCGACCACACGTTGCTACTACAACGACTTAGTAATGACTATTCCATCACAGGCACTGCCATCCAATGGATCAAGTCATATCTTCAAGATCGCAGACAGAGGGTGATAATCAATGGGACCTGGTCACGTCCTAGTCCTATCAGCTGCGGAATTCCGCAAGGATCCGTTGCCGGCCCCCTTCTTTTTCTCCTCTATACAGGTCCACTCACCAGAATCATCAATTGTCATCATGGAGTCAACTACGCTATGTATGCTGACGACACTCAAATTTACATAACTATGTCACCTGGCGATAGGATTGCTGCTGTTAATTCACTGAGAGAATGTCTCAACGACATCAAAACCTGGTCCACTGCCAACAGCCTCCGTCTGAACGAAGACAAGTCTGAACTCATCCATTTCTCTTCACAGTTTAGGAGCACAGTTCCTCTACCAGATCTAACTACTCGGGATGGGATTATTAAGGTCTCTGACTGTGTTAGAGACCTTGGCTTTACTTTGGACAAACACTTAACTCTTAAACACCATATCACAAACATTTGTAAGTCTGCATCATGGGGTATTTTCAAAATAGGGAAGATCAGGCGTCTGCTTGATCAATCATCAGCTGAGCGGCTCGTCCATGCCTTCGTCTCCTCCTATCTGGACTACTGCAACTCCCTCCTTGCCGGCCTCCCTCTTTCTCACATATCCCCTCTCCAACGTATCCAAAATTCAGCCGCTAGATTAGTCTCCCTTAGTAGGAGACATGACCATATATCTCCTGTTCTCCGCTCACTCCATTGGCTTCCAGTACATTCCCGTATTACTTTCAAGATCCTACTTCTGACGTACAAAATCACACGTAATCTTGCACCCATATATCTTCAAAACCTAGTCTCTCTCCGCTCCTCCTCTTCTGCCAGACCCCTCCGTTCATCTTCCTCTCTCCAATTACTTCATGGCCCACGTACAAAAACCCGTTATGGTGACCGAGCCTTCTCTTCCATTGCTCCCACTCTTTGGAATAAACTTCCTCTTTATATTCAGAATGCCTCATCTGTCGAATCATTTAAAATTCTTCTTAAAACTCACCTGTTTAATCAGCTGTAATATTTTTTTTTTTTCTGGAGGCGCACACAGTTATCAATTATTGTACCATTGTATCACATGTATTTTTCTTTTCTTTTCTTTCTTCTTCTTTTGTTACTGTTAACGTTAATTTTGTTAATGTTATTGTGTTTTCTAGTCTATTTGTATGAGTAGCAAAGTGCGCTTAGAAACGTCAGTATGAAGCGCCATATAAATGCAATTATTATTATTATTATTATTATTATTATTCTGAGGGATGAAGGCTCAGCTGCAAGTTTCTTCACTTTGTCGGAAAAAGAAAGGAACCAGTGGGACTCGACAGGTTCGAGTCCCACTGGTTCCTTTTACCGACATGTTGGTTAATTCACAGATCAGCAGTTGCGATCTTAACAAATTTAATTTGTAGAGGGAGACAAAGTGAAGAAACTTGCACCTGAATAATGCTTTACATTAACACTAATAACACTTTATGGAGGAAGTGTAATAAATCACTAAAGAGAAAAATACGATGCGAGATGTTAAGTCTCAATTTGATGTTTCCAAGGCTATTAATTAGGTGATCCGAGTATCCTCTCGGATCACCTATTGTATCTGTACGGATTCTTTCTTCTTCTTCTTCTTCTTCTTTCTTTATTTCTCCCCAAAAGTTGTGCAGAGGTTAGCTCAGAAAGTACTATGCCTATCAAGTTCAAACTTATACCATGTATGTATCGTGTCCCAAAGACGGCAATCGAACTAAAATCAAAGTGATCAGTCGACCGTGACGTCACTATGACGTCATTATATGAAAACACATTCTCAATCATATCTCATTAATGGAATGAAGTTTTTCAATGAAATTTACGTCACATATATTTCAAGTTATGCGCATTCTACTCATATTCTCAAAATTCACATTTTCTCTTGGTACGTGCGCGTACGCGCGCGTTGAAATATTTGTATGCTCAAATCGAGCTCAAATTTTTTTTGCACACGTTTCAGACCATTTAGAGCATTTTTTGAAAAATTGAAAAAAATCGGACGGACGCGTACGCGCGCGCGCATATACGCACGCACAGCTCATATGCAATAGAAATTTTCAGTTTTTTCACACGGATCGGATGTCCACAATGTCAAGGAATATTTCTATCAAGTTTCAAGTCGATCCGACTCAATATGACATCATACGGGCCCGTCAAATTCAAAATTCCGCGCGTGCGTCAATGGGGATACACTGTGCAACTATGCCAAAAAACCGCCAATTTTAAATCGGATTTTACTCGTCAGGATGGACGATGACCCCCCATTTTCTTGACATATTCTAAAAGCTGATGAGTTGTACATGTCATTTCATGGGTTGGCGATACTGAAAAAATGATTAAAAGATATCAAATTTCTTAATAAAGTAAACAAAGTAAATTTTCCAAATGACGTCATCAAATTTCAAATTCACTCGAGCGTATCTCACTTAAATTTCGCCAATTTTCACCCAGATTTCAGTATGTTGTAGCTTATGAAATGTTCTTTCATCAATGTGATAACAACATTTTGATTGGATAACGTCATCACCTCGTAAAAATGGATTGAAAGTATCCTTGTAAAATTTCACCAGTTTACGTGTTATCTCTATGGGAGAGCAGTTTTTCTGGCAGTGAAAATTGACATGACTCTCTTTTTCGAGCACTAGCTCACTTATGCTTCGGTGAATTTTCCCAGATTTTAGTATGTTGTAGCTGAGACTTTGGGCTATCGTAAATGTGACCTCCATTTTTTCATACAACGTTGGTAACACATCGAAAAATTGCATGTGGCTTCGATGCAGCGTCATTTTGCTTAATACACAGGGCCTATGGAGCATGAAATAGGTCATTGCATAGCGCATCCGACTCGTAATCCTAAGGTCCCTGGTTCGATGCTCACCCCTGCCAGTTTTTTTTTTTTTGAACACTTTTTTTCCTTTTTTTTTCTTTAGTTAGTCTTAATCTCCTTTCCTAACTTTATCTTTTTCTGATTTTTTTCATGCTTCTCCTTCAAATTTCTATAAAAATAACATAATTTTTTCTTTATTTTTCTTTCTTTCTACTACTTTCTGTGCAATAGATGAACAACAACAATGGCTATTAATCCCATATTTTGCACATGTTTTGTTCATGTCACGTACATTATTTCATAACATAACAATTACTTGATCGGACACCATCTTGGGTATGTAAATTAGGGTCAAAGGTCATAAATGTTTTATCCTGTATCTTGGTGAATACATGTCCTATCTCTCCCATATTTTGCACACGCAAAGACCATGTTACAAGAATCATTTCACAAAATAACCACTTTTTGCTCAGATGCCATCATGTCTGTGCAAAATGGGGTCAAAGGTCATATATTCTTCTTTCTGTATCTTCATTATGACGTGTTATCTCTATGGGAGTGCAGTTTTTCTGCGAATGAAGCTATGACAATCTTTTTCGAGCAATAGCTCACTTATGCTTCGGTGAATTTCTCCCAGATCTTAATATGTTGTAGCTGAGACTTTGGGCTATTGTATTTTACCCTTCGTTTTTTTCATACGATGTCGGGATCACGTTAAAAAACGTGGTCGAATTTAAAGCTTATCTTCAATGTATTGAGATGTTTCTTTTCTGTCTGCAACTTTCTTTGCAATAACTCAAGAAAAACAGCGTCTATCACCCTCAAATTTTGCACATGTTTAGTTCATGTCACGTACATTATTTCATAAAATAACAACTTCTTGATCAGACACCATCTTGGGTATGTAAATTAGGGTCAAAGGTCATAAATGTTTCATTCTGTATCTTAGTGAATACATGTCCTGTCTCTTCCATATTTTGCACACGCAAAGACCATGTTACAAGAATCATTTTACAAAATAACCACATTTTGCTTAGATGCCATCCTGGCTGTGCAAAGTGAGGTCAGTGGTCAAATATACTTCATTCTGTCTCTTTATTATGACGTGTTATACGGAATATGGTACCAAAGATGGCAGATCTGACTCGCTTTTCTAAATGAGATTCCGAATATCACACGGCGAATGTCCCTAAACACAGATGAAACCTGTATGGTCATGCCTAAATTATATATTTGTTGCTGTATCTTCGTTATCTAGTGTATACAGAATTTGGAACCAAAGATGACAGATTTGACTCCCTTGGCTAAATGAGAATGCAAACATCACACGGCCAATGTCTCTAAACACAGATGAAACCTGTATGGTGTTGCCTATTGCGATCAGACCTCGAATCATTGATTAAAAAAAAAATCGGATCACCTTAATTTGTCAGTGATGACAAATTACAATCTCTAGTTCTATTTCCACTCTTTCCTAAATAGGTATAATACAAGTTACAAACACTGCAAATTATTGCCTAATTACAGAATTCAAAACAGTCAAAAGGTCATTGATCTCCCTTTGTATGCGCAGCTAAGAATGAAGGACTGTACGGATCCATGTCGCTGCATAATTATGAGGAAAATAGGTAAATGCTATCACGGAATAGTCGACTTGCAAGATAAGCGGGTGCTGTTCGTTATTCCGAAGGTTCGTTAATCCGAAACACACAAATTCCCTATACCTATAGGTTCGTTAATCCGAAAATGAAAAAGGATTCGTTAATCCGAACATTTGTGGCGTTATTCCGAAGGTTCGTTATTCCGCAGATTTGTTCATCCGAAAATGAAATTCGGAAAAACGAACCTTCGGAATAACGAATCTTCGGACTGAAGAGCCTTCGGAATTACGAACCTTCGGAATAACGAGCTGTAACCAGATAAGCAGTGACATCGAAGACCGTTTGTTGCGACACGGATTGTCGCCCCTACACGGATTGTCGCCTTCTGCTCGGGGCGACAATCCGTGACGGGCGCTGGCGGCACGGATTGTCGCCCCCGTCACGGATTGTCGCCTGGCGACAATCCGTGACGCTTGTGCAGTTCCCAGTTTTTGACCTCGAAGGCGACAATCCGTGTTGGCAAAAAATTTGTTGCGACACGGATTGTCGCCCCGTCACGGATTGTCGCCCCGGGCTCGGGGTGGTTCCTCCGGTGTTAAGCTTTGGTGGGATGGGTATGACTGGTAAGTTATGCGTATGTGTGTGTGTGCGTGTGTGTGTGTGTGTGTGTGTGTGTGTGTGTGTGTGTGTATTGTGAGCTGCATGATATGTGATGTGTATGATTTGTTGTGTGTTTGTGTGTGTGTGTGTTTGTGTGTGTGTTTGTGTGTGTGTTTGGAGTATAATAATACAATATGTAGAAACTGTGCATGTGTGGTGGTTACATAGTGGTAGTGGTTTGTTTGTCTGTGTGAAAACGTGTGCCTGTATGCTTACGTGTGTATGCGGAATATAGTGGCGCTACTGTGGCAATACAAACGCCTTCAGAGTGTATGAGCACGTGTTTAAAGAATTCAAACCAGCGTTGATCTAAAAATAGTATGGGTGTGTCAACCAAATATCAGCGGTGAGGCGGGCTAGGCGAGAGAGAGACCGAGAGAAAATACACACGAGGGAGGTACCCTCCCCAAATGTTATTTGTCTTTGTTCATTTTTCCCTGCAGTCATTTTCTTCCAGCAGTCTTATAAACTAGAACGTCCATACCACTATTCTTTGTCCCAGAATAGGTTTGGCATGCTTTATGCATGAGCGAATAATTTCCACACCCCGTAAAAAATTGTCAATCGTTACTTGATTTTAGCACAAACGAACTGCCATTGCACACCGCTAATACATACGTAATACAAACAAACACCAACAAACACTCAAACAAACCTCATAATGCAAACAAACCAACTCAACACTTTTTTCCTTGATATCTATTGATTTCATTCAAATCATTCATAAATCGACTCATTCTGGGTGCAACATGAACAAAAAAAAAGTTGCAAATGGCAATTCGAAACAAAAGCAAATCCATTAAACTTGTCAATTTATACCACAAATAATCTCACTTCAACATAGATAACTCGATTATAGACCAACCCTACTAATAATTTCTTCACGAGAAAGTTTTGACATGTATAGGGCCCTACCAAACCTATATTCCTTGAATATATTGGTTTGGATCATGTAACACCTTCTTACTTACAAGGGCATATACATAAAAAAACACAAATATATTACACAAATCTAGAATGAAATCAGTCATAAAAAACCCCACCACCCCCTCCCCTCCCAACCGAAACAAATTTAGGGCCTACATCTATCCTAAATATTAAATCCTACCAACATCCGTTATACCATTTATAACTATCCTTCTTCAAATCCACTCCCCAACCCACCAACCCCTGATTAAACAAAACCTAAATCATCCCACACCCACATTCACCGACCCAAATACATACATACACACACACACACACACACACACACACACACAGACACACACACGAAGGTTCGTTATTTCGAAGTTTCGTTTTTTCCGAGGCTTCATTTATCCGAAACACACAATTCCCTATACCTGGTGGTTCGTTGATCCAAAAATGAAATTCGGAATAACGAACCTTCGGAATAATGACCCTTTGGACGAATGAGCCTTCGGACGAATGAGCCTTCAGAATAACAAACTTTTGCAATAACGAAATGTAACCCCCTTCCCACATACCGACGCACACCCGAACCGATACCACATCCTTCCTGATGAAACGATTTCCCAATGTTGATAAATAAGACATAATGGACCGTATGCAGAAAAGCAGCATCCGCCCGCACGCAAGCTCCACTCCGAATTCATATACAAATCTGCCAAACAAACTCATCAAATTCAAAGCTGCTGATAAAATCAATATCAACATTTATGTCAGCAACAGCTTACTAGGTATCCCTCCCCACGCGCAGCTAAAGAACACATACGCAAAAAACTGACATAATAAACACATTCTTCCATCACACACACACACACACACAGACACGCACAAACGGACACTAAATTATCATGTGCACGCGCACATACACACTTCCTTGAAACCTCACCATGACTTTTTACATGGCATGTTTGCATGGATGTAGCCATGTAAGTTATGTGTTAGTATTTCAATGATTATGTCCAGAACGATATTACCCAGCAAAATGTGCTTCGAGGGCGGGCGACAATCCGTGCCGCCAGCCCCCTACACGGATTGTCGCCAGGCGACAATCCGTGTAGGGGGCGACAATCCGTGCCGCCAACGCCCGTCACGGATTGTCGCCCCGAGCAGGAGGCGACAATCCGTGTAGGGGCGACAATCCGTGTCGCAACAACCGTTATTGTCTTTACTACAAATGCTAATTAACTAATTAGCACAAGGTATTTCATTCTTTAAAGTCAATTTCATTATAAAAATTGCCTAAGACCGTTGCTAAGATTGCAACATAGCTACTCATCTAGAACACAAATCAACGAGAAAAAAAAAACAACGCCAACAAAAACAAACGTAAACGTTCATGCAAAGGGTAGGCCCCTACATGTTGATCGATACCAACGAGTCATACGGTCCATGAGTTCGACATTGAAAAAAAAAAGTCCATGAGTTATATACAGCCCACGAATTATGCTGCCCATGAGTTCGACACAAGGCAGATAAGGCCCATGAGTGCGACACTATACAAGGCAAAAAAAAAAAAAAGGTTCACGAGTTCGACACTAGGCAAACAAGGCCCACGAGTTCAACCCTAAGCAGAAAATGCCAATGAGTTTGACACTTGGTAAAAACGAACCACGAGTTCGACATTTCATGACGTGGTCTATATAGTGGCCTTACTCTTTCCTCTCTTTCCTGTTACAATGCCAATGCACATAAAAACAGCATCACAGTTAGTTAGTACTTCTCATATATTATGCATATAGAGCACCTGAATCATCGAACTCATTAGCAAAGTGCGTCAAAGCGCACAAGCGCACACAAAGTCAAATGAATCGTATTTTTTTTTTCACTAGGTTGCTATGCTTCCTCATAACAACACTTTTTCCGATGTATAAACTTCACTAGCTGATTCCCAGTTATGCCAGGTGGGAGCGTGTGTGATCAAGACCCCTCTCTTTCTAAGTGTCAGCCATTTTTGCAATAGAATTATTCATTTTTGTATTGTGTGATCGAGCTATTTTTCTTAATTTCATAGTCTCAAATACTATATGCATATATATGTATATATATATATATATATATATATATATATATATATATATATATATATATTCTGTTCTAAAGGACAGAAACTCTTACCTTTTCCTGACCAATCACATAGACGTTGAAGCCGTTCTGCGCAGATCAACTTTCATTAAAATTTGGCACGTGCGCGAAACCCGGATCGATAAAAATAAATTACAAAGTAAAACTGTGCACACGTTCATAAATTATGCTGAAAAGTCATTTGCACTGCCAACTAGTCGAATTCAATGTACTTTTGTTGTTCAAAGAGTATCCATAGTGGGAAGTTATACTAATGTGTACTTCAGACAGAAGTAAAAGAAATAATTTGGCTTCCTTGTAAAGTGATTGAATAAGACAGATATTAAACAGTTGGCAGTATTTTTTCCCCTTTTTTGTAACAGTATAGACATTTCCTCCTGTCCTCTACATTTTATAGTCTTTCGATACAGACATTTAGTTTGACAACAGCGCATTGACGAAAATTCCCTTGTTTCTTGTAAAACTAAGTAATGGTGCATGCAAGGTTCTATTTATGCTGGAGTAACTTACATATAAGCATGCACAACTCATCATACATTTTTGTGTGTTGTGGGTCCCGTCATGTGTATACATGTAAAAAAATAGAATAACACGACAACTGACTTTGAATGTCAAGACAAAATCTAGAAAAAAAAGCAGAGCTTACAAGCTATCTAAGAAAAATAGGTTCAAATGTGCACCTTTATGGGTTCAACATTTTACCTTTCAGACGTGCAGTGCAACAATGGGAGCACAGTTTGACGTGCAGTTTTGCACCTTTCTGGTCTGAAAGGGGCAAAGTTGCACCCGTAAAGGTGCACAGTTGAAGTTAATCTTCTTTAACAAAGTGTAATTACTCGGATAGGAAACAAGAAACACATCCAATCTCCTACGTATTTCCATGATCTTTCTAAGCTTTTATTTTTCATACACTTTCTCATTTTCCTAAAAGGGCTAATGATATGAACGGTTGTTAAGTATTGACGAAATTATGTCCTCATTACCATTATGTTAATGAACGTAGTGAGGAGATCTGCTGCAATAGCGTTGTCGTACATTATATAGCCGTGTTGAATTAACAGTACATTCGTGCACTATTATATAAATGGATGTGGGAATGGCTGCACTGTGAATGAACGAATACCCAAATCACGCGTGGGTATAGTGTGATTCTAGAAGTTCAATTTCTATAGTATAAAATGCAATCTTCTGACAATTTCTGATGTCAATTGTAAACGATTTGTGCCTATAGAGACTCATCGCGGTTGGAACATATAAATCTCTTTGAGGGAAAAGTAAATCAGTTTGCTTTCATATTTGGAAAATTCCGTGGTGAAACGTAATTAATAAGTTTGTGACCTACAGGAAATACGGCACAGGGTTCGTCACAGACGTAACTTTCTTGCATGAAGTGAATGACTTGCGCCGTTTCAGCGTGATGACAATGTAGCTTGTAGCGCAATTCCACTTCACTGAAGAAACGAAATCGGTCGCATAAAATCGTGGAAATTAAAACAGAGGAAAACACCGAGAGAGCAGACCTCCGCCAAGCAGCTATGATTGAAATATCGCCAAATCTTAGGCAGTATATCTTTAACACAAAATATACTAGTATAGATATCATATCTATCATACGCATCGATACATTTGGTGAAAATCTGATCATCCGTTGTTGGGTTATTGGGAGCTAGACTTAGTATTATTTGATGTTTGTATGACCCCTATATGAACTTTGCCCTTTGACTTTCTCAAGAGTCCACAGTTAATTGTCTCTTTCTGCCTTCATTATTAGCAAACCCTCAAAGTTTTTTAACCTGCAGGAACACGCTTTCATTTGGGTGGTAATATTTCGTGCGCCCACATATGCTGCAATAGCTAACTTGACGATGTCAACTCAACTCGTTAATTTGTACATGACAGGACAAAAAATTGCAAAACTTTCCTCTCAGAAATTCATCATTTTTCAAGTTTTATATATACATGTACATATATACGCATATATGTATATATATATATGCATACATATATGTATATATTATATATATGCATATATATATATATATATATATACATATATAAACATGTTGAGAATTTACTTATTGGCTCAAATATAACGAAGAATCAAGAACTAGTAATGCATTTTTTTGCCAATAAAGAATGAGTTTATTGGACTCAATAAACTCATTCTTTATTGGCAAAAAAAATGCATTACTAGTTCTTGATTCTTTGTGTTATATATATATATATATATATATATGTATATATATGTATATACATAACTAACAGTGTGATAGCTCTTGCACTTTTCCGAAAAGGAGGAACAGTGAGAGGAATAATGATGTCAAAGCTACGCACCGTTTTCTCCTTCCTTTCTCTTATCTCACAACATACATGATATATATATATATATATATATATATATATATATATATACAGTACAGAAACGTAATAAGAAAATTGGTCTGCTCGGCATCTTGATGATAATAAGTAAACGAATCAGTAGAAAAAGAACGCCGTAAAAAATAAAAATAAATCCTAGATCTTGAAGATCTTAAAAACGGAGCATAGCTCTCAAATACTGAAAGGCAAGGTCACACTCTTCATCAGTGCCCATGGTGTGACAAAAGATCTTAATCAAACCCGTTTCTGAAACAGACATGAAAACACGTCTGATCATGGGCAGACGGATTTTGAAACTCACCTTTCAAAGAAGTCACTGCGCTAAACAGATGGAGGTAGCGCACAGTGTCCATAGTGACGCATCCAATGACGCGTAGTCATGACTGCAAGATGACATGGCCGGAGATTGGAGATTGGAGATTGGAGCCGGAGATTTGCCATGTCATCTTGCAGTCATGACTACGCGTCATTGGATGCGTCACTATGGACACTGTGCGCTACCTCCATCTGTTTAGCGCAGTGACTTCTTTGAAAGGTGAGTTTCAAAATCCGTCTGCCCATGATCAGACGTGTTTTCATGTCTGTTTCAGAAACGGGTTTGATTAAGATCTTTTGTCACACCATGGGCACTGATGAAGAGTGTGACCTTGCCTTTCAGTATTTGAGAGCTATGCTCCGTTTTTAAGATCTTCAAGATCTAGGATTTATTTTTATTTTTTACGGCGTTCTTTTTCTACTGATTCGTTTACTTATATATATATATATATATATATATATATATATATATATATATATAAGTAACAAAGCTGCAACAAAGTTCATGCTGTATTCACCAACGGTTTATTTCTTCACACAAATTTTCGGGCGTCTCGCCGCCCTTTCTCAAGTGTTGATACTGAGAGAACAATAACAAAATTAAGCCATAACAATATATTGCAACCGTGTTACTAAGGATGCGCGCTTTAACGCATCCATGCTATGCATCCTAACACACAGCGCGCATCCTGGCAACAGTACAATGTTACGTCATAATGAAATTACAATGAGTATAAAGCATACATGAAAAAACTTGGCACGACTGATACAGAAGTAATTCCTCTGAATACGCAGCTGCGGTGGTAATGTAAAAGCAGTGCATTATTTCTTTCAAAATTCAACATACACATAAATTAACTTTAATTCTAGTGTATAGATAATCTTTACATAATCTGAAATTATCATGATCAATATAAACATTCGATTTTTTTAAATCAAACTGAATCGTCACACTGATGGTTATGCAAAATATGTGCAAGCAGTTTACCATTCCTTTCAAACTTCAGCATACACATACATTAACTTCCAAATTCTGGTGAGTAGATAGTCTTTAAATAATCTGAGACTATAGCATGAATATGAAATACGTGAAAAATCATATTTTTCTTCTTTTGATTAAATAGATACGTCACAATACGTCTCGGAGTGGAAAAAAGACTGGTTCCAATGGTTAAAAGGAGCGTCAGCATTATATCACTCAAGCAATATAATGATAAGATCTATTGCAGCGGGGTAAACGGGAGAACATACAACAATAAGCGGCGCACCTACTTGTAAAAAGTGTAGTTCGTGAGCCATGATAGATCTATGTTCATGCCCTGTCCCTGGAAGCTTCGTGTGCGGATGATTGTTTTTAGTTCTTTCACGTGTCTTTCTTCAAATGCTTCCATGTCCTTGTATAAAATGCAACATTGCAGATCTGTTAGTGTGTGACTTGGTTTGTTGAAGTGTTGTGCGACTGGATGTTGTGTTTGACTTCTAATGATTGTGCTTTTGTGATTGTTGAAACGTTGTCTAAAATTTGTTGTTTCTCCGATGTAGACAGCCAGGGGACATTGCTTGCATGTAAGGCTGTATACTACATTCTTGCTGTTGCAGTCCCCTGACGTCGGATGGAGGGTGTGGCCGAAGCCAAGTGTGATATCTGTATCTGTGATTAGGTGAGCGCATATTTGACATCGTTTGTTTCCACATTTATGATTTCCAGTAGGATTGATTGTTCTGTTGACTCGAGATCGTGTAAGCAAACTCTTCAGGTTGCGTGGCTGTCGTTGTGCATGTAAGGGACGTGCTGTTAACTCGGGAGCTACCGATTGGACTTGTTTGAGAGTAGGCCATTCTTTCCTCACTTCCTTCATGAACTGTTGTGATGTGGGATGATATGTTGTTACAAAGACTTTGCGTGTGTGTGAGTCTTTGGGTTTCAGATTATCATGATGTAGTAAGGATGAGCGTCTTTTTGCTATCGCGCGGTCCCTACCTGCTTGCACAATGTCTAACGGGTACCCCGCTGCAACGAATTTTTGCCCCAGCTTCAAAGACGCATCCAGAAATTCCTTGTGATCAGAAATGATTCGTCTGTAGCGGAGCATTTGACTGTACACAATTGACCTCTTAATATGATTAGGATGGAAGCTGTTGTACTTAAGATACGTCTGTCTGTCTGTAGGTTTGTGGTAAACAGACGTGTTCAGCTTCCCTCCTTCTTTGCGGATAGTCACATCAAGAAAGTGTACTTCTGACCTAGAGCTGTCCATAGTAAATTTGATGTCGGGATGAACCATGTTGAGCTTGGAGTGGAACTCCGACAGCTGTTCGTCAGAATGGGGCCAAATGAGAAAAATGTCGTCAATGTAGCGGACGAACATGCTAGGTTTTAGAGTTTCTTTCGAGAGGAATTCTTCCTCGAGTACGGCCATAAAAATACTGGCATACGCTGGCGCAAATTTAGTACCCATGGCAGTACCCTGAGTTTGTAGAAAGCATTCATCATCAAATGTGAAGTAATTATGTTTCAAGATGAACTGGGCAAGACGACAAATGTCTTCTATGGGCATGTCAGAAGAAGGGTCGTGTTTGGTCAAAAATCTACGCAATGCATTAACCCCATCGGAGTGAGGAATGTTCGTGTACAGACTGACGACATCCAAAGTGACTAGAGTGCAATTTGGAGGAAGCTGAATGTTGTCGAGTCTATTAAGAAAATCATTGGTATCTTTTACATAGCTCTCGACGTTATGTAAGACCCCTTGTAGATACTTGTCAATGAAAGCTGACATCGGTTCAGTAAGTGAACCTACACTGGAAACAATTGGCCGTCCAGGCGGAATGATCTTATGTTCTCTCGATAACTCAGTAATTTCGGAAGTTTCCAAATCTTCAGCATTTTTGTCAGTGGCATATATATTTGTATATATATATATATACAAATATATATATATATATATATATATATATACAAATATATATATATGTATATATATATATATATATACAAATATATATATATATATATATATATATATATATATATACATATATATATTATCTAAATGATAGAAATGTAGTGGTAAGGGTAACATCTGAGAAGAGTACTGTTACCCAGCTTGTGACCTGAATAGAAAAGTAATAAAGTCCCGTGAGTGATCAAACTAGAGCCATGTCTTTATATGCTAATTCTAAATCTGATGGCGTTGAACTAGAGTGTTGAAAGAAACTCGTTAGGAGCGAAACAAGGTATGAAATAAGTTTGGAAATAACTGATCGTCCCTCCTATTTGTTCAGAATTGATTGGACTGATCTTGAGTCCTTGGCAGTAATGAAATATCATTGTGTAATGCAGAGATATCAGGGCACTTTAAATGCCCCGCCAGCTCGATCCAAATTGTGTCGTCTGCAGATTGGAAATTGGCGAAAGCAGAAGAAATTGCTAAACGCGCGCGCACGCACACACACACACACACACACACACACACACCACACCACACGACACCACACGACACACAGAAACACACATATAGTCAGAGACACAGAACAACCCACACGAAACTGATTCGCTGTTGATCATTTTTGGTGGGGAAAAATAAGTTTCCACGGTTGTGGTATGAAAAGAAGTTCATTAACTTAGATTGAGGTCTAGGTGTTCGCGGAAATATGATTGCAGGTGTCAATTTCCTATACCGCGTCCTTACTAGATGGGGGGGGGGGGGGAGAGACAGGAAAACCTGAGAAATGCCTTTTGTGAAGAATGTGTAAAATATATCCTTGGACAGCGCCTGAAGGACAGTGTAGATATGCTCTAGATCAATCCTGAACTCAATTCATATCAGATTTTTATAAATGTATTGGAGTGAGATGAATTTGGTGAGTGCAATACCATTCAAAAGAATGCCAAGAAACTGGCTTCAGCGAAGACGGCAGATACGGCCCGCTTGGAATTTAGACCTTCTGAAATTAAAAGATTGCGGTGGTGCCTGCCAGGAAATTCAGAAGTGTGTGGATTGAAAGTTAGCGATAGAGCATCAATAACATCTGTAAAATTGATGACAGAGGTAATGACCGGTGGTGGCAATGGTGGGTAGAAAAATGACAGTACACGTGGTGAGGAAATTGCTGTGGTGGCAGCAATTGATAATACACTAATGATTGAAGAAAATAACACGATTTGTTGTGGTTGCTTCTGTTGTTATCTTTTTTTGTAATCATAAAAAGAGTTCATGCCCTACAAAAGCCATTTTGGACGAAGTTGGAGAAGTAGAAGAAATAAAGGGAGTTGACGTATTAAAAGACCCATCAAGCCCCATGCAGATAGCACGTTTATGTAGGTTAATTGGTGCTGTGTGTGTGTGTGTGTGTGTGTGTGTGTGTGTCTTTGCGTGTTTTATGGTAGTTTGCGCTATTTTAGTCATTGACAACACATCTTAAATAATTAAAGTTCTTGTGTCTTTTTCATTGGCATTTTTTCTTTCTTTCTGATTTTGTACACAACATCGATATCATCAACCAGTTACGTCTAATATTTCTCTATTGGATGATACACAGTGAAATTCAAAGTTGCGAAAGTCATGAGGAAAGAGTAGGTAAGAAGAGCTGTGATATTTTACAGTGCTGAAATAATTACTTTACAGGCAAGATTTGTATAGTGGCTGTTGAGTTTGTTTGTTTTTTTAATCGCAAGAGTGGTAGCAGTAGTTCAGGTAGTGGCAAATAGCTGAACGGTACTGAATTAGGCGTTGAAACTTCGAACCAACATTTCAAGATAGAATACAATGATAGGCCTCTGAATCAACCGAAATAATACCACAGATCACAGTTAAAAAGTAAGAGCAATAACGCATGGCTTGTCGGAGAAAAAAAAAACCCTGCTACATTGGGTAATACTATATTTAGCTACTAGTATTACGTTTTCACAGCGCAACGTTTGAGAGGAAACTACGTTGCTACAGCATGGAGCATTAGTAAAAGTCTGTTTATCGTCTGCTATTAATCTTTTGGATAATGTTTCTAGTGGGAATCCATCTGTAATTTCCTTTTAATCTCTTGTTCTGTCTTTACTTTCTACGAACTTGTTAAACATTGTCATCAGCGCTTTCCTTTGAATTAGGCCGATGTGTAGAAAAATCATCAGGCTTCGGCAGGGGTTCACATTCAAGCAAAAATATCATTGTGAAACGAATAGAATAGAGTATTGCAGTCCAGTACTTGAAGTTCTGTATTCTTATGTACCCTGTCAATTCATGCGACAATTCATGTGGCTTAGACATTTTTTTTCGAACATAATGTATATATTTTAAAGGGATCGTATAGTTTTGGTTGAGATCTAATTTCAGGTTTCTAACATTTTGTGAGATAATGAGAAACCTCTTTTGAAATATGAAAGAGCATGTAATTCTATGAGGAATTCAAAGTTTATTTGATGAAAATTGGTCTTGAAATGGCTGAGATATCCAAAACAGAGCGATTCTAATAAAGTGCGGGACCCATCGTTTATTACAATCGCTTTGTTTTACTTTGTTTTTGGATGTTTCAGTCATTCCAAACCCGATTTTCATCAAATAAGCTTTGAATTCCTCTTAAAATGGTATGCTCTACTATTTCATAAGTGTTTTCTTGGTTTCTCGCAAAAAGTTAAAAGCCCAATTCTCATCTCCACCAGTATTGTACCATCCCTTTAAAGTAAGCATTGAGCGACTATGGTCAATTCACCATAATCTTTTCAAATTCCGTTCATGCAGAGGAGAAAGAATGTCTTGAAGCTAGAACAGAGAAAGGGCATAATCAACTGTAAAAACAAAGCGAAAAAATGTCTCATGCACTCTTACCGGCTATATGAAAGAAAATCTCATATCCCACAGCTCCAAAAGAAGTGTAGCGAGAACAATCACTTGCCAAGTGCTTGCTGACCTAACCAATCGAATTTCAGGAAAATGATTTCCCAAAACAATTTTTTTTTTGCCACATATAATTCATTTTATTTCCACGACTGAATGCAGAAAGCAGACATGATGAAAATGTGCATGAAAAATCCTACAATTCAAGCAACTTCAGACAAACTGTAGATAACACAAAACCCTTAAAAAAACTTAGATTGTGGCGGGAATAGGTCTTTATGAGGACTTATAAACCAGTGGCGGATCCAGGGGGTGGGGGAGGGGGCGCACGGGGCGCACGCCCCCTCTTTATTTATTTTTTTTTTGATCAAAACAAAAGAAATAGAAAGAAAAAAATGGAGGGGGGGGGGGGGTAGCGCGTGGCGCCCCTTTCAATTTTGTTAAGGCGCCTCTCCTTTACGGAATTCCTTGATCCGCCCCTGTAAAGGCTTGACCCACTTGTAGTCCAGTCAATCTAGCGATTTTTAGGGGGTAACCCACCACTAATTGCAACAGTAGGAATTTCACTGCAGAGCAAGTCGTTGAGGCCTCCTGAACACCATACTAAAAGTCCCAAAAAATCCAGCGGGGCAAAATAGTAAAATTTGCATAATATGCAAATTAGCACCTGAAATGAGAGGAAATTGACAGATCTCAGCTTCCCGTTATCCAATTTTAAAGATTTAAATGTATAAACTTATATTTTGTAGGTCAATGAACACGATAGATGCCTTTTCGAATTGGTCGTACAAAAATAATTTATATAAAATGCAAATTAGCGGTAACTGTAAGAGTACATTCATAACAACAGTACTCACGTTGGCATGATGCACGTTTTGCATATGGGGACGCGGGGTTGAGGGGGTAACTTTGGGCGCCTCCCAAGGGGCCGCTTTAAATGTGCACCACTTTTTACTATGTAAGTATTGTAAAGCAATGTCTCCTGTATTGATTACATTGCATTTCTTGAAAACAAAAATACCCTTGCTATAAGGCACGATCGAATTTTGAGAGTATGTACTTTTGGAACATATATATTCGCGTTATATGATATCATATGTTTTCTATATTGCCAAGAGGATAAAGGGCATTTCGGGGGCACACGCCACAGGGTCGCCCTTCAATAAGCACCCTCTTTATTGTGTAGATCTTGTAAGGCAAATCTTCTTCTATCATATTCATGACTTTTCATTTATATAAGAGTGTATTTGCTGTATTGCTGGACCTACATTTAAAACCATTCACCCTAGAACAACTGCATTTGCGTTGCTAATATCCGTATCTTGTCATAAAGGGCGTGAGCGTAGGTGTATATTTAGACACCTCCCCAGGGATACCTTTGCATGTCCACCTTTTTGACAATGTAGTTATTGTACAGCAATGTTTCCTCTACTAATTAGTTGCATTTTTGGGGGAAACAAAAGTGCCTTTGCTATACGGCACGATGGAATTTCGAAAACATGTACGTTTGGAACATATATATATATTCGCGTTATATGATATTATATGTTTTCTATATTGCCGTGAGGGTGGAGTATTTTTGGCACATCCCACAGGGTTGCCGTTTGATGCGCACCCTCTTAAGTGTATAGATCTTGTAAAGTTAAGTTTCTTCTATCATTTTCATAACTTGTCATCGATGAAAATTGTATTTGATGTATTGCCGGAACTACTTTTACAACCATTCACGCTAGGACAACGGTATTTGCGTTGCTAATATCTGTGTTTTGTAATAAGGGGGCGTGAGCGTAGATGTGAATTTGGACACTTCCCAAGGGATTACTTTTGAATGTTCACCCTCTTGACAATATAGTTATTGTAGAGCAATGTCTCCTCTATTAATTAGTTGCATTTCTTGGAAACAAAAGTGCCTTTGCTATTCAGCACGATGGAATTTTGAAAACATGTACGTTTGGAACATATATATATTCGCGTTGTATGATATTATATGTTTTCTAAGTTGCCGTGAGGGTTGAATATTTTTGGCACATCCCACAGGGTTGCCATTTAATGTGCATCCTCTTCACTGTATAGATCTTGTAAAGTTAAGCCTCTTCTATCATTTCCATGACTTTTCATTGATGAATAGTGTATTTGCTGTATTGCCGGGACTACTTTTAAAACCATCCATGCTAGAACAACGGTGTTTGCGTTGCTAATATCTGTGTTTTGTCTTAAGGGTGCGTGAGCGTAGGTGTAATTTTGGACCATTCCCAAGGGATTGTCCTTTAATGTTCACCCTTTTGACAATATACATGGATATCGCTAAGGGATGTCTCCTCTATTAACTACAATGTATTTTTGAAAACAAAAGTGCCCATGCTGCATGGCATGATCGAAGTTTGAAACATGTACGTTTGGAACATATAGTATATTCGCGTTAATGATATTCTATGTTTTCTATATTGCCGTGAGGGTGGGGTACTTTGGGGCACATCCCACAGGATTGGAATTTAATGTGCATCCTCTCACTGAATAGATACTGTGAAGCAATGCTTCTTCTATCATTTCCACGACATTCATCGATATAAAAGTGTGTAGCTGTATTGCCGGAACTACTTCTGAGACCATGCACCAAAGAACGTCAGTATTTGCGTTCATAGTATCCGTGTGTTGTAATTACGGGGCTTGAGCGGAGGTGTAATTTTGGACACTTCCCATGGGATTGCTTTGAAATGTTCACCCTTTTGACAATAAAGTTAAGGTAGAGCAATTTTTTCTTCTTTTAATTATATTGCATTTCTTGAAAACAATAGGGCACTTGCTGCACAACCGTTGGAAAATTGGAACATATTCGTGCTAAATGATATAGTGCATGTTTCCTATATTGCCCTCGGGGTTGGATGATTTGAACACATCCCACTCGGTGGCCTTTGATTGTGCACCCCTTTGACTATATGAATATTGTAAAGCAGTGTATCTACCATTTAAAAATCATGAAAAGTAAAGTGTTTTAATTTACAACCCGGCAAAACGACTTTCTACGTGTATGTACAACTGAATTTGCTTTGGCATATGGATAAATGCATGTTTTTTTTAACCTGTTTTGGGACCACGAAGGTCAAGGTATGGGTGATTTGGGCACTTCCCAAGGGCTTGCGTTTGAATGTCCAACTTTTTGACAATATCGATATTGTAAAGCAACGTCTCCTGTATTACCTGAATTGCATTTTACGAAAAAAAAAGTGTATGTGCTAGACAGGCGGAAGAACTTTTCAGAGGCATGTACCCATGGAACATTTTTTTTTTTCGCTGTTGTATATACTGCATGTTTTTCATTGCCTTTAGGATTTCACCTTTTCATCTTATAGATATTGTAGAACAATAATTCTTCTATAACTTCCACTGAAATTTAATGGAAATGAAACGAAAAGGACGTTATAGAGGGTTGTTTTTTTTTCGCTTCAAACAGCTGTATTCACGTGTATATACTGTGTTCTGTACCGGGCTGTGAGGGTTTAGGGATAAATTCGGGTACCTCCCTCCGAGTCGCTTTGACTCATGTGCACCACATTTTAAAGATATACTTTCATGGAAATAGTCTTTACTAGACGGCCAAACGACTTCAAAAAAAAATCTTGTACGCTTAGAACAACGGAAATCGCGTTGGTTGATGCATGTCTTGCAAATGGCCGTGGAGAGGATATGATCGATAGGGGTAACTTTGGTCACTACCCACAGAATTTCCTTTGACTGTGCTATCTTCAATATCTCAAAACCCTCAAGGATGCAAGAGCTGAATCATCCAGATTCGAATAAGCAACTCTCCAAATAGAGTTCACTAATTACAAAATTGGACAAGTTATAGATGTTGACAGTTGTTTATATTCGTACTTTGATTCTACGTAATTAGTGGATAAGCTATCATTATCTGTCTGATAACAAACTATTATTCGCTTAAAATTATTCATGCTAGGTTTCTAATGCTGAAAAGTTTGTTTTTGGTGAAGAGAAACTGAAATATCACATTTGAACACTCTTGATATGTTCATATCGGGCACTTTGGTGCATTTGAATATTCCGTTGTCTCGGTACCCTTTGCATATTATGCAAATGAGGCCCAGATTATGTATATGGAATAAGTTTGCATCGCACTAAGTGACATTGCAAACATATGTTTCAACACTTTCGGTGTTCCAATCTGAAACCTAGAAGCATAGTTTTCATGGAAACACTGTATTTTTATCATTATTGGAGCTAATTTGCATATTATGCAAATGAGGCCCAGAATGTGTACATGGATATGTTTGCATCGCACTAACTTACATTGCAAACATATGTTTCAACACTTTGGGTGTTCCAATCTGAAACCTAGAAGCATAGTTTTCATGGAAACACCGCATTTTTATCATTATTGGAACTAATTTGCATATTATGCAAATGAGGCCCAGAATATGTACATGGACATGTTTGCATCGCACTAACTGACATTGAAAACATAAGTTTCAACACTTTCGGTGTTTCAATCTGAAACCTAGAAGTATAGTTTTCATGGAAACACTGTATTTTTATCATTATGGGGAGCGAATTTGCATATTATGCAAATGAGGCCCAGATCATGTCCATGGAAATGTTTGCATCGCACTAGCTGACATTGTAAACATAGGTTAAAACACTTTCGGTTTTCCAATCTGAAACCTAGAAGCATAGTTTTCATGGAAACACTGTATTTTTATCATTATGGGAGCTAATTTGCATATTATGCAAATTTAGCCACTTTACCCCAATGGATTTCTTGGGACTTTTAGTATGGTGTTTAGGAGCCCATAACAAGTTGCACTGCAGTGGAATTCGTACTGTTGCAATTAGTGGTGGGTGAAACCCTATTTTGACTGGACTATTGCAATCATACTTAAAAAAGATTCATGAATATTTTAAACAAACGAAAGACAATGATAATATTTCATTCTTTTTGCTGGTGATTTGTGGATACAAAATCGTCAGCTCTGATTTATATTTTTCATTAGTTTCATGCAGATCTCGGAAAGCCAGATGACAATACCAGTTTACGAAGAAACTCATTCTGAGCAAAAATATTGCCTTTCATGGCCTAAAACTGAAATTTTACCAAATTACTTTCTAACTACATTTTATCCTTTTATCGTTACACATAGCAGACAAAAAAAATAGCTCTCAAAGTGGCCATGCAATGAATTTCAGCCATCACATTGGTATTTAATGTCAAAATATCATAACGTATAGTGCCAGTAATATTCTGCAGGATTTTTAATGTCTGTTAGCGCTTTACATCAGTGATAGACATATTCACACTCGTTCGCCAAAACTACAAAGGAACGACAACGCAATCAAGGTGAAGAGAGCTGCTCAGTGAACGCACTATTTTGGTTTGTCTGTTTGCAAAATAACTCAATACGTTGTGAAAGGATTCAAGTGACACTTGCATGAAAGCTGATAACAATCAGTACAAAATGTACAAAAGGTCAAGTTGCACTTATAGAGATGCGCATTCCAATTGCTTATATCTAAAAATGAATAAAAAAAAATTGACCACTGACACTCTTAAGCACATACATACACAAACACAGACACAGATGCACACACAAGCGCGCGCGCAAGGTAATAAATCCACAAATGAAGACACACACGGGTCCACAGAAAATAAAACAGAGGTAGTTACATGAGTATTTCAACGCGATAAGTTTTACTACAGCCTAAATAGTGAGCATAAAGTTCATTCTTTGACAATATACAAAGTGCTGGTTTCTCTCGTATAACTACGTGATATAAATATTCGGTAGGAACATTAAAACTGCTGTACACTTCATGTTCGTTTCCCGGTCAAAGTCCGATTCTTATTGGCCTGTTGTTGTTGTTGTTGTTGCTGCTGATTTGTATGTTTTGTATTGTCTCTATTCTCCCTGAGAACATAATGGGGCTGCCTCCCCCATCACCCACCCCTCTACCTCCACCCCCATTCCCACGGGAATGCAGACTATATCCATATTGGGATCGTGCTGTGTCGAGAGATGGATGAAACGTAGCAAAAGACAAACTAATGATAAACAAGATTGCCAACCTGGGCAGATTAAATCTCGCACTTATTGATTTCATTATGATTTCAACAAGTAAAAATTCAATGCACTATTGACAAAAACGTGGCATCCAGTAACCCGCTCAAGCCATTGTCTATTCATGGTTATAGTCATCAAAATGAGTTCATTGCTGTGCAAACTTAATTCTCTCTACGTTAAAGTTGATGCTGCTGGCCTGATTTTCATTCCGCTTGAAAGCAACACACCCTTACATTTTTTTTTTTGATGAGTGGTGGAATCATAAATTATCATATCTCGTTACGCGCGAAAGAGGAAACCCCTTTGGAAAAGATACTTTAAATGGCAGTTGTCCGCTCCTTTACAAAGCGCTTCATATATATAATACTCTCTTAAAAAAATCGAGTGAAAATATTCACTCTTAAAAGAGTGACTACAAAAAAGAGTGAATTTACAGTGAAATTGGAGTGAATTTTGAGTGAAAATGAACATTTTCACTCATTTTGGAGTGATCCCTGAGGTCACTCTAAAACGAGTGAAAATGAACATTTTCACTCAAAAATTCACTCCAATTTCACTCTAAAATTCACTCTTTTTTGTAGTCACTCTTTTAGGAGTGAATATTTTCACTTGATTTTTTAGAGAGTATATATATATATATATATATATATATATATATATATATATATAATGCGAGAGAGTGAAAACAAAACGCTCAGAGCTATTAGTTTCCATATTACTTGTTTTACTGAACATGATGAAAGTGAGCCCCGCGAACGCTCGACTTAACTTGATTGAAAATCATTTTATTGCAAATTGCAGTAGCACTACTTTATATCGCTTCGTTTCGATGGTTCGTGCGGTAGATTGTCTAGCCGGCCAAACACTGTGATTAATCAGTTTCATCAGAGGCTCTATAGCTTGCTCAAGTTCATCATCAAATTTACTCTCTCGTACAATCAAAGTTTTATTGCATTTCATTTTATCTTTGTGCGTGAATCAAAGAGTGGAAAATGAATGATTTTCAGATGAATTCGGTGTATGCATATGCAGTCGATCCATGTATTTGATTTTACCTTTTGCTTTGGTTTCAGGGTCAAACAAGCAACATAAAAGAACTCAGAATATTACAATATCGATTCCAAGGCTCGTGTCTGTCTCCTTAACTGTGTCTGACTGAGCAACAACTGCTGTAGACATGATACAGATTTATGCTGTACGTTATAAGAAATACTCGATATGGCAGGAGTGGATGGATTGTTTATTCATTTTTAATTGATTTAGACAGGAATCATGATTATTATTCGTATGTTTAATGTTGTGATTATCATCATGCACTGACTTGATTATCAGGATTATCACTAGCAGTATACTGTAGTTAATATCATCATTACCATCATTAGAATCAGCCTGAAATCACTATCATAACTGACGCATTCATTGCAATTTTGGTATCATCATTACCAGCATGGCGGCTTTTCCATATACATTCGGCCTTCATGCTGATAAAGAGGTTGAAAATAATAATGATAATAATAGTAATAATGATAATAATAATAATAATAATAACATTAACAATAATATCAATTTGTAAAGCACAAAACCAATGTAAATATATTCTTTTTCGCTGCAAAAGCTTCTTATACGCTTGACAAAATGTACAACAGTTCACCCGTTGAGGATGAGTCCCTCGAGTATAATACATTGTACTCGGGTAAATGTCCATCCATGCGAAATGTGTGTTACCCGTCCTCAACGGGTTAAAGGAATAAAGATGTGTTTTGAGTCATAATTAAGTCATTCTACAGTTTGGGAGCTGCGCTTGGTCTCCAAATGTTATTTTTGTTTTTGCATGTTGGGATTTTGATTGTCTTTAGAACTTGCGCAGAATGATCATGAGTGTGTGTATGGGATTTAAGCAGTAGCGGTTCAGTAATGTAACTGTGGGCTTGACCATTGAGTGTCTTGTATACAATCAGCAAATCTTAAAAGATGCTCGTTGACAAACTTGAAGCCATCTTAGCTCTCTCAGAAGAGGAGTGATCCACGAGAACCTGCGTGGGTTTGTTACAGACCGGCCTATAATACAGGCGATTTGGACTCGCTGCAGTCGCCCAACTTGAGAATCAGGGAGTCCATAATTGTAGTGACCCGTTGCAATAGTCCAACTCACTTATGATGTATCATTTTCATGCTATTTTCATCGAAGTATTTCCTGATGCGTCTAAGATTATATAACACATAGTATGATAATTTACACAAGCTTGTGATATTTGCTTCCATGGTGTGATATTAGTAATACTTTAAATAATCTTCCTAATAATATAAAAATAGATGATATAGTTATAGATGAAGTTGCATCAATGAAGTTTTTAGGTTTGGTTATTGACAATAAACTTTCATGGAAGTCACATATTGATAGTATTTGTCACACAATATCTCGAAATATTGGTGTTATTAATAGAGTTAAATATTATTTTTCTATTCCCACCCTTTTAATGTTATATTCAGCTTTGATTTTACCTTATTTGAATTATGGCATCATAGCTTGGGGGAACACACATCCATCATATCTCGACAGACTGTCCCGTCTCCAGAAAAAAGCTCTTCGAATAATTTGTCATGTTTCTTGGAGAGCCCACACCGATGTTTTATTTTCTGAAAACAACATTTTAAAGATAACTGATATTTATTATTATTGTCTTGGCCAATTTATGTATAAACTTTCTAATAATTTGTTGCCGTCTGTCTTCACAAGCATGTTTGCGAGAAACCGCTCGTTCCATAAATATCCAACTCGTCACTCAGATGAATTCCATCTGCCTTTAACTAGAACAATGTTTACACAATCTATATTTACATTTGCTGGACCTAAATATTGGAACAACCTTTCTAACAGTTTGAGGACATCTCCAAGTTTAAGTTCCTTTAAGAGTAATCTGAAGAAAAATATTTTGAACAGTTATAAGAATTGTTGATTCTTTATTGGTTGCAAAGAAGTGTAAAATCCAACCTTATATTCTATTGGAATTACAGCTAAGCGGCTCCATCCATCCACTACCTCTCGTGTCCTATTTTTTTTTGTCTCTTATCTTCACACCACGCATTAAGCTGCTTTCTCCCCCCCCCCCCCTCTCTCTCATACACACACACACACTCACACACACACACACACACACACACACACACACACACACACACACACACATACTATTTTGTTTCTCTCCTCTCTTTTCCGGCATGACAGCGACTTAGTGTAGTGTAGGGATTTGTTCAGGGTTTTTGTTTCGGATAAGTTAGGTTATAGGTCTTTTTGTCTTAGTTTCTTTGTTTCATCCATTTTCAATGCTTATCAGTCTATCGATCATATAATTTCTTGTATTACGTGTGGGGGGAATGCAGCCTACAAGCTCAGCTTTTTAGCATTCCTCCCCATTTCCAACATTTTCCTATACCTACAAGTTTTCTGTAAATTTATCCTTTACTTTGTATGATGAAATTTATGCACTGTATTCAATTTTTGTAATATATTTATATGTTTTTGTTGGAAATGAAAAATAAATGAATGAATGAATGAATGAATGAATGATATGTGTCCAAAAACGATTCCAAAATTCCAAACATTGAAAGATGACTTTATGACAGTATTTCCAACTGATGTCCCATCAAAGTGAAGTTAAGATACCTGCTTAGATGTGCAAATCAATAACGATTCAGTATATATATATATATATATATATATATATATATATATAATATATGTATATATGATATTTGTATACATAATATATATGACAACGTTTTGAAGGCACAGACTTTAATATACAGTTGAACCTCTCTTATCCGGCCTCCCTTTATCCGGATCTCTCTATTATAAGGACGCAATCTCGCCGTGATTGTTTTTTAATAATTACGGGAGGAAAGGGGAATTCCCAGCTCCTTGAGAACTCCTGCACAAACACACGTGAATTACATATACTTGATACATTTCTTAATAATTATTTAGGTAAATCATCCCAAGAATTTATAAAAGAAAATGATTTCATTCTTGCAAACACGAACCTCTATTTTGGGGTCTGTTAGTGAGTGTAACAATGAAAAGGTTGCCGTATACACATTACTACATGTGGTACTACAATGGGCTATATCAGTACATGTGTATGTATATGTACATGTATAAAGCATTGAGTCTCCCGTATCCGGCCAAATCCCTTATCCGGATGAGCCCCGGTCCCGACTTGTCCGGATACGAGAGGTTCAACTGTATTAGTAAATCTATCGTACATACCGGAAAACAATACATGACATACACGGCATAAGTATCTTCAAATTCATGAAATTCTTCCGTCGAGATGTTTCCATTGCGACTGATTGACAAATTGCCCTATAGACGTATCATGGCTATTACTAAAACACTGATCAATTAAGTGCTTATTTACGTCGATGTAGGGCAATTCATCAATCAAAGCTACTTCATCCTGATTTCCTGTATTTTGTTGTTTACATTTTATATCAATATCCATATCATGGTTTTAATTTTACTCTGTATATTTAACCTCTCCTAGAAAAATTACGGGGCTGACACTGGTATTCTCATACCGCCATCACTCTGAAGTTGTGAATACTATGCAGTCACCATCTTTACCAGCACCTTCCCTCATTAGTTGATTGTCATTTTCGTTTTCTCTTCACCATACATGTCGTCATACCATCTGTCCATTCAGAAAATAATTGTTGAAGCGATCCAGCAGCATTGCTAGCCACGTGATGAGGAATATCCTTTGGGTTGCCCGGTTGAGGTAAAGCAAATAACATTGGTCTTATCGCATGGAACATATGCGTTGTTATTTGCGAGTATAAAAGCAGCGGCAATTCACTGCAGCACCTTACACTGTGATAGATCATCGACGGCGATCGAACAAGGTCGTTTCCTTGCATTTGGTTTACTGGGCATGCGCAATAAGAAGGACCAATGGTTTGCAAGAGGGTAAATGAGAGGAGGGGAAACCATCATCAATGAGGATTTATTTCCATGCGCAGTCAAGTTCAGCTCATCAGTCCCTGTGATGCAAACATGCGGCTGATTCTTCCGTTATCGTAGCAATTCTTGCTGAAAAACAGTGTGGATCTAATGCTATTGACTGTCATTCACTTCTGGATTAAAGTTGGTTACTGTCGATTTGCGATCGCGCCTTTTTTTTTCTTTGGCGAGTGAGGCATTTGACTTTCCCATTCTACCTCCAGAATATCCATGTGGAACACTTCGTGTCCTGGCGTGACTGGTAAGATAATATATCAATTACGGATCTCCATAGTTAGAAGAAGAATAGGACAAACCATCCCCAGTAAAACCAGAAAGATAAATGGCGTTAAATTGTCTGTTTACTGCTCTCTTTTCTTTTGCTCAATTTCTTTATGCAACTAACTAAACGGACCTCAAATATGCTACTCATATCTGTTGGATGTGCTTGTGAAAATGACTGTTGATAATCGTTTCTAAGAGAAGAAAAGCCACATTGTCATTATTATTAGCATAAAGCACAGGTTTTCAATAATTGTTGCAAACACAGATTATCACGGTTGTTCAGCTTTTCTCATCGCAGGTAATAATGTGGAGAAAACCTGTCATGTTTGAATTGTGGTGGTCATTTGCTTGCATTTTACTCAAAGAAAAAGTATGTTACAATAATGAAAGGTCCACAATACAATATATTTCGGGATTTTTTATACCATTTGTTTCTTGTAAACCTGACAATATTGATCAATATGAAATTTAATTGAATGCGTCTCTCTACACCCCTTCCCCTTTCCCTTTCACTCCTTCTATCAGATAAACAAGAGAAAACTCCGCTGGTCAGATTTGGTTTCATCAACGCTCGTCAATGGAAACTGTAACTTAGCCTTTTGCGTCAATGTGAAAGACGAAATTAAATCTTTACAAAGTGTAATGTGCTTCGAATCTCCACAACTTTTTAGAATCGTTGTATTACAGAAGAAACGCTCGCGTTATTTGGTCTTGCTCGATCTGCTTGCCTTAATTTCATTTCACACGTGTGCTCGATGAATAGTATTTGACTTTAACATGCAACCAGGACAAAAAAGAAGCCTTGCTATCACCGAGTCTTATTTTCCCATCTAGTTAGTCATCTAAAGACAGAGTTTAAGTTGCGAGCAATCATCATTTTGCTTCCATGGCAACGGATTCCTTTCAACCCGTTCTCTCAGGATGAATGCTGCAGTTTACGTCGAGAACGTGAAACTAGGCTGCTGCAGCAAGCCATCTTTGGAATAGTAGGAGGAGATGAATGTGATAGGTACTGTCATTGTAAGAGCAACTCTCGGAAAGTAAATCAAATATTTGCTTAGTTGGCATCAGGTGTGTTCTATTCCCCATATCGGTCAATCGATATAAGAATATGAAGTGAGATGGTTTGCTTTTTCATAGTCGAGAATCAAAGTCGTGTCCTTGCGATGTAAAAAAGAAAACCCCCAGACAACAAGAAGATTTCCAGCAATCCCACCACTCTTCAGTCTTCAGATTCGTCGAGATGTTTGTCGGAAGTACAACACCACATTGGTCATTGTAAACTTCGGCCGGTGGCTAAACAAATTCATCTTCGACGCTATAGTATAACGGAATGGTGCACGACTTGCCGGCATTATGGTGTATAAGTGTGAAAGTCTTTGTGGTTCATCTACCAAAGGCAACTCCAGTGTTGGTGATGCTAACTAGGGAGCCTATCACTCTGACATCATGGTAACCGAGGTGGTATTGGTGAACTTTACTGCAAACGACAACCAAGATCCGGACGAGAGTGGGACAAGTCTTATCTTCATTCTCCAGGGACTCATCATGTTCGTCTTCGCCGTGCTCATTATCGCTACGAATGTGCTCAACATCGTTGTCATCCCTCGTCTACCGGACATCAATGACGCAAGTAAGGTCTTTTACAATTTCCTTTCGTTTGCCGACCTCATTCTCGGCTTCGTTCTTCTCCCGGCGCTCCCCTCAACCATAGTCGGGGACTGGCCCTTCGGCGAAGTATTCTGTAAGATCTGCGGGTTCTGTATGACGCTGGTAGGTGGTATCTCTTCGGCAAGTCTACTACTCCTGAACTTAGATCGCTACTTTAGCATCTCCTCACCGTATCGCTACGTGGCCTTCATGAGTCGTCAAAAGGCGTTCATGATCGCCTTCAGCCTCTGCTTTGCGGAAGCTCTTCTTCTGCTTGCATTTCTTTTCGTAAATCCTTACGGCGTGGACATAATCGAATACTCGCCACTCGGGGCTTGTATCATGTCCTTCAGCGAGCCTATGTTCATTCCATATTCCTTCGTCATTTTCTCTCTCTGCATCTGGCTGTTCGTTCCCATCTTGTCCGTCATGTACTCAAGGATTGTCTGCATAAGTAGACGTCACGTCCGCCGGATCCAGGTCCAAGAACTGACTACAGTTGATAGGAGTAAGTCAGTGAAGCGTACCACAAAAGACGATAGTGAAGATCAGCCGAATACTGGGATCGACAGTAAGCAGAACAAGAAATCGACCGGCCACCGCGCCTTGAAGATGACGATCATGGTGACGGGTACCTACGTTATGGCCTGGATGCCGTTCACTATTTGCCAGTTGTATGTCGCAATGGTGTGGCCAAAAGAAGTCTCGATGATCATTCGAGCCGTTGTGTGCTGGCCGCTCCTGTTGAATCCACTTTGTAATATCGTTATCTATTCAGTGACGAAACGCTCATATCGCATCTGTGCCAGGAACATTTTGAGGAGCTGCTTAAGGTGTTCGCTGGCTGATATGAGGAACGCGTCTCCTCACGAAGTCCTCTCTTGATAAGAAATCGCCCATCCTCCATACAAGGGATCTATGCATAGATCATGGACTATGGACATGGTTTATTACGCAATGTTCCTATACGTATATATAGAAATATTTTCAAGCTGGATTTTGATCAAGTATTAGTGGTCAATTAAGTTTTTAAAGTAAACACTATTTCGTTACCGAATGTTCGGACACGCCTTAATTCCAAAATATTCATCTTACTCTCAAATTTACAATACAAATATTAGGTCATTAAAAGTTCCCTTATTTTTTATTATTATTTTTCTTGCTGAGTTTTGCAGATTAGGTGGCTTAAGCTTTTTCATCTAATATTTCCCGAGTGCAGAATATGTTCAGAGTTGTTGTGTCTGTTTTTACTTCTGAAACAGTAAAATTATACACAAAATAAGCAGTGTTGAAAATGACACTATCAAGCCATGGATCAAGCAACCATTTCAGATCTGTCCACATAATAGATCTGTTCTTCCATGAGGCCCAAGAGTCACCAAGTCAATGAGTACAACATAATTTTGGCTACAAATATATCCATGGGCTCTATGGGTTAAGGGCTTTAAAGAGATATGAATACCCTGCGTCAAAATGGCAACCAAGTCCAGGAGTCGATAACCAAAATACATTTTATGCAATGTTTCCCTTTTTCATCTTATTACAGAAGGATGTAAGATTGCGGTTTAAGACTGAATATGTTCAATTGACATGTGATTGATATTTTGTTGAAAATGTGCAGCTCTTGCAGAAAAGGGCAGTAGCGAGATTGCTAAAGGTGCATATAACCATTACTATCAAAGTCACGGAAGTATTTCCAACTAGCATTTGATTGGATATATAAAATTCATGAAAAAAAATCTATTGTTTCCTGACTAATCATCTAATTATCTTTGGCAATCGAAAATGAGAAAATGAGTAATGGTCCATTAGGAACGAGTTTAGAAGGATCCACACGTCATCATCGGGGAACCATTTTTATAAATGACGTTGGGATGGCAACTGTTGCTGGAATGGCAACTTTCCATAGCAACAGCAAATCAGGAAGCTGGGTTCTCATCATTACCATGATAATGTTTCCAGTAAGAGTTGCTATCGTATCAACTTTGTATGAAATGGGGCCCTGAGCTAAAATTTCAGATGAGTGGCTAGTTATGGGGTGATATCAGCTTTTCTACAACGTAGGATCAGTCACTATCGACAGCGACTTTTTGTGCAACGGGGAATCATCTCAGTGTTCTCTCACGCTCATATGAGTGGAACAAATGAAAATTGAGTAGTATCAATTTTGACTATGATTTCTCCTTAAAAAGTCAATTAAAAAACAAGGAATGTCTTGAATGTGAATTTCAAAAAAAAAAGAAGATTACAAATCCTGCAAGAAATAAAACTATAACTTGATGGATTATCTTTTTTTTTCTAACTTTTTTGTAACAAAAAAAAAAGAAATAAAAAGAATCCTAATTATGTCAAATGGATGAAATTGTAATAATTTGAAGGAAAACCTTGGTGTTTTAGTATTGGCAATGGGATTGGCTGTGATAAAAAAATAAACAGATAAATGTAGGTCACTGAAGATTTGAATGTTATATTGATAGGTTCCAATTTGGGTTAAAAACGTGGATTCAGCAATTCGTCATTTATTTTGAGATATTCATTATGTATTGTTATATATATATATATATATATATATATATATAGCGAAAACTTTGAGCAAAGAAAATGGGTTTTCATCGGGATTCGAACCCGAGACCTCCGGATTACTAGACCGGTGCTCTACCGACTGAGCTATTGAAAGCCCTAGATCGGTGTTCGTCCCAAACCCTTAACTCTCTTTGCTCGTGTGGTCAGAAGCTATAGTGTGTGTATGTGTGCCACACACACACACATTAACCTGACATAAACCCAAATGATGCAAATCAACTTTGGAATAAATGTGAGGGATCGCCGAAGCGATGCAGCTTTTTGTAATCTATTTTGAAACAAGGAAGGAAAAACTGACCAGAAACAATTGTAATAATAAATAGCTTTTGCTATTTATTATTACAATTGTTTCTGGTCAGTTTTTCCTTCCTTGTTTCAAAATATATACATATATATATATATATATATATATATATATATATATACACATATATATATATATACATATATATATATATATATGATATACACGTGTAAACGTATTATAATATGAGCTTTAACGGTTTATGTACATTGATTATATTCACAGATACATTAATATTCATAGGTAGAGAATAATTGATATGCATTATGTTTGGTTCTTATCTTTCTTACAACTCTGCCACGTGTGACAAGCTTAGTTATATTCTTTTTCTTGTGGATTTGTATGATTGGCAATTGTATTATTACGTTTACATAAGGTGGAAACCCTATCTTTTTAGATAAAATTATATTGTATCCTTGTATGAACATCTTTTCCTTTGCGTTAAGAAAGCTTCTTGTATTTTCAAGTGCAATCAATACGTTTGATATGCTCTGTTAGAAAGATGTCCACAGAATCTTGTCGTTGTGAAGGCCACTAGAAAGATGGGCGTAAAATCTAACAAGGTGCATTTTTACCCCCTCTCCAGAGAGAAGAAATGATAAAAAAGAAAACTTGTTGAGCGCTAGTAGCTTGTAAACTTTATGTTTCATTTATAGTAGCAGCGAGCGTCATGACCGGGCGCATTTTTTGTTTCGTTTTGTTTTGCTTTTGAAGAGCTTTATTCAAATAAACCTTGTCTAAAATTCTTATCACCAGTGTGCATGGGGAACCTGCATTCTTTTTTATAGCGTTGTGGTGTCTACATTCGTAATCATATTGACAGGATGATAGTAATCTATATGTCTTTTTTTTTGCCGAAAGCAAACGATGTTGGGACATTTTGTTGACATATGGATTTCGATTTCACCACGACGAACACTTGAAACTGGAAACTTCTAGCCGAGGAATTGCACGTTACCTTTCGCACTGAAATAAATAAAGCTTTGCAAAGTAACGCTGTTGCTTGCAAACTGGTGAGCGTCGTAAAACAAACCCTTATTGATATGAGATAACGCCTATAATTACAGAGATTGTGAATGAAAGTTTGCGACGATGCATTGACTTTGAGATGTATAGATAAGAGATACTTAATGTATAGCTTTCCTCGAGATACAAGTCGAAACTCTATTCGAATAACAGGACGTGTTGGATCAAAATTTTTGAACAAATTGGTGAAGATCAACGAGAATGCAAGCGAAAATAGAGAAGAAACTGTAATTTAGTTGTGTGCTGACAAGCTTAACATTACTGTCGATTCAATAGATATCATAGAAGTCACAGATTGGCCCCCAGGAAGGAATAGAAAACTAGGGAAATGATTGCAAATTCAGGAACTGTCGTATCCGAAACGAAAGCTACAGAAATTGAAAAAAAAAATACTACATTTATAAGGGGGAGCCATTGAATTCGGTTCATGATAATCTTTTAGAGTCTAGGACAGATATGTTTGGGTAAATCAAGGTCAAGATGACCAAATTCTCGCCATTCTAAAGGACACGAAGAAACGAGTTGTTGTCACAAAGGACAGCGATCTGCACAAATCTTCCATGTAGTGAAAATGGAGTTCGATTTGACCTCTACTAAATATCTGGATCTATGGGGGTCAAATTTTTGAAGCCATGACTCGCCTCTTGATCGATTTTCACATCTTTATGCGCCTCGTTTACTCCAAGATGAATCACCTGGTATCTAATTGCTACACTGCAACGTCGCCATGGTCGCAACGTCGCGTTGTCTCCCCATCCAAACGTTTACCAATTCCACAAAGGTATAGCGCCATCATCTGTCGGTAGCACTACCCAAGCCTCCTCCGTACCGTGTTGTTGTTGTTGTTGTTTTTGTATTTGAGGCGCGTCATTCAAATATGAATATTTACGCCTTTATCTTTATAATATAGTTATTTTACATATAATAAATCAATAAAATTTATAACTTTTTACTATCATTTTTATGCGCGCTATGTGTCTGCTGTTATACGGTTGGGACAAATAAGTTCTGGTGCATGCTGATGGCAAACTCTGATCAGCCCGGCTCGTTACATTGAGCAGGCTTCTCGGTCGCGCACACAGACCTAGATCCCTCATTTGCCGCACTCAGGACCCTCTGCCCAACGCATATATGGTGCACAAGCAGACTCCCGAATACGATATATAAACATCAAAATTATAATATTATTTCATATATACTTTCCATGAAATAAACATATAATTTACAATAATTCATTTTTTTTTCATTATGTAATAAGCAAACATCCGGTTGTGCAGTGTGCAAATCTAAATTAAATAAAACTCAAAAGATAATCATCTGTATAACTCTAGAAGACTTATATAAGTCTTTTAGAAAACCTTCTTGTTCTCTTCACATATGAGATTAATGCCCTCAAATGATCAACATTTTTTGTGGATAATACTTTTCTGATATCCCGTTGATCTTTGCCTCCAATGTCTGCGATCAACATGGCTCTCTCTATCAAATATTTCGGACAATCATATAAAAAATGGCTTAAATTTTCCTTTTCGGGGCAATAGGGGCAGTTGCCTGTTTCATGCAAATTTACTTTCCACTTATCATAATTCAGTCCAATATTACCCATACGGACTTGATGAATAAGAATTTGTTCTTTCCTGTTTTTTAATCTGCATTCATATTGTTACGGTCCCAGAGTTAGGCAAATTGGGACTCTACTTGAAAGTTGGTAGGACAAGTCTTATGGGCGGACACATTAACTGAGAACATTGTTTGTATCTGTGGTTCTTCCTTTCCCCCTACCACGGACGAGCCCCCTAGAGTTTATCACCCCCAAGTAGACTCCCTGTCCCCAGACCAGACCACAAATGGTCGTTGGTAACGGTCACTGTAGAAGACAGTCATTGTATAAAAGAAGGTGATGAATGATGCTTTGATAATGTAAGAAATTAAGAGTGAGTGTTGAGGAGTATATCTTGGGACGCTGACTGGAGAAAAAGGCAGTCTTGGAATGAGCACTGGCGTGTCATAGTCATGTAATCTTGCGAGCTCGAATAAAAGACTACTTTTGAGACATGAACCATCGAAATGACTGGTTGCCTGGTTTCTTCTTGTGTCCCTTAGAGTTTAACTCTAACTGTCTTGGGTACCAACTCGGCGGTCACAACAATGGTAGCAGCGGTAAAGCAGTGATTATTTAATTTCGGGAAGACGCCATATCGAAGCGACATGGCAAGTTTGCATGTTGTGAGGAAGGGAGGAGCTATAGAAAGGACAAGGCAATAGCCGGCGACTTGCTTGAACTATGATTACCAGTATGAGATTTGCTAAATAACTCTCAACTCAAGGACATTGAACACGATGAAGGCCCTAACTCTCATACTGTTGATGGCATCAGTAGCTCTTGTAGCAGCCCATGCCCACAAGCGAATGAAATTATCGGAAAAAGGATCAATGGTTATCGCAAGTGTTTTCTCTGACACTGTGATCAGACAAAAGGAGATGGGGAGACATGGCCTTCTTGGGAAAACATTACCAAAGTCAACACAGTACTCTTCCTCTCTTGGAAGTCATTTGAAAGCATTTGGATACGATGGTAGCAAATTCAACTTCGTCACCAAGGATTTCATGATCCAAGGCGAGGACGTCAGTCATGGAGATAGCACTGATGGAGGCAAGCTAGTGGCGACGGGTTCGATGATGACAACAACTTCTGCTGAGCTACTTCAAGTCTGGTTGCTGAGTATGGCAGGCGCTGGCAGGAACATGGACGGATCATATCATAACTTCGTCATCGCGACTAAGGATACATCTTTGTTGGACAGGGAGCACATCGGATAGACCCGGCACATATCACCATGGCAACGAGGATGCAGCGACCATATACGACCATCCACATGACTAGCGACTATGAGTGCGACAGAGAATCAAGACAGCCAAGAATCGAACACTGGGGCCAAGAATATACCTCATACAGGCACATGAAGGTCTAACATTGGACTCGGGAACTGGTATTGTATGTGCTCATTCTCCGTCAATTATTGTTTGGACCAAAAAGTTATTGTCATTATGTTTCACATCATTATACACTCAACCCTGGTGTTGTAGCTTAACTGCACACATATCTTTAATGCAAGCAAACATTTGTGGAGTTCCTTTCGTTCTATGACTGTGTGCTATTGTCAGTTTATGTTATTTTTCGATATTCTGTAGAAACTGCATGACAGATTTTGCGCATAAGGTTAACAATGAAAAATGGTGAAATTGGCACGATGAACAGGCCCGTAGCCAGGATTTTTCAAGGGGGGTGCGGTCACTAATAAAATGGACCTTCGGTACCAATACCAATGATGACACACACGCACACACACACACACACACACACACACGATTATATATATATATATATATATATATATATATATATATATATATTCTTTGGACGACCGAACTACAAAAGTTGTATAAGAATTTGCGCGCGAAGCGCGCCGCAAATTGTGAATTTTGACTGTTTTAATGACGTTTTAAAGTCTCGAGGAAATTTGTATTTTTGTCTGTTGCATGCAATCGCGTTACGGTATTTCATCTAGGAAATAGTAAAAACTCATTTTGCCAGGAAGTTGCAAAGTTTAATTTTGTTCGAGACTCTGCGCGCGTAGCGCGCCGCAAAATTGAGAATAGTGATTTTCCTGGTGTTGTTTTAACTTTTATTTTTTCTATTGTATACCCGCGTTAGCAGGCCTGAAGCCAGGATTTTTAAAGGAAGGGGGGATTGCGTTAATTAACAAAACGGTCCTTTGATACTGTCCCGGGAGGGGTAGCGACAATTAAAAGGTGGACACCATGCTCATACATGGACTTTCAAAATGGCCCCTAAACGAGTAATGATCATATGATTTTTTTGGGCCTTAAAAACAAGTATTCCTTAAATGTTTCCTGCACCCTAAAGAAGTACTTCATCATGATTGAACAATATACCATTTTCCCAAATTTCGGCCTTTTTGATACCCTTTGATTATATACGCTCGTACATCACACTTTCCATCTGATCCGTGAGAAAAAACGACCCCTATTACGCGTTTTCTTTAGCGAGTATGGTCACGGTGTCCACCTTTCAGTTGGAGTTTTCCATCCCATTGGATGCTGTTTGGAAGATGAAACATTCACTTTACTATACAGTATATCAGCCGTTGGTATGCGAGTTTGTCAAAAACGAAAATAAATAAGAAAATTTTTAAAACAAAATGAATTGTAAATGTGAACCATTTATATTTTGCCTCCTTGTGGTAGGATATTTCCAGCATTTCCGAACTTTCAAATAATCATTTTAGATTTAATAATATTAAAGGTAGTAGATCCGATTCGCAAACATCTCCAATATCAGTCAAATGTCATATTAACCATCATGCTAAGAAGGTTTTCTTTGTGAAATTTGGAGGTCAGTGAAATTCAAAAATTAAACATCCGTTAGCCTTTGGAAGAAGTTGAGTGCAAATTCAGACCTCAGGCTTAGTGCTCAGATGTTATCCTATTTGAAGTGATCTGTCTTACTGTGCACACTTAGATACATACTGGAATGGTTATTTCTTATTTATTAGAATAATTATAGTAGCATATTTGGTTACTAGCTGTCTCTAAGCATTTTCGAATTTGGGCTGCAAAGAGATCCACTACCTTTAAGTTAGAAGAGAGATAAGTAAATAATGATGAAATAAACAAACAAAAAAGAATGAGTTTCTTTTGTAATACTATCTGACAAACTTTTTACTTTACCATTTTACTTCATAGCTCAGCACTTTCCATTCTCTCTCATACCCTCTTACCCATTACATTTAAATGAAATGCAACTAAAATGAGTTTGCGTGCCTGCATAATACTCTTTGGAAATTATAAGTGAGAATGTTCTTAGGTTTTGGCTCACTTTAAAATGAGAACCAATAGAACTGTCACAACATGAGAAAATGGATAAGTAATAATCAACAGTACATTTCCGAATTTGGCCTGCAAAGAAATCCGCTACCTGTAAGTTAGAAAAGAGATTAGTAAATAATGATAAAATAAACAACAAAAAAGAATGAGTTTCTACCGCCGTATCCAGAACAGAGCCTGAAACGGTGCAGGCTCAAGAAATCGTTTGTACTAATACGTCTTGAAGTACTGTGTGATACTGTTGACTCAGACTTCTACAAAGCTGTAAGTAAGAATTTTAACCCAATCCGGCTCATTACCTGTGTTTTTTATGAAAAAGATGAATAAAGAATGTAAATTAGATAACGCGTCACAATGCAGTCTAACGCTCTCACAATGTTATCATACATAGGGTTTTTCCCTGACTGTTTTTACTCCGGAGCTCTTGCAATATTCAGGCTTTTGTAATACTATCTGACAAACTTTTTACTTTACCATTTTACTTCATAGCTCAGCATTCTCTCTCATACCCTCTTACCCATTACATTTAAATGAAATACAACTAAATTGAGTTTGCGTGCCTGCATGATACTCTTTGGAAATCATAAGTGAGAATGTTCTTAGGTTTTGGCTCACTTCAAAATGAGAACCAATCGAACTGTCACAACATGAGAAAATGTATAACTAATAGAGAACTGGAGTAAGACAGGCCTTTCATTTTGTTTTGTCTCTCCTGATCGTTCGCAAGAAATGCTAATTCATGACCACCTTTTCACAATTTGATTGGAGCATGCATTCATAATGGAAAATAGTTGACATAATAATCTATCCCCAGGCATTATCATGCCAACATGTACTTATATGTACATGTATTATATCTTTGTGAGACGTAGATATAAAATGTCTCAGGTTTTCGATTATAGTAATTTCGAGGAAATTTCTTTAATCTTTATCATATGTGACCGTGCACCTCAAAACGAACATAAAGTCGCACACACTGATTTTGCGTGAGGACTGAAAATAAGTGAAGTGGGTCAACCTAACCGAACTTGACTTTTTCATATTTTCTGAAAGAGAGGGTCTTCCTTTACATTATACTAAAATTTGGTATCATAAAATGGGCAGGAATTACTGTGTTTTTTAGCAGTTTATCTCGAACATTTTTTGGTAGAATAGTGTGGTTAGGTGTGTCTTTAGAATCCCTTTTTCATTTCTGAAAAACCTTGTCCACACTCTTCACTTTCAACTTATAACTTTTGAAAAGATAGTGTTACCGCTTTGAAAGTTGGCATTGATTATGGACAGAATGTGTTAATGAGGCATGCTTAATTTCAGTTTAATCTGATAATCCCTTCATTGTTGTTACTCTGGTGGTTTACTTTCTGTTTTTTTTGTCTCATTCATCGCACAGCTAGCACGGTTTGGCAAAGATTAAGCGCTTGAATAGACACTGTACTTTAATAAGAGCCTCTTTTCTCAGTTCACACTTTTCCTGAGTTTGTGCTTTCTTTCCAATATTTAGGAGAGTCCATTTGATTTGAGTTATACATCATTTTAAAGCTTAAAGTGTGCTCTTTCAGAATATGGTCTTAACTAAAAATTCATGTCTGGCGACTTTTTGTTTGTTTTGAGGTGCAGGGTCACATTATATGTAAACTTGAGGCTATTAGATTTTCATCCACTTACCTCTGTTCCTGTGAAAAAATGCAAGTGTCAACCTCAATGTCATCCACGAATCGCACGTACTCGGGCGGCCAGTGGAAAAAAAAAACACCGGTCACACGCGCCAAGGGCCATGGCATGCAGTGCCAATATAATAATAGCTCGCACAAATTGATACATAACATTTGTGTTTGTGTGCATGGGGACGATCCGATGGTTCATACAACAAAAGGGTTTCGTACAATTATTTTTAACATTGTTAAACGTACTCTTCCACATTTACGTAGCATATAATGTGTCTTTATATTTATTTGGATTGTTATCTTGAGAATTGCTAAAAACCGTTATTATGAAAAAGTGGACCTTTCAGAATTTGGGGGGGGGGGGGGTGCGTACGCACCCGACGCACCCCCCCTGGCTACGGGCCTGATGAAGATGAAATTGAAACCCACTTGTCAGGGTTGTCAATAAGATGATGATGAAGGTGCCTATAATGAAGAATAAGAGGAATAATTCAATGATGAGCATTGTTGTTCAGATGTGTATGTTGTTAGTGGTAACTTGCCCTGCGACTCCGACAAAGTCGCCATAGCTGAAATTTTCAGGCAGCAATGATCCAACTTGTAACAGCATACATATAGGAATATAGCGACAGTTTATCGAAAACATAGCGAGAGGAGTGTTTACACAGTTTAAGTGGAGGGTAAGTCTTTCATGTCGATCACACAAAACTCTGGAAGATACGCATTAATCGATCACCGTTGATCACGGTTTGGCAATAGTTGAAAACTTTTCCCGATTTTTAACGAATTTTGTGGGTGTAAGGAGGCTATATTGCCCTGCGTCTCAGAAAAAGACGCCTCGCTGGATTGAATTTCAGGCAGCAATTGGTTCCTGGTCGTACGAAATTTGTTAGATAGTGGCCGAAGTTGCTTTATTTGTCGTAACACGTAAACCGAACGATTTGTTACTAGAAAGATAAATAATGTTCAGCTGTTTGTGATTAGACAGATTAAGTCTCAGCCAAAAGTGGTCCACCACGATAGATTGAAGCAATACCTTAGCAATAACTTTCCAGATTGGGTTCCCAAAGTACAAGTACACGTAGAGGTTCGCAGTATTTCATTTGATTTAAGCTTATATTTGTATGTATACTTGTAAGTAGAGTTAAGATTATCAGTCGGCTCTGATAAACAACATTTTAATCTTGTTTAGCTTAGATCATGCCAAAGTACTGCAGAAAGACTATGAGTGATGGAGAACTGTAAGAACTAACACGTTGGTTTTATTGGCTCTCCCTCCCTTCGCCCACTGCACACATTTTTTTTTCTCTCTCAGTCAATGGACTGCAAAGGGTCACAGGGGCCATGGCAAATGTTTTACGATGTTTGGAGGATTTCTTTTTTTTTTTCTTTCTGCCGCCTCTGTTTGTTGTGACTGGCCATTATCGTTGCGTTATGTGATTGTGGACGCTGTAAGAATGCATTTTCGTTTACTGCTTGATTTATGTCTTTTCGGTGACTAAGATACTGTACACTGTAGTAGTATCGTAGTCATGATCGCTGTATGTGTCATGAGAACAGTAAGTCCTGTTCAAAATGTTTGTTGTGTATTTTTTTCATTACCTACAGCCAATAAGCGATGTATAATTCATGAGCCTACAGGAAAACGAACATGCATCCATTTCTTTTTTTTTTTTTGCCTTTGTTGTTGTTGAGGCAGTCTTTTCCCCTCTCTTCCCCCTTCCTCTCCCTTTCTATTTCTACCTCTGTCTCCCCCATTCTCTATGTAAATAGGTATTTCTTCCACTCGCTCATTAGCTGTGCCATTTTTTTGTTCGCATTGTGATTATATGATTGTAATTTGACGTTTTTACCAATGCTGTGTTGTATGTTAAAAGAAATCGTCTTGCCTTTGTTTGATTATCCATCTTGTAAAATGGATGGTACAGGCATTCTAGTTTACAAACCCTGATGGAGGTGCTCCGTATTGTGTATTAGTACAGTCTTTTCTTTTAATTGTTTTTATTGCAAAGACGCTGCTCCCTTCCTTTCCTCGGATTTTTCAATGTATTCTTCACCAATTCATCTCACTCTGTTTGTATTTCTATCTCTCGTTCAGTTCTTCCACTTATTTGCTCTCTTTGCTGAAAACCATCCTTTTCTTTATTGTAGCAGCACTATTATAATTTGCTGATGTGTTTCATTTTGTTATAGCTTGGGCACGAGCGTTGTTACAATGTAGAGTTACTCGTTTTGTTGATGTACATACAAACTGTTGTTACTGATGCGCATGACACATGTTGGATACTTGGAGTTTTTATTTCGGAGAAATGGGTTTCCTCTTTAATTTTACCGCTCAGTTCCCTCCGCTTCTCTCCCTTCCTTTCCCCTAGCTCCTCCTGTGTTTCTCTCTCTCCTGTCCCTTTCTCAATGTTTTTCCTCTATTGAGCATTTGATTCGTCCACAAAGGGTGCGTTCACTGACCAATCGGAGTAGCTAATTCCACTCTCCTTGGCATGAGTCTGCACAGGATAGGAGGTTACATGAGGTCAGACTTGAGGCATGTGCCTGCTCCATAAACTTGGGAAAGATAACTCTGAGATGTATTTTGATAATGTCCAGCTACATAATTCCGTCATCTGCCTGGTTTGTGCCCGACTTCTGGTCTGAGTAATAGATAAGGAATTCTAGTAGGCGGGTGACCATAGACGGTCGGCACCTGTCTGCACTGTCTATCATGCATTTGGTGTGGTCATTATTATGTTGTTTTTAAAGTGATTTTGTTTCCTGTCTCCAATAGGGGAGATGCAATTCCGTGCCATTTTTTTTTTCTTCAGCCGGTGTTAGTGCTCTTTGTTTCATTTTCCAGTTTGTTGTTAAATATCATGAAGTGTGAGTATGTGTAAGCTTATACATGTACGTAGAATAGTTAGTATACATTTTCGTATCTGTTGTCAGAGTTAGCATAGATTTTTATGAAACATATGTCTCTCTTGTATTGGGGTCATTGTGTCTCGACTTCTTTTCTGTTCCCTTTTTTTCAAAACTTTTTGGAGTAGGTTCGTCAATGTTAAAAAAAAAAACAAACATATTTCGTTATGATTTGACATTTATTTACAATTTCATTTAATTGGAAGGTTCTTTGGGGTCAAAAATTTGATGTATCGTTAACACATTTCTCTCTCGCATTCTGGTATTGCGGACAATACCTCTTTTTCAAAGGGGGGAAGAGTGTTACGGTCCCAGAGTTAGGCAAATTGGGACTCTACTTGAAAGTTGGTAGGACAAGTCTTATGGGCGGACACATTAACTGAGAACATTGTTTGTATCTGTGGTTCTTCCTTTCCCCCTACCACGGACGAGCCCCCTAGAGTTTATCACCCCCAAGTAGACTCCCTGTCCCCAGACCAGACCACAAATGGTCGTTGGTAACGGTCACTGTAGAAGACAGTCATTGTATACAAGAAGGTGATGAATGATGCTTTGATAATGTAAGAAATTAAGAGTGAGTGTTGAGGAGTATATCTTGGGACGCTGACTGGAGAAAAAGGCAGTCTTGGAATGAGCACTGGCGTGTCATAGTCATGTAATCTTGCGAGCTCGAATAAAAGACTACTTTTGAGACATGAACCATCGAAATGACTGGTTGCCTGGTTTCTTCTTGTGTACGTCCTTTAGAGTTTAACTCTGTCTTGGGTACCAACTCGGCGGTCCCAACAATATTTTCCACTTACATACTTCTGTACTTCTTTTAAAGGGGACTGTGTTTCTTCCCATCTTTTTTGCCACTTCTTGTTAAAATAACTACTCAAAACACATTTAACTTCCATCTTGTTGAGTCCATTATTGATTCCGATATGTTTCTCTTGTAGGGCTGTTTTTGCCGCTTTATCTACTGTCTCATTGCCCGTGATGCCACAGTGGCCGGGCACCCATTCAAAGTGTACTATCATACCCCTGAACAGCAGGTGCATCGAAAGAACGTGTATTTCTTTCACAAAAGCATCTTCGAATTTACATGTTTCAAGGGCCCGGAGAGCACTTAAACTGTCAGTAAAAATTACTACTCCTGTATACACATTACTAAGTTGTCTCAACCAGGTTAATGCCATAAAAATTGCAGCAAGTTCCGACCTATATGATGACGTGAAATCCTGCAGTCTTTTCGATTCACTGTATTTGTAATAGGGTGCGAAAAAAGCAGCTCCCACTATGCCTGTTTGACTTCTGGATCCGTCCGTGTATACATGCAAGTAGTGACTCCACTTCTTTTGTGTAATTTCTAAACTCATTTGATTTTGAAACAATGGATTATCTGACTTCGATATTAATCCACTTAACTCAGTTGAGACATTCACTTTTGGGATTTGCCAAAGTGGGATAGTTAGAGGAGTTACCTGCTCAACAGGCATATCGAGGTAGACTTCCTCTTTCATCTGCTTTATCCTGTTTCCAAAGGAAATACTTGAACAAGTTTTGTTATCATAAAATCTATATTGCCAACAGTCCCCTACATCTTCCAGCAAGGGGTGGTCGGGAGTTGCTTCAATTCTCTTGATATACCTTGCACTCAGCAATTTTCTCCGCATATCTAAGGGCATCTCTCCTGACTCTGTTTGGAGAGTTCTCAGGGAGGTTCCGACTTTGCTACCCAAACATATTGTCAGAGCCTGATATTGAACTGAATTGAGTATATTTTTGACAAAATCAGATGCCGAGTCATATGCTTCACATGCATAATCCAATAAAGAAAGAATAAGGGATTTATATACTGTTATCAAATCCTTTATTCCACCACTCCATTTTACATATGCCAAACATTTAAGTATATTCATTTTCTTTTTACTTCTACATGCTACGTCTTGTATATGAGATTTCCACGTTAACCTCTTGTCTAAAATAACTCCGAGATATCGGTGTTCTTTTCTCTGAATAAGTGGTTGTTTGTCTAGATAGAGTAAAATGGGCTCTTCTTTGTTGGATCTTGAAAACAGTATTGGCACTGTTTTGGGGGATGAGATGAGCATGCCCCATCTTTTGAACCACTCGTTAAGTATATTCAAGTATCCTTGTAAGCATAACACAACCTCGGTGATGTCGTTACCTGATTGCCATATTACGCAATCGTCGGCGTATAATAGGACTTTGGGGTTAGGCCCAACTGGAATATCCCTGAGCATCAGGTTGAACAGAATGGGGCTCAAAGGGCTTCCTTGGGGTAATCCGTTAACCATCTCCATTGTTTCAGATAGTGCATTGCCCACACGCACCTGAAAGGTGCGCTTTGACAGCATGTTTGCTATAAAATGTAGCAAATTCCCTCGAATGTTTGCCTTCCACAGTTTGACCAGGACGGCTTCGGGCCACAGTCTATCATATGCTTTAACTAGATCAATAAATACTGCGACTGTTTTAATACTCACTTTCAAATTTTTCTGTATTTCATTTTCCAGGTGAATTATATTATCCACACAGCTTCTGCCTTTACGGAATCCACTCTGTATCGGGGATAATAAATCGTTCTTTTCCACCAAGAAGTTTATCCTCTCTTTAACCATAATTTCCATAATTTTCATAAAACAGGGTAATAATGTAATTGGTCGGTAAGAACTCAATTCTGTGGGGGGTTTATTTGCTTTCAGGATTGGGATCAAAATTGAGTGTTTGCATGCTTGTGGTATAAGACCAGTTTCCCAAATTCGATTGTAAATTAACAGTAAAAGTTCTTTAGAATGTATGGGCATGTTGCAATAAACCTCATATCCTATTCCATCCAATCCAGGCGTTGTGCCTTTTCTTGAACTAAGTGCTCTCTCTAATTCCCGGAACTGGAAAGGTTCATTATAAACTAATTCACGACTGCTGTCAGAATCTGTCCTCACCGATCCCCAAACTTCACATATATCCTTATAATTCTCATCATTTTCCTCTTTCCCGCCTACACTACCGAAATATTTTCCTAAAACATGTGCTTTGCATTTATCGTTGATGATAATGTCCTCTTCGGAGTGTAAAGCAGGCATTTTTTTTTTTGTTTCACAGGTATTCCGTTTAGCCTCTTTATTGTTTGCCATACCTTTGAAACTGAGGAGAAACGGTTTAGTTTCGCACTGAAGGACTGCCAGTAGTCGTGTTTGGCTTTACGGATGGTCCTCTGGGCTTCTGCTTTCCTTTGTATGAATTCGTTTTGCAAAGCCTTTGACCATTGTCTCCTTAACTTTCTCTGTATTTTGTTTCTCTGTTTTATTTTGTCCGTACAATCCTTCGTCCACCATGGGACAGGGTTGCGCTTTGTGTCTTTTGGGCGGTAGCTTGATATTCCTAATATTTTGGTTAAGCGTACCATAAATTCTTCAAACAACGTTGTTGAAGAGGCGTCTTTCTCGAATTTGTCAACACAATCAACAGTTAACTGATCATTACATAAGGAGGCAAATTTCTTCCAGTTGATCTTTCTGAAAGATTGGTTTTCGCCTCCTGTGTTGATTTCACGTAAATGAAAAGGATTTGCGCTGATGTATAACTGAGTGCATACTACATAATGATCACTTCCAAGTGATTCTGTTAACACTTGCCACATGCATTTACCGGCCAGGGTTGCCGATGTGATAGACAGATCTAAACAAGATGTCTTGCCGGTGTGACTATCCAGTCTTGTTCCAGAACCATCATTTAAAACAACTAAGTTATTACACATCATAAACTTTTCAATTAATTTACCGTTGAGATCTGTTCGTAAACTACCCCATAATACATTATGAGAATTAAAATCACCGACTATCAATACTTTCGATACATCTCTCACCTTCGAAAGTAACATGTTCAGATTATCATCATTCAATTTCTTGCAAGGATTATAATAATTCACTACCGACAACACATAATCGTCCAAATATATATCAATCAGTTGCATCTCTATTTCTTCGTAAATTCGAACCTCCTCAAAACTTACTGAGTCATGAACGTATATAGTTACCCCTCCACCACGTTGTCCATTTTTTCTGTTTCTTGACAGTGTGGTGTATTGGGGAATATTTAACTCAGCATTTTCCGCAAACCAAGATTCTTGTATACATATCAAATGAATTACTCCTACATGTTCAGAATTTATATATCTAATCAATTCCCCTCCATGAGCATTCATCCCTTGGGCGTTCCACTGGAGAATGACCAGCGCAGTCATGAAAAGGTTTCTGTTTAACTGCTGCATTTTGATCTTTCGATCAATACCTGTTCCACAAGAGAACGAATGAGTGCGAGTATCTCTGGTTCCGTTTGTTCACTTACGAAAATTAGAACAATTTTGACCACAAAGGAAATTATTTCCTCGTTTGAAGCATTCACAAGAAAGTTACTTCCAGGTGGATTTCCTTTTTGTTCAGTTTTGTCAGTAGTTGAGTTCGATGTTTGGCTTTCCACTACATCACCCTTATTTGTATCTGTTTTTCTGTCTGTTCCCACCATCAGATTGCTGATAGTTTCAACAGCTTGGCTTACAGTACTGGAAGGGAGAGATGGGAGAATGCGTGGCGCCGTTTGTTTCTGTGGTTTTGTTCTTGCCAACCCTTCGGCACCGGCTACCGGCAGATTGCCGCTATTGGTTGCCATGGTTGCCGCTGAGGCGTAGCTCACTCGATTGGGAAGAGGAGTTTTCTGTGTCTTTTCTTTTGTTTGTTCTTCTTTTGCCCGATACGTTCTTGCGGCCTCGGCGTATGACAAACTATGTACCGTCTTTAGCTTTTGTATTTCTTTCGCTCTCTTTATCATCTTACATCCATTGTAAGCCGCCGAGTGGTCGTCGCCACAGTTAACACATTTGGGATTTTCTTTTCTGGGACATTCCTCAAAAGAGTGAGATTCCCCACATCTGACACATCGGGTCTTTGAACGGCAGTTGGCTGCCGTATGACCGTGACGTTGACACTTAAAGCATCTTACAACAGGTGGAATCCACTGTTTTACATTAAATGATTGAAAGCAGAGAATTACCTCTTCAGGGATTTGTTTTGAGTCAAATGTTAAAATGACACTGCGTGTTGGGGTGTAGAAAGTATCTTTCTTTTCCTGGTTGTAGGTTTTTCTAGTTATTCTCTTTACATTAATCACTTTTTGTCTTTTTAGTTCTGACTTGATCTCTTCCTCTCCCATTTCTATGGGTACCCCTGAGAGAACTCCTTTGGCGCTCTGATGCTTTTGTGTTTTGACCAGGACATTACCGATTTGCTGAATATCGGAAATTTGTCTGAGTTGTTTTTCGTTGCGGCATTTAACTAAGATTCCTGCGTTCATACTTTTCATGAATTCTGGCGGGCTTCCTGACACGTTTTGGATTGATTTGGCAATTACCAGTAAACTTATGTTGCGAAGAGACTTGGAACGCTCGATGGGGGTGATAAACACTTTCAGATCTGGAGGATTTGCTTTTGGCGTACGAAAGACGTTTTCGTAATTGTCATAGTCCGTTTCGGAATCTGTGGAATTTGACATAGAGTCCCTTTTGGTGCTTATCTCTTCCACCGTACTTGAGCCTTCTCTGTACTTTCGTTTCTTACGCCTGCCTGAAACAACTCTGTAATCTTCTTCATGAACTTTATCATAGCTAGTGTCGCTGTCTGTCCCCTTGGGGTCAAAAGCCCCTTTGGGGTCTACAGCTCTATCGTATTCTCGTGAGGCGGCAGCCACCGCCATGGTTTCACAAGACGCCAATTGGCGGGAAAGTTGAGTTATATCTATATTGGTGCGAAGTGCGAAATTCCGGATGTTTGCTTACCTTAAAACTGTTCGACGGCGTGCTTCTAGAAAGACGTATATTCCATATGCCTCAACTATGGCCCAAAAACATGCAAAGTGAGTCCAAAATATCAAAATATCCATACCATCCGTACCGTGAACTTCTGACGGCCTAGCCTTTAAACAAGGCGACTCGCTCTGCGTGCCCCCGTATAGCGCGTTTACCCCACAAACCTGTTGGCCGGCGAGTGGCAATTTGTGGGGTAAACGCGCTATACGGGGGCACGCAGAGCTAGTCGCCTTGTTTAAAGGCTACTGACGGCCCAGATCTGCGATCCGCGGTCAACTGGTTTCCGTTGATACCCACTCCAGCAGTTGTAATACATGTATTGATTTAACATCACTTTCGTGAGATCGTACAACGATGTTGACGAAGACGCTTATAAACACTTAACACTTAAGTACGATTGTTCTTTCAAAGTTAACTCTGCTTTTGATTGATTCTTATTTATTTTTATGTAACAATCATAATCGGAAAAAAAAACCTCTTAAAGCCATTCACTGCCAAAAAGTCAAATATCGTGCTCACATTTCACACTGATATCCACGGACAGTAAATCAATGTACATGTGGAACGCAGGGAGTTGAATTTTTTTATGATAATGCTTTTTTTTTGCGGAATACTTTGTGCTTAATTCGTTACATATTTTATGTTCTTCTAGGCTTGTGTTTATATTAACAATTGCATACTACTTGCCACTTTTTGTACGTTTTTCTCTTTATTTTCCCTTTTCCCGCTATGAAGTCTAGTATTTAGAAATTGATAAAACGCATAATTATGTTCATGAGCCAATTCATTTTGAGAATCTCATGCATCAAAGGTTTGAGTGATTTAGAAATTACTGCAGTCAAGGTACCTTTGAAGCGTTCACAAGCACTGATCGTGATAGTGTTCAATTCTTGGTATGTATAGATCCTCTTGTGATATCAGTGTTTTTATTAAATGAAAATTTCAACAATGCTGAATACATAGCTTGAGTTATGATTTACTCTCTCGGCATCTGTCTGGTATCAACAAACGGTAGCTACATCGATCTTAAAATACGATATGCGTTAGTACAGATATATTCCACAGTGCGACTCGGATAACACTTTCCGCTACTTCGCTTAATCATCTTGTAACTAATTGTATCAACAAATTTAAGAGGCATGGTGTAATATATAATGGGCAATGGTCGATTCCAAACATTACATGCGGGGTCCCCAACGCTCTCTTTTAACACCACTGCTCTGTATAATATACACTAACGATCTGATACAATGGGCCGAATGCATAAAACAAGCAAAAGCACAAGCTCGTCTAGCAAAAGGTCTAGCTCAAGCAATTGCTTAAATCCATATGCATAACCTTTTGCTTGTCCTGCACAAGCAATTGCTTGCGTTTTCAACAAAAAGAACGTCACGCCTGTGCGAACACAAGAACAAAGGCGAGTGTGACAGCATGTATTTGAAAGGGCGTGTGTGTGCGAAACATTTCCTGACATAGCAATAGAGCTATGAAATGGCACTCATAAATGCGCACACACACGCACACACACATCAGACTATACACACACACACGTACTGGCTGATTCCCATCACTGCTTATAGAGATAGCCCGGATCTGCCAGATCTCACGTGGAGAGAGGTCTCCTTGCTCTCCACCAAAGTCAAGACTACCACCTGTTTTTCATCACATTTTGCGTGCTGACCACTGGACTTTCCCGTTGTTGAAATGAAAAAGTTTCTAACACTGCTAAAGAGTAATTTCTTGTAGATTTATACCACCCCTGCACAAGTGTGGTCTTTCTTGTATGAATGTGAAAATGATACTTAAAAGGGAAAGTCCAAGTTAAGCAAAAGCTCAAGTTCATTTTGCAGAGCTTGGAAAATCGTAAGCAATTGCTAGCAAGAACAAGCAAAAGGTATGTTTTATGCATACGATTTTAAGCATACGCTTGGTCTCTAAGCAATTGCTTACGGGCAGCAAGCAATTGCTTGTGCTTGCTAGCAAAAGCTTCTGCTTGAAAGCAACTGCTTGTTCTTATACGAATTCGAGTAAAAGGCTAGCACAAGCAATTGCTAGCGTTTATGCATCCGGCCCAATATGTTACATTCTGTAATGTGCAATCATACGCTGATAATACGGTTTTGCATTTTTCTCATTCCTCAGTACCCATTATTGAAATTGCTCTGAATCCTTTTTTTTCCCCTTGGGAGGGCGGATACAGTACATGACTGTGTACAACTGGATGTGTGAAAGCAAGTTAAGTGCCAACCGCCAGAAAAAAAGTAGGCCCTATGCGTATCAATCGGAAGTCTCGTTAACAGCTCCTCTCTGTCAAAATCAAGTTCATCATTTTTTATACTTTGTAGGTTTGTTGTACCGGTGAGAATTCAAATTGGCAATTTCATATTGAAAGCATGTTGAAAAGAGTGGAAAGATTGTAGGCTTTGTTTGAAGATCAAGACACTCTGTTACTGAGTCAAATTTGAAAGTAATTTACACATCACTTTTTCTTTCTCAATGGTGAAATCATATGGCTCATCATTCAAGAAACACCTCGATAAACAACAACAAAAAAAAAAATCAGAGAAGGGCTGGTCGAATTTTACTAAGATTACAACCTGACTCTCATGTCGGACATGTTTGAACTGTTCTCGAGATGCATAACGCCTTAAATTGGCAAGTTCTTGATCAGAGAAGACATGATCACTCTTTCCATTTTTGTTTTTGATTTTTGAAATGATGAGTAATTACATTTCTTTTATTTGAGATATGAATTTTAAGCTGTAACCCACTTTTATCCTTTCCACTTCGGGCAAAGATTAAGATTAAGATTAACATAATGGTGGAGAGACAATGACCTTCCTTTGGATATAAACTTTCCCCCTAGAGTTGATTATAGTCAAACGTAAAAATAAGGCATCTGCAAGGTTATTGCCCAAACTTTTTTCCAAACTTTTTCTTGAATAAGAATTTTTATTTTATCAAAACATTACAGGTAATATAAGCTTTGGTTTATTATCATTTCCTTATTTTTCTCCGTTGTATCTTTCCTTTTCAATATTTCTACGTAGTAATTATATAGATAAAATTTCTTTTTAATTCCAGTGCTTCATACTTCATATCAATTTTGACGTTCTAGACCTCATTGAAGACCATCGATGTCACGTTGGCATCGCTGAATATGGGCATTTCAACCATGGACCTACAGATCCATGATCCAACCGACCGGGCATCTAAAACCAAAATGTCTTTCTTTTTTTGTATAATATTTTTCTTTCCTTTTGGGCTGCTCGGGACACAAACATGTCAAACCTAAAGATTTTAGTGGCTAAAATTGGTTATCAGAGGAAAGAGTTATTGTCAAACTCGTATTATGATATAATAAAATGTATATATAAAATATATATGGTATATAATGATAATAATAGTAAAAGTAATAATAATAATGACAATAATAATAACAATAACAATAATAATAATAATAATAATAATAATAATAATAATAATAATAATAATAATACAGAGTACTTATAATGCGCCCATTCAAAATGACAAACGTGCTCAAGGCGCAGTAGGAAAAGTGAATTATGAAGTACACAAAAATATAGCTACACAGGCATGTACATGAAAATGAACGAAACAATAATGATGAAAGAATACATAATATACAATTCTACTGGAAAGCGGGTATGAACCAATGAGTCTTGAGGGCAACCTTGAAGGAGTCAACATTCGAAATGTAATGGACAGCTTGAGGCAACTGATTCCACAGGTAAGGTCCAGCATGTGCAAATGACTGATCCCCCCACCCCATGATTTCTTCGTTTTTGGAACAACAAGCAATCTACAATCGGATGATCTTAAATATCTGAGTGGATTAAAATGTCAGCAAATTAAT